>NC_132862.1:0-361910 GCF_048164855.1 Canis lupus baileyi | reverse complement strand
TACCGGGGTTACAAGGTCCTCCAGCTTGGGTACCGACTGCCCTGGAGCAGAGGCGCTGAAGTGTTGTTGGGGATCTTGCTGGTGCATCGGGTGCACCCTGCACTCACCCCGGGATCCTGGCTGAGCTCCCGGAGTCTCCTACGGCCTCATGCACTGGGCTGCCTGAGGGAGAGACAGTGGGAGGGGGGACTGTGTGGGGCCCACTGTGTAGACGGCAGGAGAGAGGAGGGACCATGCAGACCCACTGTCTCTAGGCCATCGCACTGTCCCTCCTTCCACAAAGCTGAGTCCAGGTTGAGGAGCGAAGGATGGACTTTACTGGTTTTCCTGGCACAGGACTTGCCCCGTGTGGAAGTAAAGGCCCGAGTTCTGGGTCTTTCAGCCCCTCAGGAGGGCCGGTGGCCACTCTGTCTTTAGCTTGAAGGAGGGTCTGGCTGTAGGGCCAATGCCAGGGTCACCCAAGGTCCTGCTTCAACCCCATGAATAAGCCTTCCTCCTGTCGCGGATGGGAGCCAGGTTCCAGCCACCTGGGGAGGCCTCACTGATTCCAAACTCCCTGCTGGCAGCAAGGTGGGGAGGGGGGGACGGCAGTGGGTCAGGAACTGGGTCTGGGAGGGGATGGAGGTGGGTCAGGAACTGGGCCTAGGGGTGGGGACGGAGGTGGATCAGGAGCTGGGCCTGGGGGGAATGGAGATGGGTCAGGAACTGGGCCTGGGGGGGATGGAGGTTGGTCAGGAGCTGGGCCTTGGGGGGGATGGAGGTGGGTGAGGAACTGGTCCTGCGGGGGATGGAGGTGGGTCAGGAGAGGGGCCTGGGGGGGATGGAGGTGGGTCAGGAACTGGGCCTGGGGGGGATGGAGGTGGGTCAGGGAATGGGTTCCAGGGGGTACAGTGGGTCAGGGGCGGCCGCCCCGCAGTCTCTGCCCCTCCGTCCACGCAGCCTGGGCTGCACAGCATCTAGGGCTCTGTGGCAGGAGAAGAAGGAGGAGGCACCGAAGGCTGGATGTGGCGCCCTGAGGCCACAGGGCCCGGGTTCGGATCCCAGCGCTGGGTGGGCCTGGGCTCCTTCCCTTTATATTTTTTTTTAATTTTTTATAAATTTATATTTTATTGGAGTTCAATTTGCCAAATATAGAATAACACCCAGTGCTCATCCCATCAAGTGCCCCCTCAGTGCCCGTCACCCAGTCCCCCCTACACCCCGCCCAATTCCCCTTCCCCCACCCCTAGTTCGTTTCCCAGAGTTAGGAGTCTTCCATGTTCTATCTCCCTTTCTGGCTCTCCCTTTGGATGGACGCCGTCATGGTCCGGAAGGCGCTGTCCCCGTTGGAAGAGGACGGGGGAAGACGCGAGATGGACCGGCTGGCGCTGGGATCCGCGGCCTGGGGCTGGAGGCTCGGCGGCCCGGGGTTGGAGGCTCGGCGGCCTGGGGCTGGAGGCTCGGCGGCCCGGGGGGCTGGAGGCTGGGCGGCCCCGTGGGTTGGAGGCTCGGCGGCCGGGGGCTGGAGGCTCGGCGGCACGAGCATCGCCCGGCGGGCGGGGGGCGGGGGGCGGGGGGCGGGGGCGGGCCGCGCAGGCGGGTTGCTGCTGCCCCCTGCTGGTGCTCCGCGGCGTCGCAGGCTCGGTCGCGCGGTCGGGCTGCGTGTTTCCCTCCAGGAACCGTTCGCTGGACGTGCAGGAGCTTCAGGCCTCCGGGTACTATAGCTCCTTCTACTGGGTGGCCCCGTAAGCGAGCACACACCCCGTCTGCATACAAGTTTTTTTTTTTTTTTTTTTTAATTAACAAAGATGAATGTATTTCATGAACTTATAAGATTTAGAGCCTATTATTTCTTAAAAAAAACATTTTATTTATTCATGAGACACACAGAAAGGGAGAGAGAGAGGCAGAGACACAGGTAGAGGGAGAAACAGGCTCCACGCAGGGAGCCCGACGCGGGACTCGAACCCAGGACCCCGGGGTCACGCCCTGGGCCCAGGGCAGGTGCTCCACCGCTGAGCCCACAGGCGCCCCTGAAGCCTATTATTTCTTAAACAGTGACTGCAGAAGGTTTATGTCACATGCATAAACCATTGCCCCTGACTGGTTTTAGGAAATACATTGTTCAAAGCATGTAGACCCAGTCCGCTCCCCGTTTCTCCGCAGCCCGGCCTATATTGCTAGGAAGCAGTGGATCCGCACCCACTGCGGGAACAATAACGAACAGAACTCACCTGTGCTGAGCGCCTTTTACGTGATGGGCACTTATTTAGGTACAGAGCAAATATTACTGTAGAAATAGAGATAATGAAGTGTATGTCTAAGTCCTTTAGACGTGTATCTAGGGGTCTATTTGCTCATATCAGTTTTGTCCCATATCTCTCTTCTTCCCTTCTTCCAAGTCAAACAAAGCTGAAGTGGGGTCTGGAAAAGAAAGAACCGTGTAGCTGTCCCCCGCCCCCACCCCAGGCTTGGTCTTGGTCCTTGGAGCCCCAGTGACCTCGGTCAGAGGAAAAATATACTTGCCACTAGTTTGCTCTGTACGAAGCCACCGTGCCCTAAGAAGCCCTGCATCTCGGGCAAAACTGGCTGTTTTCCATCAGTAACAATCCAGTGATGTGTGTGGGGAGGTGTTTGGGTTTGCACGGCTGCTGCCCACCTGATGGCTCATCCGAGAATGTGGTCAATCACTCCAAACTGTGACACATAGGAGACGTAGATGGTGAGCTAGACTGTGGGATTAAGTCAGCGGGCAAAATTTGGGACGGGCTGGTGTGGCTTTATTGTGACTGGCAGGGCACACGAGACAGGTGGGTTTCTCGTGACATTCAAGGGCGGGGGAGTGAAGACAAAGACTAAGCCCATACCCATTAGTTTTTGCTAAGACAACTTCTTATCTTGCTTTTAATTCTTAAAATAAGAACACTTCAGCGCTATGGAAAGTACTGAAAGAGTGAAACATGTGGCATCTATGAACTACCTCAATTCAACAGGTTTAACTTTTTCCATATTTGCTCCAAGCTCTCTCTTTTTAAAATTAAACAAGAAATTGATACTTTCATCACTAAAATCTTATGTCTCTATCATTTTATCCTCTCTTCCATGCATAGATTTTTACTTCTACTTATATTTAGACACACAGATAATACATATATATTCAGTATATTAACAATTTATGAAAACTATGTCCTTCCATATATTTTATTTAATTTCTTTCCATCATTCATTATCATTGTTTGCAAGATGTACACATCCTAATATGCATAAATAGATGTATATGCACATGCATAAAAACTGTAACATTTAGATCAATACATTGCTTATTCAATATCACATTGGTTAGAATTTTGTTTTCATTTTTCTTGAAAAATACTTCCACATATATGTCTGTTGTGCACTTACCCGAGAGCTTGTTGGGGTATATGCCTGGAATTGGAATTGCTGGGTTATGCAATATACGTATTTTCTATTTTCTTAGGTATTCATCAGTGGCTTTCCAAGTGGGTTGTACCAATTTACAAATGAAATATAAGAACCTCCATTTTTCTTGATTCTCATGTGCCAGTTTGGCAGGTGTGAAAAAATAAGGATTCTAATGCCTACTTGATTGTTAGTGGTATTAAGTGCAATTTAAAATTCTTAAGTTTCCCCTTATATGAATTGCCTATTATCCTTAACCCACTGTCCATTAATTGTTTTTTTCTTAAAAATTTATTTGAAATAATTATGTATACTGGATATTAATCCTTTGATGTTGTGGTCACTGCATGCATTTTCTCTGAGCTTGTAGGTTATTTTAAAAATATTGTTTATGGTCTGTTTTGTCATACAGATGTTCAAAAAATTTAAAAGTAGTCAAATTTATTCACCTTTAAGTATGACCTTAAAGATAGAAACCTTATTCTGACTTTGAAAGCACATTTACTAGGTAAAGGAACTCATGGCTAGAGAGTTTCAAAGTAATAATCAAATTCTTCTTTGTGGCTGGGCTTTAAGAAGATCCTTTTAATGTGTAGATATCTCCAGGACTTTGTTTGATTTTGTTTTGTTTTTTAACTAAGAAGAATTTGGCTATGGCTCAGGCAGCAGAAAAGAGAAAGAAAACATCTGCAGGCTTTCTTTGATGAAGTTAGAAAACCTTGGGAGCAACTTCTTGCTAGACAAGTCTCCAAAGACAAGGGAAACAGAAGCTTCGATGACTTCTCAGCAGTCTCATTTTTTTTTGTTTTTAGATCACGTGTTCAAATCACTCTTTCCCATCTTTCTTTCCAGTCATATGTGCTGAATCAAATATGAGGCATTCGGCACCGAGTTAACTAAAGACTCACTGAAGGTAGCTGGAAGCTCATGGGGTCTATTAGTAGAACAAGGTTGCTGGAGATGCCTGGGTTCCAGGGTGGGTTCAGCCGCACAAGGACCACAACAGGGACACAGGTCTCTCCCTATCTTCGGTCCTGCCATCCTCCGCAGGTCAGCCACGACATTATTGGATGGCTGTGGTAGTACCAGGGATCAATGCATTATTTTATAATAAGTAAGAAGGAAGAAATTGATAATTATCTTGAAGGCCTTTAAAAAAACAGGTCCTTTTTAAAAAAGATTTTATTTATTTATTCATGAGAGACAGAGAGGCAGAGACACAGGCAGAGGGAGAAGCAGGCTCCATGCAGGGAGCACAATGCAAGACTCGATCCCGGGACCCCTGGATCACGCCCTGGGCCGAAGGAAGGTGCCAAACTGCTGACCCACCCAGGGATTCCTGTGTGTCAGTTTTCTTTTAGAATCAAGAACAGTTGAGCACTTTTTTCCCACGATACTGATTGGTTGTAGAGATCAGGCTTATTTTTGTGTAAAATGATCCGTGTGAATTTGTCTTATTGTTTCATTGGGGTGATACTTAACTTTTTTTCTGCTTTTTGTATTTTTTGCAAACTGGAAATTAGACCTAAAGTCTCAATTCAATTTAAACTTTTTTGGCAGGAATACCTCAGACACATATTCTTGTTATATCATATTACAGATACATCATGTTAAGTTGTACCCCACTAGTGATGAAGAATTTTACCCCTGGATTAAGGTGATTTCAGCTGATCTTGTTGATTTAAAATTATGTGGAGAATTTTTTTCCCATTTACAATAGCAAATAATTTATGTGTGATTCTTTAATGCCATGTGAATACCTAATTCTATTTCATTCTTTCGGCTAATGGCTTTAGCATGCACTGATGATTCTTGAGCAAGTTATTCCTTAATGGCCTCTACATTTATTGGCTGCCATTTTTTGATAGGACAGTTTTTTTTTTTCCCGAAATAGAATTCCTATTCTATTTCCAAAAAAAGGATAAATGTTTCAGAAAAGAGAGGATAAATGTTTAATGCTTTTTCCTTTAATTGTTAATTTTCAGCATAATAGTATGACATACACATATTTTTTGGGTGTAAGTGACAGATTCAGTGATAGTGTAATAAAATCCTCATGCATTTGTAATTTGCATAGAGGGATTATTTACCAAGGAATATTTTCTAGGGTTAATAGTTATGATCAAAGTAGGTAATTTTGACTTAGTAAATGCTAAATGACCATCTACTAGACATCCAATACTGAGTCCTATGAGATGGACTATTTAATAGCCCATTTTCGCTCACTATTCTTTATATAGATGAATTAATTTATTTTTCCTCCTCTTTCTTATCTTCACTCTAGCTGTTCTGGAGCTTGTTTCTATTCATCCCAAATTAGATGTTTAAAAATGCTGAAATGGTAAGGTGTTTGATCATGCTTTTTTTCTTGTTGTTGTTCAAAAATAATTTAATGCTAACGTATTAAAAGATTATTTCCAATGGCTTATGTGAACAATATATTGACAGAATAAAACGTCCTGTATATCTCATGGTTGGATAACTGGTTCTCTTTTTAAGTGACTGGTTTTATTCTGAAAGTTAATACAAAATAATAACATTGGTAGTGACAGAAAAAAATCACAAATCTGGATATGTTTACATGACAGTAAGACAAAAGGATTAAAAAAATTTACTTTAGAATTAATTAATTTAAATTTCATTAAAAAGTAATTACTAACCCCACATAACTTGGGTGTAATAAATCCCAATGGGAAGGCTCTTGGCTTGTTTGGTAGGGATGGTTTCATTGTGAATGCAGGGTGGATTACCTCTGTTCAACTTCTTAAACAGTGCTCTGATTTGTGGGCCATAATATTATATATATATTTTTTTCTTTAGTAATGAGTTTTCAGCTAAGATTTCTTTATGATCCATTCAACATATATAATAATCCCCAACTGAAAAAATGAAAAGAAGTTTTAGCTTTTGATATTTAAAAATCCATTAACTTCAGCTTCTAGTCAGGATAAGGTAACAAGAGCCTCTCACCTGAAACAGCCAAAGTACTCAGACAAAAGCTTTGAAACAATACTTTTTAATGTAAAAGGCAGGGAGCCCGACATGGCACTCCATCCCGGGTCCCCAGGATCATGCCCTGGGCCAAAGGCAGGTGCTAAACCACTGGGCCACCCAGGCTGCCCGTCTTTAAAGTTATTTATGAAAAACTCTTCTTCAATTATACGATGAAACATTATAGCTCAGAACTGGAACAGTACAAACAAAATACTCAATATCTTCATACCATGAATAACTGAAAAAGTGCTACCCATGAGTATGATACACAATTTTAGGTAGCATCTTGCCTACTTGTATTAAAAAAATTATGGGAGGAAAGAATAACATACTTATTAATTTATTGACTTGTAGGTCAGTGCAAAGAAGGACATTTTATTGAAAATGTAATGGTAGTCTTATCCATGCAGATTCCCCACTGTGCTGGAACTGTACAGACTCTAAAATCAAATACAATTCCAAGGTTGTGTAACAGAAGAAGAAAGACACAGAGGCAGAGAGACAGAAGGAAAGATAGATTTGCTAATTTGAAAGCAAATCAATGAGATATAACTGAGGGAAGAGTGCAGTCAATCTTTGGCTCCTTTAACACATTGGTTACCGATCAATAGTACAGATACATCACAGTTTTATGAGGGAAGCTTCAGTCTGTTAAGAAGGCTTCTTTTTTTTTTTTTTTTTTTTTTTTTTTTTACTAATACAAAGATTTTATTTAAATTGTACTGAGTTTTTACAGCATATTGCATGTTTGTAACAATGCAACTGCACAATTTGGATTTTTGGCCACATCATGTAACTGACACAAGAGTTCTGAAAGAAGTATTTGATGAATTTATCTGAGCTGACAGCTCTCTCCAAGGCCATGCAATATGTTCACTGAAGGAACAGTCCCTCACACCGCCACTCAGAGTAACAGGTATAGTCTCCTCAAATGTCCAATCTTACTCCCCTTGAAAATGGACAGAGTGAAATGCAATGCAAGTAAATCAGAAAGCCACTCCAACTGGCAGTACATTTTATTTTTATTTTTTTAAGCATTTTACTTGTTTATTCATGAGAGACACAGAGAGAGAGAGGCAGAGACATAGGCAGAGGGAGAAGCAGGCTCCATGCAGGGAGCCGGATGTGGAACTTGATCCCAGGTCTCCAGGATTGCGCCCTGGGCCAAAGGCAGACGCTCAATTGCTGAGCCAACCAGGCATCCCTAGCAGTACATTTTAATGGTGGAGAAAATGCTCAGAAGAATTTTACATATCACAGGCAAGGAATAGTTTGTTACTTTTTCAATGATTTCAGGAATTTCCCAGACACAAAAATCTCCATTATTCAACTTCACTTAAACAAACAAATAAAAAGTTGAGCGTTTCCTTCTTATTTCATTATGAATACATGCGTGTATATTAATGCAACATTAGATGTATTGACTTTCTACCAATACATATATATGTACTATATACATATAAATACTAGCTTTTATTATTATTTTCCAGTGTTGTTGAGATATGTCTGACATATAGCATTAAATACATTTAAGGTGTACAAAGTGATTGTTTAATATTTGTATAGACTATGTAAAGATTACCACAATAAAATTAAGTTAACACATCCATTACTCCACATAGATACTTAATTTTTGTGTGTGTGGTGAGGACATTTATGATCTATTCTATTAGCAATTTTCAGGTATATAGTACAATTAATTATAGGCAGCACACTGTACAGTAAGACCCTGGAACTTACTCGTAACTAGAAGTTTGTACCTTTGACTACCCTTGACCGTTTCCTTCACCTCTCAGCCCCTGGAAATCATCATTCTATTCTTTTTATAAGTTTGACTAAGTGAAATAAATGAGACAGAGAAAGACAAGTACTGTATGATCTCACTTACGTGTGGAATTTTAAAAAGTCAAACTCCTAGAAACAGAGTAGAATGATAGATAAATATCAAATCATTCTGAACACTCAGGAAATCGATCTGAGGAATGAGAGAACAAGTTGCACAATCTGAGGGAGGAAATAGGCCAGATTGGAATAGGTAGGAGATGAGGAGACAGTATTTGGGAGAGAAAAGAATCTCTGGTGCTCCTAAAGTGAAGGATCCCTGATCAGGGAGGGAGAAAAAAAAGAGAGTGGCAGGGAGAGAGAGAGAGAGAGAGAGAGAGAGAAGCACAGGGTATTGCATGAGGAAAACACTTCCTCAAAACCATTGATGAGGAAAATAAGAGGGCTTGATTATTGCAAGTTTTTACAAGTAGTAGAGCTCAAAGACTTAGGTTTTAGAAGTCTGTGCCATCATCAGGTGGATGCTGCAGTGCTCCTGTGGAGAAAGATGTCAGGGGCCTGGTAATGTGGGAAACAAAGGAAAAAGAGAAATTATTAAAATTCCTTACTACCTACAGCTCATTGACAAGTCCTTGACATTCCTCTAGGAACTCAGCTGCCTCGATGTTAATACTCTGCTAAGGGCAAAAGGCAATCCTAGCCTGACCTCCAGGATGCTCTAAGTCTACTTTAACATATATAAATTCCTCTAGAAATTTTCTTTATCTCTAAATCTCCCAAGATACATGTTGGCAGTCATCCCCCAAGCACATGCCCACCGATATACATCTGAAAGGTCTCATGACTCAAGTTTTATTAGATGGTAATAAATGAACTTTCCCAACAATAGCTAGCCTCTTCAAGGTCCTGGAAACTACTTCAAAATTCTTTAGAGACTCATGATATCCCTAGCCCCCTTCCTACCTGAAAATATGTAATGGGCCACTCGTCATGACCCCAGTGCAGCTCTTTCTGCCCCGAGATTCTGTTCTTGTGCTTTAATAAAATCATCTTTTTGCATCAAAGACATCTCAAGAATTCTCTCTTGGCCATTGGCTTTGAACCCTAATGTCTTTCTTATATCACTGGGAACAGACAGCAACATCTGAGGATCCCCCGGATCACAGTGGGAGATATAGCTTCCCTTCTTGGAGTGCATTTGGGAAAGGTGGCACTGCCTCTCTGGGGACAAACGAGCCTGCAGGTGCCAAAGAGCTTCCTTGTTCATTAGCATAGGAGCAGAGATGCTGAGAGCAGCTAACCTAGATGGACACTGGCTTTTTGCATGACACAATGGATCAGATGGACTTCACAGATATATTCAGAAGATTTCATCCTAAAGCAGAATATACATTCTTTCCAGTGTACATGGAACATTCTGCAGAAGAGATCACACAAATAAGGCTTCAACAAGCACAAAAAGACTGAGATCATACCATGCATGTTTTCAGGGCACATCACTATAAAACTTGAAGTCAAACACACACAAACATTTGGAAAGACCACAAAAAACATGGAGGTTAAAGAACATCCTACTAAAGAATGAAAAGGTTAACCAGGAAATCAAAGAAGAAATAGAAAAATGCATGGAAACAAATGAAAGCAGAAACACAACAGTTCAAAACCTTTGAGATGCATCTGGGTGGCTCCATTGGTTAAGGATATAACTGTTGATTTTGGCTCAGGTCTTGATCTCAAGAGTCGTGAGTTCAAGCCCTATACTGGGCTCCACACTGAGCATGGAGTCTATGTAAAAAACAAAAAAAAAGTAAAAAATAAACCCTACCCTAGGGTCCAGCGATTGCACTAATGGGTATTTACCAAAGGACACAAACACACTGATGTAAAGAGTTACATGCATGTTTATTAAAGCATGATCAACAGTCGCCAAAGTATGGAAGGAGCTAAAACGTCCATTGGCTTCTGAGTGGATAAAGAAGAGGTGGTGTATATACACAAAGGAATATTACTCAGCCATCAAAAAGAATGAAATCTTGCCAATTGCAATGTGACAGATAGAGGTAGAGTGTATTATGCTAAGCAAAACAAATCCATTAAAGAAAGACAAATACCATATAATTTCACTCATATGTGGAGTTTAAGAACAAAACAGATGAACGTAGGGAAACAGAAGAAAAAGAAAGAGAGGCAAATCATAACTCTGAGAACAAACTTGGGTTGATAGAAGGGAAGTGGGCAAGGGAATAGGCTAAATGGGTGATGGGTATGAAGGAGGGCACTTGTGATGTCACTGGGTGTTATATGTAGGAGAGGAATCACTAGATTCTATTCCTGAAACCCATATTACACTATATGTTAACTAACTAGACTTTAAATAAAACTTGAAAAAAAATAAAAGCATAAGGCAAAAATAAAGAATAGATTTGAATCTGATATAAACCTAGCTGGTTGGGCTAGTTAGATTTATAAGTCGTTTACAGCTCACATGTCCGTCAACTGATGAATGGATAAAGAGGATGTGGTGTATATATATTTATATACATATAGATGCATAAGTGTACATATATATAATGGAATATTAACTATAAAAATAATCAAATCTTGCCATTTGCAATGATGTGGATGGAGTCAGAGTATTATGCTAAGCAAAAATAAATCAGTCTGAGAAAGACAAATACTGTCTGGTTTCACTCGTATGTGGATTTAAGAAATAGAACAACTGAGCAAATTGGGAAAAAAACCCAGAGATATAGTGGCAAACCAAGAAAGAGTCTTTTAACTACAGAGAACAAATTGCTGGTTACTGCAGTGGAGGTGGGGGGATGCGTGAAATAAATGATGGGGATCCAGGGGGGGCGCTTGTGATGAGCAATGAGTGATGTATGGAAGTGTCGAATCACTGTAGTGCACACCTGACACTAGTATTACACTGTATGTTAACTAACCAATTTAAATAAAGGTTTAAAAATCCCAGAAAAGATTAAAAAAGAAGAAAGGAGTGACATGATTAAAATAATATTTATTTTTAAATTTTTTTAGATTTTATCTATTTGAGAGAGGGAGAGAGTGAATGAGAGAGCACAAGACACAAACAGCGGGGTGTGGGGGGGTGACGCCAGGGGAGAAGCCGACTCCCTGCTCAGAGGCTCCATCCCAGAACCCCAGGATCACGACCTGAGCCAAAGGCAGATGCCTGACTCAGACACCCAGGTGCTCTTAAAATAACATTTTAGGAAGATAAATCTGGAAAGTTAAATAAGGAGAAGATGGTAATTATGTGGGTTTGTTTTTTGTTTTTTTGGGCCATATTCAAGCTGAGGTGAGGTGTTCCAAATTTGGATAATCACCGTAGCACTGCAAATTTTTAATAGAATGAACTTGGTGATTATTTTAAGTACTGAATTAAAAATATTTTCTTATATAATAGAAAATATTGTGTTATTACTTACAGTAACTTAATAACTAGGATAGAACTCATTAAAAGTTTTCACCACTAGCTAACGCAAGTGTGTGTAGCTGTGCGGGGGTGAGGGAGGCAGAGAATGGGGGCACAGGCTGAGAGTGTGAGCACGAGAGTAACATATTTTTGTCTCTTGCACAGATTTACTACCTCATCTCTGATATTTCCATCAAGATCAGTTCTTAATTTTACTCTATACAACCTAAATTTTTTTCATGAGTTTCTCAATGGTCATCATGTCACTATGATGCCTTAAATGGATGAAAATCCATTAGTTGGGGGGAAGCAATTGTTCTTTTTCTTCCTCTCTTTCATATACATCTCAATGCCATGAAATCAAGATTAAAGGTGGGTTGTCACGATGTTGTTTGAAATGCTAATAGAACATCTAAATAGACCCCTGGGTTTGAAACTCTATGTAATGAAATTCACATTAAGGTGACTTTTGTTTTTTGCAACTAGAGTGTCCTTTTATTTTTTCAACTCTAATCTTTAAATCCAGATACAAAGCTTATTATCCTGTGTCAGTATTTTTAAAAATTTTAAAATATATTTTATTTCTTCTTGTATATTTTTTTATTGGAGTTCGATTTGCCAACATATAGAATAACACCCAGTGCTCATCCCGTCAAGTGCCCCCTCAGTGCCCGTCACCCAGTCACCCCAACCCCCCCACCTCCCCTTCTACTACCCCCTGTTCGTTTCCCAGAGTTAGGAGTCTCTCATGTGCTGTTACCCTCTCTGATTTTTCTCATTCGTTTTCTCTCCTTTCCCCTTTAATCCCTTTCACTATTTTTTATATTCTTAAGGTGACATTTTAAGATATAGTGGTAAGTAAATACACGATGGTAAGAGTTTAGGGTTATCGATGATGATATTATTAAGGAATTCCAATACAGAAGTGAAAATAAAAAGGTAAGAAAGATATTCAGGTCAATAAAATAGGTATGAATAACAGTAGGGAGTCATGAAACTCTAAAATTTATTCAGGCAGTGGGAATAGTATAAATTGGAGATAAATTGAAAGAGTTGAAGGAGTAGGACTTGAAGCTGGAAATATCTGTTATGGAGCCAGATTACAAGAAGCTTATATTGGCCTAGATTACAAAGCTCATTGGATCCTCTGGATTCTCTGCTCTGTGAATTAGGAACACAAAATTTAGCTCACACACATGAGCAGTTTCTGAGATGACAATTTGGTCTATCCGTAGACAAAATAACTAATACGCAGAAAGTTATTTTACATATTAATTTTGTAGTTATGTATACATATCATAAGGGTTGATATATATTGGTTGGGTATTTCCCCTGATATCTTCTTAGATATTTTTAAAATTTTTATTTATTTATTTATTTATTTATTTATTTATTTATTTATTTATTATTTATTTGAGAGAGAGAGAGAGAGAGAGAGAGAAAGTGAGCAGGAGGGGGAGCAGAGGGACAGGGACAAGCAGACTCTGTGACTCTGTGCTGGGCGTGACACCCTAAATGGGGCTCCATCCAGGACCCTGAGATCATGACCTGAGTCGAAATCAAGAGTCCAATGCTTAACCAACTGAGCCACCCAAGCACTGCTCTTCTTAGATTTTATAAAGTTGTTTGGTAAGTCCAGAATCAGGAAAAGTTGAACTGAAACCCTTTCCAGAATAAAGTAATTCCTGTAGTGGTATTCAGAAGACTGTCATATAATGTATCTTTATTTGAATGAGCTATTTTATTAGAGTCTTTGTGAAAAAGGCTGGGTTTATACTGATTTAGCAAGTATATATTTCTTTTTCTTTTCTTTCTTTTTTTTTTTTTTTTTTTTTTTTTGATTTTATGTATTTTTTTGAGAGGGAGCTACCAGAAGCTGGGGTGAGGGGCAGAGGGACAGGGAAAAGCAGACTCCCCACTGAGCAGGGAGCTGGTTCCAGGGCTTGACCCCAGGACTCTGGGATCATGACCTAAACTGAAGGCAGATGCTTAACAGACTGAGCCACCCAGGCTCCTGCAAGTGTACGTTTCTTATACTGAATAACAAATCTTCATAAACCTGTAGGGAGGCTTTCTCAAGCAATTTTGAATTATTTCTGTCCCAAAACTAAGCCCATGAAGATTTAGTTTTGCTTCAGAAAGCTCAACTTTGGGTAGACGCTCTGAAAAGTAGGTAGAAATTACAAAGAAGAGAACAATCAGGTGCGTTGATGTTACAGAGAAGCAAACTGTAGCTTAATATAAGAAAAAAACTTTCTAACAAGGAGCCTTGTCCAAAATAACTTTGTAATTGTCCCGAGAGTGTTCAACAAGTGCTCCTCACACAGTTCCCAGGGGATGGCCCTGGAGTTTGCCTTTGTTACAAAATTATAATTGACTTATTTCAGTCCTCTCTCAGAGGGACTTCTCCCTCCAAAAACTTTATTCTACAAACTTTATGCTGCAATTCTCTGAAATAGTTTCATGGGTTTGGAAAAAAAACCTTTAACTACCATGGTTTCTGGCTGCTGCTATTTTTGTAGGTCGTCAGAGAGTCGGGAGTCTGGTTATTGGTCTTAAATTTCCAGGTTGTGCCCATCTTCACTCTGAGGCTTGCAGAACATGTCAGCATGGAGGCAGAGATCTTCATGCCACTTAATTTCACAGCTTCATTGACTCTTATTTCAATTTTGGTAGAGAAATACCCATAATTCATTAAGAAAAAGATTCCTAGTCCATCCTCTTCATCTGGTGTTCAGGAAGACAGATACAGCAGGTTTTTGAACAAAATCATATTAAAGAAAGAGCAAACTTTAATAATAGGTAATGGCAAGTTATGGACCTGGAGGCAATGCCCCTAACCAAGAGCACGGTCATGCCAGGCTTAAGGAGGCTCTTACTTTATTGGGGATTAAGCATTATTTGAGATGTTTAATTTTGGCAACCTCATTGATAGTTTTGCTTTTAAAATACATCTTTCCTAGGCTGAAAAGAAAAAAGGATTTGAGTCTCTGCAGTTTCACATGAACAAGTTCCCAAGATAGGAAAGAAATATAAGTTCAGGTAAGAATAATTGCAAAGCAATTGTATCTACTTTAGTCACTTACTAAGATAGCCATGGACATTTTCTGTGTGCTTAAAAGATGGTTTTTGAGTATCAGAATGTAGTATGCCATAAATATAAGGTTCTCAAGGTAGAAATAAATCTCAGTGATTTATATTCTATGGCTTGAAGAAAGATCATAACTAAATCAGACTGGGAGTATGATAACTGGTGTCTAAAACACAGTCTTAGTGACATATATCCTATCTCTCTGGTCCGTTGCTTTGAAGACTTCACAACCATAAAAATCCTCTATCATTGCTGTTTTGATTATTTCATACCTAATATTGACTATTTATCATTCATTTATGAATGGAAGTGACTCATCATCCATATTCTATAATTTTGTTTAAAAGTGATAAACAATATTACTTTACTATATTTTATTGCTCGAGGTTAGATCCACCATCTTCTCCTTTCAGGTACACTGACATTCTCTGAACCAAAACTTGTGACATAAGATGGTCAGAACATAAGATGAGACATTTGACATCAGGATTGCTCTCAAAGCCTACCTATACTAAGGTTGCTGTGGTCATATAATTTCATGGCTAAAAGTTTTATTATCCACAGTTTAATATTTTAAAAGTATGTTCTTAAAAAACTAGTAGGGAATTTACTTGTTGATTACTAGACATATAGCGATGCCTTAAGTATATTTATAATTTTGTAATAAATATTTCATATCCAGGATCATATCAAGCCACAAGCTTTTATAGTTTTCAGTTCTTTTTTGTCTTCGTATTCAGTGCCAAGCACAATGCTTGACATAGACTAGATACTCAAAAATACTGAATAAACACATTAATGGGTAATCAGATAGACAAAAATGTGTATCCTTGGAATAATAATGTGTTACTTTCATTGATATAGTGTCAAAAAAATAACATTTGGTTCGGTATAAGAACTTAAGATTTTTTTTCCTCCTCCTCCTTCTTTTTAAAAAAGACCAAAGGACAAGACCTCCTAAGCTTGTGCTCTTTGCAGAAAGAAGAGTTTTGAGTGAAAAAAAAAAATGTCAGCATGTCTTAAAAGGGCATCCTGTTTCCTTTAGCCACCCTCTTTTTTCCATCTCAAACCAGTAAATGATGGCTTTGGAAATGCTCTGTTCAGCTTTATGCCTAAAAAAAAAAAAAAAAAAAAGCTTCATTTTATCAGTTCTAGAATAAAATACCATCATCCTCATATATGTTAACCTGTAAACCTAATGCACCCTCCCTGCTCCTAATAAAACCAAATTCCTAAGCAATTGCTCGAATGGATTCCAAATATGTTGTGGAGCAGCGGGTTGAGGACTGAGGATGGTGATATATTTCATTCCCCCACCCCCTGGTTTGGTTCTATATGAACCCATTTCATGTCCTTCTTTGACAGAGTTTTGGAAGATCCAAAAAATGGAAGAGGCAAAGAAACTCACAAAGGTTTTAGAATCTGGGGGATTTTTGTAGACAGTCAAAAAACAAAAACAAAAAAACAAAAAAAAAGGTAAACTTCTTACAGTTGAGGGAGGAGAGAGTCAAGGAGAAACTCTGAATACTCCCTAATTTTGTTTGCTGCTATGTCACTCATTTCAAGTTTTGTAAAGACTTTTCTTGGATCACTTGCTTGTTTTTATTATTCATACCTCTCCTGGAAATCATAAATGACACTTGGTTTAAATGCCACCAGTGATGAAAAAATGTGTGAGGTAAGCCTTAGCTGACAGTGAATGTGTTGTTTCATGGAAAAAATAACAAAAATATTTCACATTTACTAACGTTGCTTTGGTTGCTTAGAAGGTGACCCCAAACCAAATAGGTTCATTTAGGTGCTTCTAGAAAATCAAAATTTATTTTTTTTAAACTACTGAGCTTTAACCATTAGGTTACAAGCTTAGTAAAACTTGCTCTTTAATCTAATATATTCATTTACACGGTCAGCATTTTGATTTGTTCCTCACTTTGAAGTTTCTAATTTTTTCTCAAGCTCAGAAGTTGGAGATGGCCTAGATTTCCTGATTTATATAGACAAAAACAGTGTCAACAAACTTTACAGGGTAAAAATTATAAAGGCATCAGTCACATTTTAGTTTTGAACTTAAATAAAATTATGCTTTTTCCAGAAGTTTGTCTGATTTTATTTTTAAAGATGTCAAAGACAGCTCTTTTTTTTTTTTTTTTTTTACTTGCTGTTGTAAGAGCTCTTTTTGGCAGGAAGCTCATATTATCTTGAAATGAACTTTAATCTTCCTTTCCTAGATTATTTTTATTACTGTGTTGAAGGAAAGCATTAATAAAAAAAATGAATACAAAATGATAAATGAAACTTAAAGAAGTGTCTTTGGTAGTATGAAGAGTTAGACTTTTGTTCTTGGAAATCACAAATGATGTCTCACAAACCATCCGTGTGACAAGTTACATATAAGGAAGCATCAACTTTTGTTGTGTTGAAATTAGCAATAAACTTGAGTACAAAATATTTCACCTTGAGTTCAAATTCTAGAGGGAACCTTAACTACTTGTGTTACCTTAACCAGTGGTGTTACCTTAGGCACATCAAGTATCTCTCACTTTTAATTTGCTCATGTGTGTGAACATCATGGGACTCAACTTGAAAGCATTCCATCAACTACAAGGTCTTTTTAAATGTGAAAAGTGTTATATGTGATAGTAGAGAAATAGTGGCAACTTTGCTGACCTTCTGTTATGCTTTTAAGCAGAAATTTGCCATGGGTGACAAGGGAGGAGACAACCACTCAGAAGTGACTGACTTCATTCTTGTAGGCATCAGGGTCCGTCCAGAGCTCCACAGTCTCCTCTTCCTACTATTCCTGGTTGTTTATGGGATGGTCCTCCTGGGGAACCTTAGCATGATTGGCATCATTGTGACCGACCCCCGGCTGAACACACCAATGTATTTCTTCCTAGGCAATCTTTCCATCATTGACCTCTCCTACTCCACTGTTATTGTACCCAAAGCCATGGTCAACATCCTGTCTCAGAAAAAGACCATCTCCTTTGCAGGCTGTGTGGCTCAGCTATTTCTTTACGCGCTTTTCATGGTCACAGAGGCCTTTGTCCTGGCAGCCATGGCCTATGACCGCTTCATCGCCATCTGCAACCCGCTCCTCTACACTATCCGCATGTCAAGAAGCCTCTGTATCCAGTTGGTGGCTGGCTCCTATCTCTGCGGCTGGGTCAGCTCCATCCTTCAAATCAGTGTAACCTTCTCAATGTCTTTCTGTGCTTCCCGAGTCATTGATCACTTCTACTGTGATTCAAACCCAATTGAGAAGATCTCCTGTTCCAATATCTTTATGAATAAGATGGTGTCATTTAGTCTGGCTGTCCTCATTATTTTGCCCACGATAGTTGTTATTGTGGTATCGTATATGTATATTGTGTCTGCAGTTTTAAAAATCCGCTCTAGTGAAGGGAGGAAGAAAGCCTTCTCCACCTGCAGCTCCCACCTGGGGGTTGTAAGTTTGCTCTATGGGACAGTCTCCTTTGTCTATCTCACACCTCCAAGTAACCCTGAACTTCGTAAAGTGGCTTCAGTATGTTACATTTTGTTCACACCTATGCTGAACCCTTTAATCTACTCTCTAAGAAATAAGGATGTTAAAGATGCCATGAAAAAAGTCCTATGGAAGAAAAAAGTTTTACTTTAAATCTGTTTTTACTTGTTTTACTGTTTCTTGTACCAATTTGTTTACCTGATCTTCTAGATTCAGGCATTCTAAAGCACAGGTTTATTTAAAAAATAATTCTGTTCCATTGATCTATTTGTCTGTTTTTCTGCCAGGATCATACTGTCTTGATGATCACAGTTTTGTAGTACAGTTTGAAATCCGGCATTGTGATGCCCCCCGCTCTGGTTTTCTTTTTCAATATTCTCCCTGGCTATTTGGGGTGTTTTCTGATTCCGCACAAATCTTAAGATGATTTGTTCCAACTCTCTGAAGAAAGTCCATGGTATTTTGATAGGGATTGCATTAAATATGTAAATTGCCCTGGGTAGCATTGACATTTTCACAATATTAATTCTTCCAATCTATGAGCATGGAATATTTTTCCATCTCTTTGTGTCTTCCTCAATTTCTTTCAGAAGTGTTCTGTAGTGTTTAGGGTATAGATCCTTTACCTCTTGGTTAGATTTACTCCTAGGTATCTGATACTTTTGGATGCAATTGTAAATGGGATTGACCCCTTAATTTCTCTTTCTTCAGTTTCATTGTTAGGGTATAGAAATGCCACTGATTTCTGGGCATTGATTTTGTATCCTGCCACACTGCCGAATTGCTGTATGAGTTGTAGCAATCTTGGGGTGGAGTCTTTTGGGTTTTCTATGTACAGTATCATGTCATCTGCAAAGAGGGAGAGTTTGACTTCTTCTTTGCCAATTTGAATGCCTTTTATTTCTTTTTGTTGCCTGATTGCTGAGGCTAGGACTCCTAGGACTATGTTGAATAGCAGTGGTGAGAGTGGACATCCCTGTCTTGTTCCTGATCTTAGGGGAAAGGCTCCCAGTGTTTCCCCATTGAGAATTATATTTGCTGTGGGCTTTTCATAGATGGCTTTTGAGGTGCTGGGGAATGTTCCCTCTATCCCTACACTCTGGAGAGTTTTGATCAGGAATGGATGCTGTATTTTGTCAAATTCTTTCTCTGCATCTATTGAGAAGATCTTATGGTTCTTGTTTTTTCTCTTGTTGATATGATCTATCACGTTGATTGCTTTACAAGTGTTGAACCAGCCTTGCATCCCAGGGATAAATCCCACTTGGTCATGGTGAATAATCTTCTTAATGTACTGTTGAATCCTATTGGCTAGTATCTTGTTGAGAATTTTTGCATCTGTGTTCATCATGGATATTGATGTATAATTCTCCTTTTTGGTAGGTTTTGGAATTAAGGTGATGCTGGCTTCATAAAATGAAACTTCATAAAACTCATAAAATGAGTTTAGAAGTATCCTGTCCCTTTGTATCTTTCTGAACAGCTTTAGTAGAATAGGTATTGTTTCTTTAAAAGTTTGATAGAATTCCCCTGGGAAGTCATCTGGCCCTGGAATTTGGTGTCTTGGGAGGTTTTTGATGACTGTTTAATTTCCTCCCTGGTTATTGGCCTGTTCAGGTTAGAGAACCCAGAAATGGGCCCTCAACTCTATGGTCAACTAATATTCGACAAAGCAGGAAAGACTATCCACTGGAAAAAGGACAATAAATGGTGCTGGGAAAATTGGACATCCATATGCAGAAGAATGAAACTAGACCATTCTCTTATGCCAGACACCAAGACAAACTCAAAATGGATGAACGATCTAAATATGAGACAAGATTCCATCAAATTCCTAGAGGAGAACACAGGCAACACCCTTTCTGAACTTGGCCACTGTAACTTCTTGCAAGATACATCCATGAAGGCAAGAGAAACAAAAGCAAAAATAAACTATTGAGACTTCATCAAGATAAGAAGCTTCTGCACAGCAAAAGAAACAGTCAACAGAACTAGAAGACAACCTACAAAATGGGAAAAGATATTTGCAAATGAGCTATCAGAAAAAGGGCTAGTATCCAAGATCTATAAAGAACTTATTAAACTCAATAGCAAAGAAACAAACAATCCAATCATGAAATGGGCAGAAGACATGAACAGAAATCTCACAGAGGAAGACGCAGACATGGCCAACAAGCACATGAGAAAATGCTCCGCGTTACGGGCCATCAGGGAAATACAAATCAAAACCACCATGAGATCCCACCTCACACCAGTGAGAATGGGGAAAATTAACAAGGCAGGAAACAGCAAATGTTGGAGAGGATGTGGAGAAAGGGGAACCCTCTTACACTGTTGGTGGGAATGTGAACTGGTGCAGCCACTCTGGAAAACTGTGGAGGTTCCTCAAAGAGTTAAAGTAGATCTGTGCTACAACCCAGCAATTGCACTGCTGGGGATTTACCCCAAAGGTACAGATGCAGTGAAACGCCAGGACACCTGCACCCCGATGTTTCTAGCAGCAATGTCCACAATAGCTCAACTGTGGAAGGAGCCTCGGTGTCCATCGACAGATGATGGACAAAGAAGCTGTGGTCTATGTATTCAATGGAATATTCCTCAGCCATTAGAAACATTGAATACCCACCATTTGCTTTGAAGTGGACTGAACTGGAGGGTATTATGCTGAGTGAAGTGAGTAAATCAGAGAAGGACAAACATCATATGGTCTCATTCATTTGGAGAATATAAAAAATAGTGAAAGGGAATAAAGGGGAAAGGAGAGAAAATGAGTGGGAAATATCAGTGAGGGTGACAGCACATGAGAGACTCCTAACTCTGGGAAATGAACAAGGGATAGTGGAAGGGGAGGTGGGCGGGGGGTTGGGGTGACTGGGTGATGGGCACTGACAGGGGCACTTGATGGGATGAGTACTGGGTGTTATGCTATATGTTGGCAAATCGAACTCCAATAATAATATACAGAAAAATCCCGCCCCCTCCCAAAGAAAAACCCACCTTAACTGTTTTATTCCACAGCATTATGAACATCATATAATGAAAGCTCCAAATAACATATTCACTTTTTCTCAAGGCAATGTTAAATCTGAAAGTTCTGGACACCATGAAAATTTGCTGCAATTCTACAAAGAGTTATGTATTTCTCACTCTCCAGGTAATAATATGTTATGCAAATGGAGAAGTACAGAATTTTATAGTTTTTCTTCCCGGCATGCCTAAGTGAAATAGAGGTATAGACAATACCTAGTATGATGATTAACTTAGAAACTGTGTGACCCAATGGTCTACACACCAATGATACTCCATATAAATGCTAGTGTTGTGTGCTTTGCTTTTGATGTCATGCAAAGGATAAGACAGCGTGTGCTTATAATGAGGAGGAAATGGAAAGATAGAATAACCAGGGATCTTTGTTGAATTAAAGTGGCCAAAGAAGCAGAAACATGCGAAGATTGCATTAGTTTTGAGAGTGAAATAGGAATCCCAATCAGCTTGGGAAAGTGATCATTGGCACTGATTATCATTAGCCTGGAAAACACTCTTTTTAGGGTTAGGTTTTACATCTGGATGTCTACCAGCATTAGAATGTCCCTCTGTTGTAGATCTAACAGGTGCGGGTTCCTAAGGACTGCTGGGAGGAGGTAATGGAATGCTGAATACAGCCTAAATTCCTTTGCTTTAGTTTTTAGTCTGGTTGACTTGTATTTCCTGTTTTGTAGCCAGAACAGAAAACAGTATTCCAGGGCATAACCTTGTAAGTGGCATTGCTGGAACCACTTGAAGCGTTTGTGGGAATCTAGGGAAGTTGAAAACCAAGGCAGAACACTTTCAGAGGTGCTAAATCAGGTCTATAATTCTCTTTTAATTGCCATAAACACTTTCCTTGGTGGTCTTCTATGAAAAGTAGTGACTGATTTATATCTTTCTTGTTCCTTGTGCCATTAAGATGCCAGCAGAACACCCCAGTGTCTTACCAACCTTATGTTGGTTCTCATTGACAAAGTCGTTTTTGTCTAATGACGTATGGATTGTTTATGAAACACTGCTATATCCAAGAGATGTTGGAGACTACATTCTGCGACATAGATATAATAAGTTGTTATTTACAGCTGACTTTAAAATTGTACACAAAAGTCCACATGGAGAAATCTTTTCATAGTGGTATCATCTTGAGAGGCTGAAGAGTGAATTCAATATCTCATACGCTATTAACTTATGTGTACGACATGATTCGTCTTTCTGGATTACAAGTCTTTGAACGTGTACATATATTCATTGTCCTGTAACGTCATGTATTGCATTTTGTCTTTGAATTTTATATAATGTTGACATTTACCTACTATTTAGTGTAACGATGCAGAACTTTGGTGAGGGCGTTTATAATAATATTTTTCATTTTCAGGATGCTACCATTCTCTGACTTCGATAGTTGCAAATGGTAATCAAGCACTGATTCACTAACACAAGTTAAAATGACTGCATTAAGCATCTATGGACAAGCACCCAGAGCTTGCTTCATTGTCTTCCCTTAGGATAGTTTCGACTCCTTATTGTGTTATGTTCAGCCTGGAGAAGCTGAACCCATTAGATATTGTAAAATGTTGTAATGTTGAATTGATATTGGACTGTTATTCTTACTCTTGTATGTTGAATATGAGATGTCACTTTGCCCAATCCCTTGAAAGCAGCATAGGTCATAAATTTAATAAAATTTTGAATGTGGGTAAGCTATTATCTAGAGATCTTGGTGAGGACAAAGCTATTTACTTGTGAAGCCTGGTGAGGGAGGGGAAGAGGGAAGAGATAGGATAAGAAAAAACAAACAAACAAACAACTGTATCTTGGAGGTGAAAACATGAAAAAAGGAAGGAGTTTCAAAGTAATTTCTTAATTATTTCAATTTGGTATTTTTTGTATATTTTTATTGAAGTTCGATTTGCCAACATACAGCATAACACCCAGTGCTCATCCCATCAAGTGCCCCCCTCAGTGCCCGTCACCCAGTCCCCTACCCCCTGCCCTCCTCCCCTTCTACACCCCTTGTTCATTTCCCAGAGTTAGGAGTCTTCATGTTCTGTCTCCCTCTCTGACATTTCCCACTCATTTTCTCTCCTTTTCCCCTTTATTCCCTTTCACTGTTTTTTTTTTATATTCCCAAAATGAATGAGACGATATAATGTTTGTCCTTCTCTGATTGACTTACTTCACTCAGCATAATACCCTCCAGTTCCATCCATGTTGAAGAAAATGGTGGGTATTCATCGTTTCTAATGGCTGAGGAATATTCCATTGTATGTATAGACCACAGCTTCTTTGTCCATCATCTGTCGATGGACACTGAGGCTCCTTCCACAGTGTGGCTATTGTGGACATCGCTGCTATAAACACTGGGGGACATGGGTCCCAGCTTTTCACTGCATCTGTATCTTTGGGGTAAATTTTCTAAACAAAAACAAGAACTTTTAAAAATATTTTTTATTTATTTATTTGACAGAGGGAGAGCACTAGCAGGGCGAGTGGCAGGCAGATGGAGAAGGAGAAGTAGGCAGATCAGGGAGCCCGAAGGAAGTGAGACTCTATCCAAGGACACCGGGATCATGACCTGAGCTGAAGGCAGACACTTAACCGACAGCCACCCAGGCACCCCCCAAACAAGAATTTTAACCAAAGATGGATTTTCCTATTTGTTCCTTTTATGAAATATGGTTTCTAGACTTTAGAAATAGTCTTCTTCCCTTACTAATGTTTAATAATCATCCATTTATTCACATTGTTTGGCATTGTGCTGAGTGGCATCAGTTTCTTCAGTTGAATATCTTGTACTTAGGTTTCTTGTGTGGCAACTTACATAAATTAACTTTGGATGACTTAGGTAAAAACTAAATAATTAGGCAGATAAATTTTGTTTGTATCTGGCCAAACTGTGGAAAGAGCTGAGATGTCCATCGACAGATGATGGACAAAGAAGCTGTGGTCTATGTATACAATGGAATATTATTCAGCCATCAGAAAGGATGAATACCCACCATTTACACTGATGTGGGTGGAACTGGAGGGGATTATGTTGAGTGAAGTAGGTCAGTCAGAGAAAGACATATATAGTTTCACTCATATATGGAATATAAGAAACAATATAGAGGATCACAGGGTAAGGGAAGGAAAACTGAACGGAAAGTCATAAGAGAGGAAGAAAAACCATGAGAGACTCTTACCTACAGGAAACAAATAGAAGGTTCCTGGAAGGGATGGAGGTGGGGGGTGGGGGTGGGTTAAGTGTGTGACGGGCATTAAAAAGGGCCACGTGATGTGATGAGAACTGGGTGTTAAAGGCAACTGATAAATTGATAAACACTTAATCTGAAACTAATGATGTACTAAATGTTGGCTAATTGAATTTAAATTAAAAAAAAGAAAGTAGAAAAGAGACAAAAATTTTCTAAACAGGATCCACACTTGTCTCATGCCACACTATTGGAAATATTTACTTCACAAGAATTCAGCTCTTTGTCTCTCTGTTGATTAATTTTGACACAGGATCTAAATATTTTTTAAAGTCCAAAAAATGTTGAGTATATACTTTTCTTCAGTGTTTGATCACCCAAGAATTAGTTACTGAACTATTTTATAACAGCTGATTAGGAGGATTTCAGTTCACATCTTTAGAGAATATCAAGGCTTTTCCGTGTTCTGGTGGCTCTGTGTAAAGCAACTCAGGTCTAGGAATTGGAGAACTGATGTGATCTGAGTCATGGTGGCTCAAGTCAGGTCTCTCTCTGTCTCCGTCTCTCAGAAGGGGGCCCACTGATCTTATTCCTAGACATCTCATGATTAACTAATCTTAGGTGGAGATTGCTGGACCACATCCATCTACTTTGACTAATAAGCCAGAGCTACTACTATCATGTTATCCAAACCTTCCTTTGCTCCCTCAGTCAAATGTCACAGTTTGAGCTTGGTCACTGCACTATTCCCATTGATATTGGGGGGCCATCTAACTTTAATGTCTCCCACCAACATCCTAAGAGAGAAACATTGCAGATGCTTTGGAAGTTGCTGCTTGCTCCCTCTGTTACTGTGAAGGGAAGATTTTCTAACATCTCAGGGGCACCTAACCAGGGCATATGAGACCAGAACATCTATGGTTAACCCTCCTCAGCATGACTGTCTCCTCCAAAGATTGAATTTAAGATTTCTCAAAGTGTTTCTAGTGTCTCAACTTCTTTAGACCCATCCATTATTAATTCATAGTTTGCACTAATCAATCCAGCAAACTATTAGACTATTTGCATGAACCAGCACATTAATTTTCAAGTCTCTGGTTAGTACAAATTCTACCCACTTTCTCCCTCACCTCTGGTGAAAGAGCCCTCAAAATTCATTCATACCAACATACTTTGCATTTTGCCAGTACATATCCAAAAAAATACTCAAATTTTTAAGTCAGTCTTCCATAAATTCTGCATCCACTTTGGAGCAGTATTTCTCTCTCAGCATGCTGGGTTCTGATTCTAGTAACTGCACTCATGAAAATTAGAAGCAGTATATAAAGGGAATTTAGCTTCCTCCTTCATGAAATGTCCTTAGGAGTCATGGTATTTTAAAACAAGTAGGAAAGAATTCTATCAGGGAAATGAGTGGATTTGTTTCCAATGCAAAGGTGTTTGGGGGAAAAGTGTCGAAAATATCAGGATATTGACATTGTTGTAAGTAACTTAACATGCCCAGATGCCCAGAGTTTATTTGTGTAAAAGATGTCAGAGGTATGAATTGACCGGTTTTGTAGTCAATGAACCAAAAAAGAAAAAAAAATCATACTCTGAGGTTCAATTTTCTGCAGCTTCATCTCTGCAGCTATAAAATATATGGAGTTATCTTGTATGGTGGCAGAAATTTCCTATATAGAGGTGCAAATTAAAAAATATGAGCTGAATTTTTAAGTTATTAAAAACACTCATACGGTGTTGCAATGTTTTAACCAATCATGCCATAATTTTATCTCATGATGGTGCCTGTATAGTCTTATCACATTCTTGCTTTCACATGATTCCATTTAGCCATTTAATCAATGTCATAAGTTAACAGACAATTCACAAATGATACGGACATCTGGGTTCTATTTCTAATATAAAATGGAGTTTCTTTTTTTAAAAAAAAATATTTTGGGCTAATTTTACCTGATGTGGTTATATTTGTACTCTGAAACCAATTTTAATTTGATGTTCTTGCCTGGGATTTGAATTGGAGAGAATAATGGTAAGAAACCTTAGCAGTTTAAAATGAACACTGTTGGTGACAATGACGGGATCTAATAAATGAAGACCTTTTTGTATCACTGCTTGTGGTGACATTTCACTGTCCTGAAATATTGGTGATGGTGATAAAAGTGTGGTTCCCAATACTGAATAGCCTGGTGGTGGCATTTCTGGCTGTGAGTCTGGATGTCCAGAATTAGTTTCTACTCACTTTCTGAGTCACGTTTTCTACCTTTCTATAAATTTTGTGAATTTCCCCTTATGTATTTATTTTTTTAAACAGCTTTGTTGAGGTGTAGTTGACATAAACACTGGACATATTTAATATATGTAATTTAATGAATTTGGAAATATCCATACACCGGTGAAGCCATCACTATCATCAAAGTAGTAAACATACCCACCACCTCCAACAGTTTCCTCCTGCCCCATTGTTTTTCTGTTCGGTTTGGTTTTGCTTTGATTGCTTGGTTGTTGTTGCTTTTTAAGATTTTATTTATTTATTTGAGGCAGAGAACACAGAACCAGTAGGGAGAGGGGCAGAGGGAGTGGGAGAAGCAGACTCCCCACTGACCAGGAGCCTCCCTCTGTCCCAGGACTCTAAGATCATGACCTGAGACAAAGGTAGACACAACCAACTGAGCCACCCAGGCCCCTGTTGGTTGTCTTAATGGTACGAACAGTTAACATGGGATCTACCGTTTACAAATTTTAAGTGTACCCTAAGAGTCGTAAACTATGGGCACTTGCTCAGTGAAGTAAGCCAGCCACAGAACAAATAACGATTCCACTTGTCGAGGTATCTCAAGCAGTTAGGCTTGCAGAAATAGAGTCAACTGGTGGTTGTTAGAGGCTTGGAGAAAAGCAAATGGTGAGTTGTTCACCAGGTATCGAGCATCAGTTACCCCAGATGAGTCAGTTCTAGAGATCTATACAGCATAACGCCTATAGCCACCGATTCTGTACTGTACGCTTAAAAAATTTAGTACGTCTGATGTTATATGTTCTCCTTACTTCCTTAACCATTCTTTTATTGTTGAGTATTCACTTTATGTTTTTACTACTAATAAATGTCTTTTTGCACACATCCTTATGCACGACCAGATTATTTTTCTATATGAAATACACTCCCCAAAGCAAGATTTAGAACCAAAGTTTTCTGCATTTCGATTTTAGTAGATGTTTCTTAACTATTTTCCATAAATAAATATGTATCATATTGTCATTAGCAATGCACACATTTCTTTGTTTTACATCACCACCAGCACCGGGTGCCGGCAATCTTAATTTTGTCAATCAGATGGGTGAAGAATGCATCGCCCACTGTACTGTTGCACTAGGACACTTGTAATACTTTTGCTCTTATTGTTCTAATATTTGAATGTGTAAATGGGAATCAGAGCATAGATGTACTGTTTTGTTAATTCGGCCAGAAGATATTTGCCATTGCAACACTTGATGGCGAGTTAACCAAGTTAAATTTATTGTAACACTGATTTTTGGACTTCTTTCTTTGAGCAGATTTTATGATTTCTTTTTTTTTTAAGATTTTATTTATTTATTAATGAGAGACACAGAGAGAGAGAGGTAGAGACAGAGGCAGAGGGAGAAGCAGGCTCCTCATGGGGACCCCAGGATCACGCCCTGAGCCAAAGGCAGGTGCTCAATTGCTGAGCCACCCAGGCATCCCAATTTCATGATTTCTGTTTCTGTGTGTCTTCCTTTTTCTTTTCTTTTTTTTTTTGAATTGGTTATTTTTAACAGATTATTTTTAGTATTATTCCTAGAAATCTCCACAGGCTCTTTTAACCTACCAAGGGCCAATTACTGATGTTACATAATACTATTCATTCAAATTTATCAATCTATTTAATCCTTTCTTAACTCAGCATTCTTGAGCCATCATATATGCTTTTGGGGAGCATATTCCTGTTTCTGAAATATGCCTTTAATTTTTGTCATAAATATTTTTGAAATATTATACATATTCATTTAAATTTAAGCTTGAGTGAAAGGTAAACATATTCTAAAATTGTTATGCTATGTTAATTCGGGGAAGGAATGAGATGGTAGAGATAATTAATTGCTGTATTTTTTCAGCAAAAATAATACAAAATATAATATCATTTTATTATTTTAATAGAAAATGTGTTTGGCTTTAAACTATGGTTCTCTAAGTATAGTCTAGAAACTCCTGGGAGAACTGAAAAATCAAAACTATTTTATGTTAATAACAAGATATTATATCCCCTTTTACTTTCACTCTTGTACAATGTATAGTAGGTCTTCTTCAGGCAACATAGTGCTTGATATTGCAGCCAACCGAGCGAAGGAGCAGGTGAGAGAATCCAATCTATTATACAGCCCCCCCCCATCTCCTTTATCTATCCATCAGTCAATGGCCAGTTGGGCTGTTTCCATAGTTTGGCTATTGTATATAATGTTACATAATCATCAGGGTGCCTCTATCCCTTTTTATTAGTATTTTTGTATTCTTTGGGTAAATACTCAGTAGCGCAACTGCTGGATCCTAGGATAGTTCTATTTTTAACTTTTTGAGGGACCTCCATACTGTTTTCCAGAGTGGCTGCACCAGCTTACATTTCCACCAACAATGCAGGAAGTTTCCTCTTTCTTCACATTCTTGCCAACACGTATTGTTTCTTTTGTTGATTTTAGTTAATTTATTTGTTATGCTGGGCGCCATTTGACACTTTAAGATTAGAACCTTTGGCACTGAGCCTTGTATCATGCCTGGATACATGCAAAATTTTTTTTAATTAAAAACAATTCTGTGTGTGATTTTTTGACATCTTAAGTAACTCTGCTGGCTGGGGAGACATCGTTCCTCCTAGGGCTAGCCAATGTCAGAGACAACCAGCCAGGCACATGCCTTTGATAGGCAAACAACCGATCGAAGCCATATGTCCTCCATCAGGCCCTTATCTCCCAAAGAAAATATTCCTCTGCCTTAATCATTCCAGGGCCAGGTACTTGGCAAGTAGGGACCACCATTATAGTTTAGAGCCAGCAGAAATTATGCAAACTAGCCAATCCTAAACCATTTACCCTGCCCTATATGTCTTTCTTATGGAAATGCCAATAAAAACTATGGTCTAAGCTCTCCACTCCTAAACTGATTTGAGGAGAGAGGATCACTGAAGTGATCTAGCAATGAGCCATAGCTGATGGGGTTTCCTGAGTTCCATCTTGGTGTCTTTCCCTGTGACCTCCGAGGCATACGTTAATCCCTACCCCTAACCCCCTCTTCCTGGTATCTGTGAGCAAAATACATCTTCTTCTAAGCTTCTTTGTTTCCTTTTGTGGCTGCACCAACTTTACCATATCCTATCCAACAGGCACATTCTTAGAACAATGAATCTACACTGTCAGCAATCTACACAGTCAGCAAAATATTCCTGGAAATCATTCCACCTAGGATAGCTGGCATTACCACATACACATGTGGCTGAAACATAAAATACACATCACTAAGAATTTTTAAGTGTATCTCAACTGAAAGTCCTGTTACCTGGATCCAAAAATCAATCACCTCTTCATTATCACCTGACACAAAAGGAAATATCAGAGAATGGAGCCCAGCAGTTTCAATCAATTGCAGGTGATGTATTTTGCAAAATTTAAAACACATGACTAGATAAACACATTGGTAGGCCCTCCCACCCCTTAAGTGACTTCAAAGGGGATCATGCAAGTTGGAGGCATTGAATTTGAGCTTCTTCAGCTTCATGATGAATCTGCCTCTGATCATGATAGACCTTCCACCTCATTCATATCTTATTTTATATCTTCTAACAACTTTTTATAGTGTTCTTTAAAAAGTCTTGCACATATTTTTATATTTATTTCTATGTATAACACAATATTTATTATAAAAGGGATGTTTTCTCTATTACATTTTCTAATTGATTATTGGTATAAAGAAACATTATATTGATCATGTTGACCGAGCTCAGAGTCCTCACAACTTCATGCAAGTTTTAATTTTATTTTATAGAATGTGATTGTGGGCAATTATGCTGTGTTAATGCTTTTTTACCTCCCTCCAATCCTTATTTATTTTCCTTATTGCATTAGCTGTAACCTGCAGTGAAATGTTGAAAGGTAGTGTTGGTCAGACATCCTTAAGTTGTCATGACTAAGGGAAGTATTTATGAACTTTTACTATGATTTTAGTATAATATTTTTGGAGAAAACCAGAAATTAAAGAACATTCATTCTATTCCGGTGTAGTAATGAATCATATTTCTATATCATCGAGGATAACCATAAGTTCTTGTCCTTTATCAAGTGGATATATCTCATGCTGAATCATCATTACATCTTTACAAAAGGTATGTCTCTTTTGCATAATGTAAGTTTTATAATTAAATGTCTCATTTCTTTAGTACTTTTTCTTTCCAGGCTATTGGTATAATTGGGACTTATTTGTTTTGTCTTTTTTATTACTTAGGGGATATTTTATTTATGAAATGAGTTAAGTATCATTTACTTATTTTCTATTCTCTGCAACTGTTTCTGTGAGATAGGAATGCCTTTATGCTAGGCCGCCCTGCAAAACTTTCTGGATGTGAAGGTAAAGTGAGATCTTTTTAACATTTAAATTTCATCTTTACTAAATTTTGGTATTTTTTGTAGGAAGTTATTCCTTCTTTCCATGTAATATATTGTTCAACATTTTGTATAATAATTAAAATTATCTATTGATTTTGTATTGTTAACAATTTACTTCTTTTCTGAATTCATACTGTGAGAGAGTTGTAATAACTGTTTATGATTCAGATGATTATTTTATTATTTAGTTTCATTTTAGTATCATTAATTTTCATCAGGTTATTTTTTTCTTGTTATTTTCATTCCTAAACACTTCACAAGTTATATTTTTTTCCATTTTAATGTATAAACTATTTGGAGCTTTATTATTAGAAGAGCTCTCCTGCCTACATGAACAAAACTGCCTATTATATGCTTTTATGATATTAATTATATCAATACATTTGTTGTACTAAATATGAGGTTTTAGCATAGGTTTGTAGTCCCATGACTTTGGCTACACTAAAGTGATATATCTGGTATATTTGTCCCAACTATTTATTTTTAATTTTCTATAGTATTTTCTTCATAGAAAAATCTCCTGTCAGTAACATATAGTTGGATTTTGTTTTACATTTTTAGGTACTTTAAATCCAAATCAAAGTGTTTTAAAAATAATTCATATTTTATTTTACGGTGGTTGAAATTTAGCTTTTTATTTATTTACATTCTATTCTAAAATTTTTAATTATTAAATAGGTAATACGTTTTCTTATGTGACAGATATTTAAATATGGTATTGGATTTCATTTTTGTTTGTTACACTGCTCCAGTTTGCCTTTTTGTTGTCAACCAAAGAAAGGGCATCACAGACATTCTTCTTTAAAGAGCCCAACTTAATGAATTGTGTTAGTGAACATAGTTTTCAGAAAATAATACAAACGGACTTGGGGGTTAGCATTCTTTCCTTGATAAGCTCTGCTGCAACCAACCAATCCTAAATGGGTACAACAAGAACTGTTACATATCAATTGTTGGCTTTACTTGTGAGTCTGTTTTTGCTTTTGCCTTTTTAAGTCTTGTCTTTGTTTTCTGTGAGAGAAATTTTAAACTGTTCTCCCTCGTGTATTTACAAAAGTATGAGTAGATTCTCAGTGCATTAACTTGCCTTGACACATTCTTTGACAGTTAATATGATCATTCCCTGAAACATGCCTATATTCGCTTCTAAATTTTCATTTTGCCAGCCTCACAACACAACTTGGTTTAACATCATTTCTGGGTTCCTAGAATCTTGGCTCCATTTCCTTTGGCTAATCTGATGGTTGACTAGTCTCACTGGGCATCAGTGACCAGGAGCTTTCGCTTTCTCAGAGAATCTCATCCTTAGCCACGTCTAATTCCATTTCTTCCATTAGGGACAGAGACATTAGGAATCCCTTTCGTTAATCATTTGGCCATCTTGTCCTTACTGCAAACTTCAGGAAGCGTGGTTTTCTGTTTTATTTCTGTTTTCCTCCTGATCTGAATTAATATATATTTTAAAACTCTTTGTTACTTTTGTTTTTATAGATATCTGGACTTTTCTACTCTTTTGAAAATGCTGAAAGATTGAAATCTTCCCTTGTTCAGATGTCAGTCTGCAAGCTTCTGAGAATCCTTCAGGGACTGGAAGGCTCACCTTTTCACAACCTGGTCATGCAAACTATTTATGAAGATTGTAGCCTGGTTATAACCATATGGTTGAGAGACTCCCTTTGTCACATCCTACTCCTCTGCTACTATTTTAGTTTATTTGTAGACAAAGTTCTTGTAGTACCTTGTCTGGTCTGTCTTCCTTGACCTGTGCTTGAAGCTGTGAAACTCTTGCTAACAGTTATCTGAGTTAATCTAAGACCAGGTTCTTTCCTCTTTAGGGAGGAATTTAATTAGATTTTTATATAACAACAACAACAACAAAAAGATTTTTATACGACAGACTGTATGTAATTACAGCCCAGTATATACATATGATCACTTTTTGTGGGGATCACTCTTGGAAGTTAATTCCTTTTTTTTTTTTTTAAGATTTACTTATTTTTTCATGAAAGAAACACAGGGAGAGAGGCAGAAACACAGGTAGAGGGAGAAGCAGGCTCCCTCTGGGCAACCTGATGTGAGACTTGATCCCAGGACCTCGGGATCACGACCTGAGCTGAAGGCAGATGCTCAACCACTGAGCCACCTAGGCACCCCGGGAGTTACTTTCTTCTTTTTTAAAAAAGAGTTTATTTATTTATTCATGAGAGACTCACAGAGAGAGAGAGAGGGGCACAGACACAGGCAGAGGGAGAAGCAGGGTCCATGCAGGGATCCCGATGTGGGACTTGATCCTGGGACCCCAGGGTCACGCCCTGAGCCGAAGGCAGATGCTCAACCGCTGAGCCACCCAGGTGTCCCCAGAATTTAGTTTCTTATAGGAATCTGCCATATTTATCTAATGTAAGAACATCTAATTCAAATAGACTGACCTACATCAAAGAAAATAAGTATTTGTAAATATTTAATGAATTAAAGTTAATTCACTATGCTTGGGAGGACAACGAGATCTCCCTTTTATTCAAACCACTATAATTTATTTTCATTTAAGTTATAAAACTGAATTAATTCCTAGAGAGAGAGGGATAGAAATACTTGCAATGTTTGTGAGAATGGTCCTTCTCTCCTGGAAGCTGCTACAATAAAACCACAAAACAATGAATGAACCAAACAACAAAAGCAGCAACAACATGGACTATGGCAATTATCTACCCTCTGCTTCTGGTAACCACAAGTCTGATCTCTTTTTTCTACATGTTTCTTTTTCTTTTTTTTAATATTTCACAGAAAGTGACATTATATGGTATTTGTTTTCATTGATTTATATCACTTGGCATAATGTCTTCAAGGTCCATTTATGTTGTTGCAAATGGTAGGATTTCCTCATTATTTTAGATGAATAGTATTGTATATATTGCATGGCTTCTTTATCCACCCACTTATCAATAGACACTTAGGTCGTTTACAATCACTTTCATTGTTTGCAAACAACACTACTATGTGTATGGGGCTGTAGAAATCTTTTTGAGTTAATATTTTCATTTCCTTTGGTTGTACTCCCAATGGAATTTCTGGATAATATGATAGTTCTATTTTTAATTTTTTGAGGATTCTTTATACTATTTTCCATAGTGGTTGTGACAATTGACAATGTCACCAACAGTGCACAAGGGTTCCCTTTACTCCACATTCCACATCTACACTAGCATTTGTTATTTCTCTCTCTCTCCTTTTTTTTTTTTTTTTTTGGATAATGGGCATATAACAGGTGTGTGGTGATATCTCCTTGTGGTTTTAATTTGCATCATCCTAATGATCAATGATGTTGTGCATCTTTTCATGTACCTGTTTCCCTTTTGTATATCTTTTTTTTGGGGGGGAAATGTCTTTCATCTGTCATCTATTTTAAAATTGGGTTATTTATTTTTGCTAACAAGTTGTTTGATTTCTTGACACATTTTGGATATTAATCTCTTATCAGATATATGGTTTGCAAATAATTTTTTTCCACTCTATTGGTTATCACTTCACTTTTTTGATGTTTCCTTTCGCTATGTAAAAGCTCTTTAGGTTATGTAATCCCACTAGTTTATTTTTGATGTTGTTGCTTGTGCTTTAGAGGCCATATCCAAAAATTATTACAAAGACCCTCGTTTAGAAGTTTATTCCTATGTTCTTCTGTATGTTTCAAGTCTTAAATTTAAGTCTTTAACCCATTTCAAGTTAATTTTTATGAGTGGTGTAAGTTATGGGACCAATTTCGGGGATCCCTGGGTGGCTCAGTGGTTTGGCGCCTGCCTTTGGCCCAGGGCGTGATCCTGGAGTCCCGGGATCAAGTTTCATGTCGGGCTCCCTGCATGGAGCCTGCTTCTCCCTCTGCCTGTGTCTCTGCCTCTCTCTCTATGTCTATCATGAATAAATAAAAAATAAAATAAAATCTTTAAAGAAAAAAATGGATATGGGACCAATTTCATTCTTTTATGTGTAAATATCCAATTATCATTTCTTTCTTTCTTTCTTTCTTTCTTTCTTTCTTTCTTTCTTTCTTTCTTTCTTTCTTTCTTTCTTTCTTTCTTTCTCTCTTTCTTCTTTCTTTCTTTCTTTCTTTTTCTTTTCTTCTTTTTTCTTTCTTTCTTTCTTTCTTTCTTCCTCTTTCTTTCTTTCTTTCTTTCTTTCTTTCTTTCTTTCTTTCTTTCTTTCTTTCTTTCTTTCTTTCTTTCTTTCTTTCTTTCTTTCTTTCTTTCTTTCTTTCTTTCTTTCTTTCTTTCTTTCTTTCTTTTCTTTCTTCTTCTTTCTTCAACATAGCACAACTTATTAAACAAAGCGTCTTTCTCCATTGAGTATATCTGGCTCTTTGGTCAATTATTAGTTGATTTGGATTTAAATCTGGGTCTTCAATTCTCTTCCATTGTTTTTGTTGTTGGTGGTGGTTTTTACAACAGCACCATACTGTATTCATAACAATAGCTTCATAGTGTATCTTGAAATCAGGAACTGGATACCTCTTTCCCACCTCCTTCAGGATTTCTTTGTTTTTCATGGTTCCATGTAAATTTTAAGTGTTTTTTCTGTTTCTGTAAAGCATGTCACTGAATCTTGATAGGGATTGCATTGAATCTATATGGTTTTTGATAGTATCAGTACCTTAATAATATTAATTCTTCCAATCCCTGAACATGGGTTAGCTTTCCATTTATTTGTGTCTTCTTTAATTTTTGAAATATATATCTTGTGGTTTTCAGCAGAGATCTTTTACCTCCTTAAATTTATTTCTAAATATTTGATTGTTTTTGATGTGTCATAAATTATACCAATTCTTTATTTCTTTTTTAGAAAATTATTTGCTAACACATAGAAATGCTATTGATTTTTGCATGTTAATTTTGTATTCTGCAACTTTACTGAATTGTTTAGATATAACAGGCTTTTGGTTGAAGCTTTTGGATTTTCTAAATATAAAATCATGTTTCCTGCAAATAGAAAAAGTGTTATCTTTTCCTTTCCAATTCTGATACCTTTTATTTATTTTTCTTGCCTTATCACTCTAGTGAGTACCATATTGAATAAGAATAGTGAGAGAGGACACTCTTGTGTTGTTACCAATCTTAGAGGAAAAGTTTTCAACCTTTTATCATTGATGATGATGTGGGTTTGTCATATATGGACTTTATTTTGTTGACATATGTTCCTTTGTGACTAATAGGGCAACAGTTTGTATCATGAATAGATGTTGAGTTTTGTCAAATGATTTTTCTGTGTCTATTAATATGATTATAGGATTATTTCTTTTGGCTAATGTACTGTATCACTTTGGTTGATTTGCATATGTTGAACCACTCATGCATAAACAAAGATAAATCACTTGATCCTGATGAACAATCCTTTTAATGTGCTGATGAATTGTATTTGCTAGCATTTTATTGAGAAGTTTTGCATCTATATTTATCATGGATATTGACCTATAGTTTTCTACTAGTGTACTTCTGTGGTTTTGGCATCAGGATAATCTCATCATTGTAAATAAGTTTGAGAGTGTTATTCCTTTTTGATTTTAATATTATATTTTTATCATATGTATTATATATAGCATTATAGCCAATGAAATAAGAAAATAAATACATAAGGGGGAAGGATAATTATTATTTTAAGTTAAAACTATCTTCTCAATAAGAAATTTGTGTATGCATTAAGATGGCTGAATCTTAATTTGATATTAATATTTGAAATGAATACCAAATTGGGTTTAAACTTCTAGTTTTATGTGGTGTTGAGTTATCCCCTGCAACATGAAAATATTATTTTCCCATATATTTATTACTTGTCTTTTTACGTATGTAATAGTTTTATGAAAATTAATTAAAATCTTGCATCAATCTTTGTACATGACCATGTTTCTACTGATCATGAATGTTACACAATCAATGAAATATAATTACATTAAATATATTTACCTGTACATAATTTTAGGAAGATTGAGCTTTTCTTTTTGACTTGACAATTAACTATATTGTGGACTTACAAACGAGGGCACTGAAATAACTGTGGTAAACTAATTAAACAGAGGGAGCACGGCAATCATAAATAATTATTTGTAGCATAATTTCACACTCATTACTACCATGTTATCATGAATTACAAAGAAAGGAAGCAACCATATTAAAAACTCAAAAAAAATTTAGAGTACAAAATACCCTATTAAGGGTATGTTTTAAAAAATTTTTAAAAAGATTTTTATCTATTTATTTGAGATGGAGAGACAAAGATAGAGTATGAACAGGGAGGAGAAGGAGAAGCAGACTCCCAGCCAAGCAGGGAGCCTGATGCAGGGAGAAAAAATAAATTGAGCCAGATTTATAGGTTGTGCTTCATGTGACACAAGCACTGGCTGGAAATGGACTACTATGGCAGCATCCTAGTCCAACTCAAAGTTATTTCCTAATGACACTTGTAAGGAAGATATTATTAACAGACATACCATTTCCACCTGCATAGTTATTTTCTTGTCTGGAATATAGTGTGGGGCACATATTTACTCTGATTTAGGGCCAGTGGACTAGTGGTTTACGTCGATAACCAGGAACTTGAATGCAGCAAGAGTGAAGGATTACTGACCCCGTGGTCTGTTAGTAGATGAAAGGACTTCCCTGAATGGTAAAAGGAATTGAGAATATTAATTTCTCACAAGACTACTGAGTAATTCATATCAAATATGGATCAGGTTATCAGTAACCTGGTAAAGGCAATGACCCATTATCTTCCAGATTCTTTACCATCTACTTTATCACGGGTTCTCAGCAATAATATAGTCATGGTAGTAGAGCTAGGGTTCACAACATGGATTGCTTAATGTGGTTGCCCTGGTAATTACCTTCAGTAAGTGCACAATTTCCTGATGATGGTCATCAAAAATATACGGAGAAAAACAAAATGTTCATTGATGGATGGAAGGACCATGTGACATATACATCCAGTGGAACATTATTTGGCATAAAAAATGCAGGAAATTCTGCCACAGTGACAACGTGGATGAACCTGGAGACCATTACAGTAAGTGAAAAATGCCAATCACAGCAAATACTCTATAATTCCAATTCTAGAAGGTATCTCAAGAAACCAAGCTCAAAGAAAAGACAAGAGGCCAAGCTCATAGAAGCAGAGAGTAGAATGGTGATTGCTTGGGGCTGAGAAGAGAAGAAAATGAGGAATTGCTATTCAAAGGGCTTCAACCTATTTAAATTACTCAAGTTGAACATACTCTAGAGATGCTGTATAACACTGTGCAGAGCTACCATGCCCTATTGCACACAAAAATTCCTTGAAAGGGTAGGTCTCGTGGTAAGTATTCTTCCTACAACAAAAAATGTAAATATCATAACCTGGGGCTACCAGCCAGTCGTCATGCTTCAGTTTGAACACTGGTTTTTCCATCAAGGATGGGTAGTCATTTGCCCAGGCTCTGTTCTAGTTGTTATTTTGTACTTTTTGCCCAATTGCTTCTATTAATACCACTGTATCAGGACTCAACAAATGCCTTATTCACTATTATACCACATTGTAGGACAGCTTTAGGGCAATGCACTCACTTTACGAGAACAGAAGTTAGGCAGGGCATTCATTCTTATGGAATTCAGTGGAATCATCATGTGCCTCATCAAGCAGAATCAAGTGAACTTATGGAATGGTGGAATCACTTATAGGGGATTCAGTTGTTGGACCAACTGGCTCTTAGCACTTTATATAGTTGTGTTGTAGTCTCCAGGATATGATCTGTACTCTGTGTTAGCAAACAATATATGAGGCCATTTATGCCATAATCAGACTATTGGCCCAAGTACCTTGGGTCAAAAAAGCAGTATCAGCTACCACACTAAAACCTGCTTACTCACCCTTTTCCCCCCTTGCTGTTTCTTTGACATTATGCTTTTCTGAATTAGTATACTTACTGCTCAACAGAGAGAACATTTTACTGGGAGACATAGCAATTGCTCCTGTCCCCTGGGTATTCATTTCACTGAACCAACAGGTAAACAAAATGCTTTGTATTCTTTTGGGTAACTCTTAGTGATTTAGCAAAAGATATTAATGGAAAGGGGGGGGGGAGTGTGTAGCAGTAACCCAGGGAATTTTCCAGGATGCCTCCTAACACCATCGTGTTTGATGGTAAATATTAATGAACAAGTAGAGCGGTTCAACATGGCAAGACCACAACGGTCCCAAATCCTTCATCAGTGGACTTTGAAGGACCCCATCAGTAAGTAGCTTATGGATTCTGAGTTTATTGTTGAGAACAAGGGGAATATGGAAAGAAAATATCAACTATTGTCTTTGATAGGATGCATATGTGAGGATTTAGAAGCTACCATTATTTCCTTCGTCTTTACCATTACTATAGTACATAAAATGTATTTATGACAGTTACTCAATGATGTAATTTTTATCATACACAAATTAAGATTTTTTTGGACTGATATAGAACAATTTAAAAAATTATTTGAAATTTATACAGTGACTGTTGAGATATTACTTAGTACCTGACACCTCAACAAACAACTTTCAGGTAATTAAGATTACAAGGTGAAGCTAATGTAGATTAAGTTAATCATTATTTAACCTCTACTTTAAGTAATTAGAGGGCATTTGCAGGGTTAATTTATCCCATACGATCCCCATACTATTGTACTTAAAAAAATATATTTATTTATTTGACAGAATGAGAGAGAAAGAACACATGCAGGGAGAGGGGTAGAGGGAGAGGGAGAACGAGACTCCCTGTGAATCAGGAGGCAGACCTGGGGCTCCATTCCAGGAACCTGGGATCCTGAGCTGAGCCAAAGGCAGATGCTTGACTGACTGAGTCACCCTGGGGCCCCTTTTATTGTACTTCTAATTATCAATTATCATTGAAAAAATATAGCTAAAGGATAAATATGGAGAGTTTTAAGTGAAAATGAATGAATTTTATGACTAGGAATAAAAATTTCTCTAAAAATATGTCTCATAACATAGTATTTTCTTTCATATCTGTGTCAGTTAGCCTACCACATGGTTTGCTGTAATAATAAATGGAAATGTTTCTTTTTCAGTGGAGAAATTAAGACTAAAAGATCATTTTGGTCCCTCTCAAAGGACTCACACAACAAGAAAAGTAAAAAAATAAACTGTTGTATTTTGACTCCTAGTAAGTTTAAGCTCTTCATTTTCCTTTCTTTTTCTTTCTCTTTCCTTTTCCTTTTCCTTTTTCCTTCCTTCCTTCCTTCCTTCCTTCCTTCCTTCCTTCCTTCCTTCCTTCCTTCCTTCTTTCCTTCCTTCCTTCCCTCCTTCCTTCATTTCTTCCTTCCTATCCCCCCCCAATACTAGAGCCTCTGTGATCCTCAGGAGCTTGGCTTAGAGCCTGGGTACCTTAGTAACTTACTGATGCTTCCTTCTCTCCCAGAGGACTATGTCCCAGAAGGTAAGAGAAACCTCAATGCTGTAATTATTTCAAAAAGTTACACCATTATGGCAAAACCAAAGCCAGTATGGATGACTGCTGCTGATATTCTGGTGGATTCTCTGAGATTCCAGATGGCTCAGGACCTCTATCTCCATATCCAAGACAATCCACTTTACCTCTTTAAAAGCATTCAGCATCCAAGAATGCAGGACAAAGAATATCCTGCCGGTTGATTCCTCACGTTCCCTTTGTATACAATTCCTGGAACTGTTTCAGTATTAGCAAAGCACATTGGAAAAATTCACCTTGTGTCTCTTCCACAAAGGACTATATATCATTTTTCAAGAAATCAATTACCTAAGGAAAGTGTAGTTGTCTAAATAGAGCAACAGGGGAAATTAGTCCAGTTTCTCTATGGGAAGAACTAAAACTGGAATGATAAACATGGATTTGGAGGTTTTTTTGGGGGGAGGGATTCATTTTATCTTGACATAAAAGTTGTTTAGTACTTGTAGCATGGTCATTGATTGACTTTATGTTTGCCATCTCTAGAATTAAAACAATAAGAACAGGAAAACATTGGGATTCTGCTGCTTCATTTTCAGAATCTGACAAAATATCAATATAAGGTAAGAGTAAATCTTGAAACGTGAGTTTTACAAATAATTATTCATCAACTGACTATTTGTTTATTGGCTGCTTGCTCTAGGAGAGACTCTTTTCTAGGTATAAATGTCTTTGGGCATAAACTTTTTAACATTAGAACAAGTTTGATAAGAATAAATCTGGATAGTTAAAATGTTCTACAATCTTATCCCTGGAGGAGATTAGAAGAAGACAAATAGAATATACTTAAGAAACATTTCATGACTACCTCAGGGTGTCTTTTCACCTTCTGAGTAAGTATTTTATGCCTCTTCAGATGTCAAGTATTATCTATTTAAAATTTTGCTCTTTTATGTTACAATGATTTGTATATTTAAGTTTTTTTTTCTATATTTAAGTTTTGATGGAACAGTAAGACACCCTGCCACTTCTCTGTCAGCCATCTCTTTCTTGGGCAAGATATTACACTTCTCTCAGATTTCCTTATTCTTTTTAATCTTTTAACAATTTCTCTGATTTCTTCTCTCAACTTAGAATGGTTTATCCAAAAAATAATATCCCAATACTCATATTATTAATTTTCAACCAAATTGGTGCTTACTATTTTGGTGTGCATCATAGAGTGAGCACAGAAAGTTAAGATAAAAATAATAACAGTTAATATCTGCCAAGTACTTATCCTGTCATAAATGGTACTAAGTTATTTACATGCATTGTCTAAATATTTACCTCCAAGAAAACTTTGGGAGGTATATTGTTTTCGTGCCTGGTTTATGTGAGGATACAGTGGTATAGTACCTTGCCAGAAGTTCCATCGGTAACTTAAGTACTGTAAGTAGGTTATATAGAGGATATAGGCAAGTTACATAAGTCACTTAGTCCGAGATCCCAGTTAGTAAGTGTGAAAAGTAGCCCTGGATGTTCCTATACTTATACCTAAAGCTCTGCTAACCATCTGAGTGTTTCCAAGTCTTCAAGTTTTTCTGATTTTGGTTGTTCGATTACATTCACCATATATATCTGTGTAATAGATGTTGATTAATTGCCTTCTGCCAGACACAGAAGGTTGTTGTGCTGGCATATATGAAGACAAGTTGAAATTTTGATCTTAAGGAAGAACTCATTCATATTTATTAGGAATATGAAAATATGATGATAATAGCTACTATCATTGGGAACATGATTATGCAGAAGTGTTTTAATCTAGGTTGAGAGATTGGAGAATTTATTTTGGGGATAAGAAACTTTAATTGAACTCAAGTACAAAAAGAGGTAAATCAGGTAAAGGAATCAGAACAGATTATTATAAAAGGCGGTAATCTGCAGTGATTAAGAATGCATGGATACTGGAGCCAGGTTTTCTTTCTTTCTTTTTTTTTTTTTTTGTCTACAAAGGCCAATTCTGACCTTGTAGGTAGCTAATGAACAGACTTCATTTCTTTGTATCTTAGTTTCCCCACATGTAAACTAGGAAACTGAATAGTACACACCTCAGAGTATGGTTGTATGGATTAAAAGAGCTACTATAAATGCATTTAGAAAAGTGGCTGGCATATAAAAAGTGCTTTATTATTATTATTATTATTATTATTATTATTATTATTATTGCAGAACCATGCATATAGAGCCTGAGAGGACAGAGTGACCCTATTTTAACACAATCAGTTCAAATCCTTCCTTGAGCTGTCTAGAAAATGAGGTATGAATGTGTGAAAATCATATTCTGGACAAATAAGAATGTAATCAACAATCCTTCATGTATATTTTGTGTTAGTATCTCTTTCTTTCTTTCTTTCTTTCTTTCTTTCTTTCTTTCTTTCTTTCTTTCTTTCCTTTCTTTCCTTTCTTTCTTTCTTCTTTCTTGTTTCTTTTTTCTTTCTTTCTTTCTTTCTTCTTTCTTTCTTTCTTTCTTTCTTTCTTTCTTTCTTTCTTTCTTTCTTCTTTCTTTCTTTCTTTCTTTCTTTCTTTCTTTCTTTCTTTCTTCTTTCTTTCTCTCTTCTTTCTTTCTTTCTTTTTTCTCTTTCTTTCTCTTTCTTTCTTTTTTTTCTCTTTCTTTTTCTTTCTTTTTTTCTCTTTCTTTTTTCTTCTTTCTTCTTTTCTTTCTTTATCTTATTTTTTCTTTCTTCTTATTTTTTTCTTTCTTCTTTCTCTTTCTGCTTTTCTCAGTATCTTTTCTAAAGTAACTCCTCCATCCAGACTACTTATAGACCTTTTTAAAAAAAACTATAAGCTTCAGGCTGCGGAAATGCAGGGAAATGATCATTATAAAGGGGTTTTAGAGGCCTACCTAGGAGAGAAATCCCAGCATTTGAACTGTAATAATGTTTGTGTTTATTTGTGCACAACTTTGATCTTAGTGAGTAAATAAAGTTACATCAAAATTCAAAATTTCCATTACCTACAAAAAGTAAGTATGTTTCTCTTAGGTCATTTTAAAATTCAGTCACTTTCTTTATATATGTTGGTATGTAATGTAGCTTAAGGATTCAAAGTTAGGTTATCCTAAAACAGGCTACTGAATTCCCTATCTTCAGACACAGGTATTGTAATTCCTTCCCAAATGTCATCTGCTAAATTGTTTGTGCTCCCTTCTGATCACTTCTTCATGACAATGAATATATTGCAGAAATCATGAGTCAGAAACATACACAGAAGTAATACCTGCAGATATGAAAGGCATTTGGGTGGAAAGGAGTTGCATTAGATTCAGAGGACAAAATCTGATTCTCCTACTTATAGAGAGAGGGACATAAAGCTAACCTTTTGATTTATCATCAGTAGCAATGGCTTAAGTTTAAGTCACAGTAGTTTTATGAAGTTACAATGAGTGATGACTAGAATACATTCATAAGTCATAATTCTGTAATGAGTATTTGTAGCTGGCTCAAAGCCCAGGTTCATTTGTGTATTTCTCCCCGTGCATCTCGCAGGTTTTTGCCATGGGTGACAGGGGAACAAGCAATGGCTCAGAAGTGACTGACTTCATTCTTGTAGGCTTCAGGGTCCGCCCCGAGCTCTACATTCTCCTCTTCCTGCTCTTCCTGCTTGTGTATGCCATGATCCTGCTGGGGAATGTTGGAATGGTGGCCGTTATCCTGACTGATCCCAGGCTGAACACACCGATGTATTTCTTCCTGGGCAACCTCTCCTTCATTGACCTCTTCTACTCCTCTGTAATTGCCCCCAAGGCTATGATCAACTTCTGGTCTGAGAGCAAGTCCATCTCCTTTGCAGGCTGTGTGACCCAGCTCTTTCTCTTTGCCCTCTTCATTGTGGCTGAGGGGTTTCTCCTGGCTGCCATGGCTTATGACCGCTTCATTGCCATCTGCAACCCACTCCTCTACTCCGTCCAGATGTCAACACGCCTCTGCATCCAGTTGGTGGCTGGTTCCTATTTTTGTGGCTGCATCAGCTCGGTTCTTCAGACAAGCTTGACATTTACTTTGTCTTTTTGTGCTTCCCGGGCCATTGACCACTTTTACTGTGACACTCGTCCACTTCAGAGGATATCTTGTTCTGATCTGTTCATCAACAGGATAATTTCTTTCTCCTTATCTGCCATCATTATTTTGCCTACTATCATAGTTATTCTTATTTCTTACTTGTATATTGTGTCCACAGTTCTAAAGATAAGATCCACTGAGGGACGTAAGAAAGCCTTCTCCACTTGCAGCTCTCACCTAGGAGTCGTGAGTGTCCTGTATGGTGCTGTCTTTTTTATGTATCTCACTCCTGACAGATTTCCTGAGCTGAGTAAAGTGGCTTCTTTATGTTATACGTTAGTCACTCCCATGTTGAATCCTTTGATTTACTCCCTGAGAAACAAAGATGTTAAAGAAGCTCTAAAAAAACTTCTTGAGAAGAAAAATACAATTGTTTGATTTTTCTTTCCCACTGTTGATTTTATGTCTATTTACTGTCATACTTCTTGTGGCTGTTTTTGAAAGTTATTCTCCTGAATATCATAGCAATGTTATCAGAACTTTTTCCAGGTGAGGTACCTAGAATATTGTTTATTCTAGTCATCCTGGATATTGGAGATGTCCAGGATATTAGAGAATCATTTTTCAATATGAACTTACACTGTATCAAATATGATTTTGTTTCACCATTGTTAATTCTGAATGTCCTGGATATTGGAGATATCCTGGATATTTGGGAAACATTTTTGAAGTTGAATCTTCACACTATCTCACATATAATTTTGTTTCACAGAATTGATTTCTATTTATTTTCATGGCTTACTGCTGAACCTGACTTTTATATGTTATTATGCTGCATAAACAATATTTTGTGTTGTATTTGTCTTAGAATCACTCTTGGCACTATACACAATCACTAATAATTGAAAATCATGCCCCATTTCTTTTTTTTTTTCTTCTTTTTATTTGAGGGGGAGAGAAAGAGAAAAAGTGAGAGTATGTTGGGTGGGAGGAGGGAGAAAATTTCGATCAGACTCCTCGCTGAGCACAGTGTGACATGTGGTCGGTCACATGATGCATAATTCATGAGATCATGACCTGATCCAAATCCAAGCATGATATGTTTAACTGACTGAGCCACTCAGAGGACCCAATGCCCAACTTATTTTTTTTAAACAGTGTTTTCCAATTTGCTAAGTTTTCAGCATGTTGAATTGAATTTTCATTTTGTTTTTTTTAATAATAAATTTATTTTTTTTGGTGTTCAATTTGCCAACATACAGATTAACACCCAGTGCTCATCCCGTCAAGTGCCCCCCTCAGTGCCCATCACCCATTCACCCCCACCCCCCACCATCCTCCCCTTCTACCACCCCTAGTTCGTTTCCCAGGAGTCTTCATGTTCTGTCTCCCTTTCTGATATTTCCTACCTATTTCTTCTCCCTTCCCTTCTATTCCTTTTCACTATTATTTATATTCCCTACAAGTAGGATTTATTCCCAGGACACAAGGCTGGTTCAACACTCGTAAAACAATCAATGTGATTCATCATATCAGCAAGAGAAAAACCAGGAACCATATGATCCTCTCATTAGATGCAGAGAAAGCATTTGACATAATACAGCATCCATTCCTGATCAAAACGCTCCAGAGTGTAGGGATAGAGGGAACATTCCTCAGCATCTTCAAAGCCATCTACAAAAAGCCCACAGCAAATATAATTCTCAATGGGGAAGCACTGGGAGCCTTTCCCCTAAGACCAGGAACAAGACAGGGATGTCCACTCTCACCACTGCTATTCAACATAGTACTAGAAGTCCTAACCTCAGCAATCAGACATCAAAAAGACATTAAAGGCATTCAAATTGGCAAAGAAGAAGTCAAACTCTCCCTCTTCGCCGATGACATGATACTGTACATAGAAAACCCAAAAGCCTCCACCCCAAGAGTGCTAGAACTCATACAGCAATTTGGTAGCATTGCAGGATACAAAATCAATGCCCAGAAGTCAGGGGCATTTCTACACACTGACAATGAGACTGAAGAAAGAGAAATTAAGGAGTCAATCCCATTGACAATTGCACCCAAAAGCATAAGATACCTAGGAATAAACCTAACCAAAGAGGTAAAGGATCTATACCCTAAAAACTATAGAACACTTCTGAAAGAAATTGAGGAAGACACAAAGAGATGGAAAAATATTCCATGCTCATGGATTGGCAGAATTAATATTGTGAAAATGTCAACGTTACCCAGGGCAATTTACATGTTTAATGTAATCCTTATCAAAACACCATGGACTTTCTTCAGAGAGTTAGAACAAATTATTTTAAGGTTTGTGTGGAATCAGAAAAGACCCTGAATAGCCAGGGGAATTTTAAAAAAGAAAACGATAGCTGGGGGGCATCACAATGCCAGATTTCAGGTTGTACTACAAAGCTGTGGTCATCAAGACAATGTGGTACTGGCACAAAAACAGATACATAGGTCAATGGAACAGAATAGAGAATCCAGAAGTGGACCCTCAACTTTATGGCCAACTAATATTCGATAGAGGAGGAAAGACTATCCACTGGAAGAAAGACAGTCTCTTCAATCAATGGTGCTGGGAAAATTGGACATCCACCTGCAAAAGAATGAAACTAGACCACTCTCTTACACCATACACAAAGATAAACTCAAAATGGATGAAAGATCTAAATGTGAGACAAGATTCCATCAAAATCCTAGAGCAGAACACAGGCAACACCCTTTTTGAACTCGGCCACAGTAACTTCTTGAATTTTCGTTTTGAATCAAAAATGTTATGTGTGTTTTATTGAGAGGAAGTAATAATAAAAAGAAACAAACAATTTTATAGCAAATATATAAGGCGTTGTAGATTGCTTTGAGACATTGCTAGTTGCTAAATCCTAATATAAAAAACCAAAGTGGTGTATAGAGACCTGAAAACATTTTTGGGCAATCATTCCCTCAACTGGATTTTCATGCACTTTTTTCCTGTGCTAATTACTGTGAAAAACATTGAATAAAGTATAGAAGAAGTTAATCTTTAAAATAATGTGAGGTCCAAAATTTTCTCATCTATGCTTCTGAATATTCATTTTTTGATAAATTTTATTGACTGTGTAGTATGTTTTGTGGTAGGTTCAGGTATAAATAAACTTATTCCTTTGGGAACTTCCATTAAGTGTGAGAATTAAATCCTTACACAGATAACTCAAATCCACAGATATTTATACCGAAGAGAAACACACAGATTTCAATGTGTGGTGCTTGAAAGCAGGTACTGGTGATCAGGGAAAGTCTTTAGGCTAAATGGAAGATGTATTGGGCACTGAGGGGGACACTTGGCGGGATGAGCACTGGGTGTTATTCTGTATGTTGGTAAATTGAACACCAATAAAAAATTAATTTATTAAAAAAAAAGACTGGAGTCAGTATACTGCTCCATCAGTTCAAGTTATTGATATAACTTGAAGCATACCAATGTAACTGAACAAAAAAGGTTGATTTGTAGGTTAGATACACAGAACTGATTAGCTGATTTGTTTGAGGGGAGTACACCAAGTCTCACCATTTTTGAGCCTGTATCACATTTCTGTGATGGTACCCACACATTAAAAGGAAAGGAACTCTTAGCAAAGCAGGAATAGAGGGGAATTTCCTCAACTTGAAAAAGAATATCATTAAAACCCTACAGCTAAGATTATGTTTAACGGTGATGAAATAGAAGTTTTCTTGCTAAGATAAGAATCAGGCAGTGGGTGTGCCCCCTCTCCACAGCTCTTCAGCATTTGTTTGGAAGTCCTAGATGATGCAATAGGCAAAAAAGGAAAGAAAGGTATTATGAGCTGAATTTTATCTCCTTAAACTCATATGTTGAGGCCCTAACCCCCAGTATCTCAATGTGTGACTATATGTGGAGATAGAGCCTTCAAAATAAGGCAGATACAGTGGGTTTTTAAACAGTCTGGGTGGTACCTTTATAAGAAGAGATTAGGGCACACAGAGAGACATTGGATGTGCATGTGCACTGTGGGATGACCAAGTGAAGAGGAAAGAAGAAGGCAGACATCTGCAAGCCAGAGAGAAAATCCTCAGAATATTTATTTATGGCACATTGATTATGGTTTTCAAGTCTCCAGAACTGGAGGGAAAAAAAGGTGGTTAAGGCACCAGTCTGTGGTATTTTGTTGTGTCAGCTGTAGCCAATTACTATAAAAAATGTGCAGAATGAAAGGAAGAATAACTCTATCTTTGTTCACAGGTGACATGGTTGTCTATGTAGAAAATCTGGAAGAATTGACAAAAACACCTTCCTGGAACTAATAGGAGATATAGGGGTGTTGCAGGATACATGGTTAATATGCAAAAGTTAGTTGGTTTCCATATACCAGCAATGAGCAAGTAGAATTTAAATTAAAAAACACAATATGTGATGTGATGAGCTCTGGATGTTATATGCAACTGATGAATTATTGAACACTGCATCTGAAACTAATGATATACTATTTTTTTGACTAATTGAACTTAAATAAAAAACAAAAACAAAAAACACCATACAATTTATATTATCACTTCTCCCAATAAAACACTTAGAAATGAATTTCACAAATGAAATCTCTGTATGTATGAGATCTCTGGGAGGAAAGGTATAATATTCTAATGGAAGAAGTCAAAGAATACCTAAATAAATCAGGAACTATTGAATGCTCATAGAGAGGAAGACTAATACTGTCAAGATGTGATTTCTTCCCAACTTGAGATATTCGTTCAATGAAATCTCAATGAAAACTCCAGCAAGTTATTATTTTTTTTGACAAACTTCAGACATGAAAGTGAAGTTTTTATGAAAAGGCAAAAGACTGGAAAAGCCAGCAGTATATTGAAGGAGAAGAACAAAATCAGAGGATAGACGCTACACAATTTCAACTTTCCACAACTATACAGCTAAGATAATCAATATGATTGGTGAAAGAATAAATTAATAGAATAATGGGACAGAATTTAGAAGGTGAAAATAGAGCCACATGAATAGAGTCAACTGATCTTTGACAAAGAAGCAAAGATAATACAATGGAGAAAAGGTAGGCTGTTCAATAAAGAGTACTGGGATAACTGGACATCCACATGCAAAAATGAGAATATAGACAAAAACTCTACAGCATTTACAAAAATTAACTCAAGTGGTAAAGCACAAAATTGTAAAATTTCTAGGAGATTATATAGGAGCAATCCAGATGCCTTTGGGTTTGCTGATGTAACACCAGGACATGATCCCTGAAAACTACAATTGATAAGTTGAACTTCACTAAAATTAAGAATTTCTGCTCTGTGAAAGATATTGTCAGTGATTGAGAAGGAAAGACATAGGCTAGAGGGAAATATTTAGAAAATATATGTGATAAAGGATATCCAAAGTGTGCAAAGAATACTTAATACTCAACAATAAGAAAAACAACCCTATTAAAAAATGGACCAAAGAGTCTAATAGATACCTCACTAAAGTTGAGGGATCCCTGGGTGGTTTGGCGCCTGCCTTGGGCCCAGGGCGCGATCCTGGAGACCCGGGATCAAATCCCACGTCGGGCTCCCGGTGCATGGAGCCTGCTTCTCTCTCTGCCTCTCTCTCTCTCTCTCTCTCTCTCTCTCTGTGACTATCATAAATAAATAAAAATTTATTTAAAAAAAAGTTGATATACAGATGGCAAATAAACACATGAATAGGTGTTCCACATCATACATAATCAGGGAATATAATACAAAACAATGATGGGGTACCACTATGCACCTGTCAGAATCACCTAAATGCAGAGTACTGACAACATCGAATAATTACATGTGGAGCAACAGGAGCTCTTACACATTCCTAGTGGGTTTCACAAAATCGTACAGCTACCTGGGAAGGCAATTGGGCAGCTTCTTAGAAAACTAAACACACTCTTACTGATCTATGATCTAGGAATTATGCTGCTTGGTATTTACCCAAAAAAGCTAAAACTGATGTTCACACTAAAACTGGCACATGAATATTTATGGAAGGTTTATTTATAATTGCCCAAATTTGGAAGTAACCAAGATTTCCTTCAGTAAGTGAGTGGATAAATAAAACCATGGTATATGCAGGGAATAAAATGCTATTTAGTGCTAAAAATGAAGCATCTAGCTGTGAAAAGACAAGGATGGATCTTAATTACATACTGCAGAGTCAAAGAAGCCCATCTGAACAGAGTACCTATTATGTGATTACCAGCATATGACATTCTGTAAAAGGCAAAAGTATAGAGGAAAAAGATGGGTGGTTGATAGGGGTTGTGGATAGGAAGAGATGAGCAGGAAAAAGGAAAAGGTTTTTAGGATGGTGAGGACACTTTTTTATGATGCCATCATTATGGATACCTGTATTTGTCCAAATCATATAATACACAATAGCGAGGGTGAGCTCTTAAGTGACCTGTGGATCTTGGATGATGATAGATATAACTGTAGGCTCATTAATTGTGATAGACATACCAATCTGGTGGAGGATGTTGGCAATGGACAAAGATATGTGTGTAGGCGGAGGGGGAAAAAGCATATGATAAATCTCTGTACCTTAAACTCTTCTAAAAATTAACGTCTTAATTTAAAAAGAATAAAAAAAATGTTATACTACTACACTCTTATTGGGATAGCCAAAATCCAGATCACTGACTGTACTAAGTGTTGTCAAGGATGTGGAGGGACAGCAATCCTCACTCATTGCTATTGTGAATGCAAAGTGGCACAGCCATTTGGGAAGATAGCTTGTTGGTTTCATACAAATCTACACATACTCTTACTGTGTAATCCACCAATTGTGCTCCTTGATATTTATCCAAACAAGTTGAAAACTCACGTCCACACAAGAACCTGCACGTAAACGGTGAATGAATAATGAACTGTTGTATATCCAGACAATGGAATAAGATTCAGCACTAAAAAGAAATGAGCTGAATCTTTCAAACAGTGAAAGGATATTAGGGGATTGTAAATGCACATTATTGAGTGAAAGAAGCTAATCTGAAAAGAGTATGTACTGTATGATTCGTATTATATAATATTTTTCAAGTTATTATATCTTCAGAATGTTTTTTAAATAATTTCTATATTTGTTTTTTTCCTTGTTTTTTTTTTTTTTTGACTATATTATTGAAAGTTTGTTCTGAGAAGCACTTTATGTTACCTCAGAGGCACAGCTTTAGGCTTCTGCATACTCTTGAATGTCACTGGTTTTATTGGGCTGGCTTTGGCTGTGTCCTCCCCTGATCGTTCTGTTGAGTGATTGCATCTATAGGTTTTCCACTCAGCAAAGAGACTCCACTGATTCTTCTTGTTCCATTGTTTTGAAACACTGTGGGACGTGTGTTTCTCACTGTCAGATCCAATTGTTTTGTTTCTGTCTGCAAGGAGAGTCCTTAAGTCTGGTCTTTGAGATTTGCTCCAACACTCAGAGGGCCTTCTTCACTGTCTCCTTCCCTGGTTCTCTCTGGCAAACTTCTAGTTGGTCTACAGTCAGCTTTTTGCTCTCATTGAGCTTCCAAATTCTCTTAACTGCTTATCACCAAATGTGTTATGTTTGAGAGTCCCTTATACTTATACTTGAACTTCCCACACTTCATTCCAAATGAAGTCAGTTCACTCGAGGAGAGCTTTGGAGCCCTCTATTATTATGGCCTGCCTTTCACTCTATGTAAAACCTGTGTTCAACTGTTCTGGAACTGGAATAGGAGCAGTGGCCCAGTTCTCTCAGAGTGACACCCTGGCTTTATGATATGGTTTCTGGGTGAGGTCAGTAGCTTATGGTCTTCTAAGCTTACCTCTCTTGGCAAAAAAAACTTTATCCTTTGAACGGCAGCAACAGCAAGGGAATTAGAGCCCTATAGTTCTTCACCTATCATGCCTGGGGTAGAGCTTCTACTCTATGCATGGGCCCTAAGTAGAGGAAGAGATTTCTAGATATTTTAGCCACTCTTTTTTTTATTTTTTTATTTATTTTTATTTACTTATGATAGGCACACAGTGAGAGAGAGAGGCAGAGACACAGGCAGAGGGAGAAGCAGGCTCCATGCACCGGGAGCCCGACGTGGGACTCGATCCCGGGTCTCCAGGATCGTGCCCTGGGCCAAAGGCAGGCGCCAAACCGCTGCGCCACCCAGGGATCCCTATTTTAGCCACTCTTGACTTAAATGGAGTTTCTGCAACATGGAGCTGGAAGAAATAAATGTTTTTAGCCTGTGACTCTCCAGGTGATATGGTAGCCATGACCGAGACCTAGGGTAAGAGGAGACTCTATGTTCTTATGTACACTTGCCTGTGTACTTTCTATCACACTAGGTTGAAAGGGGGAGGGAGGCAGCGGTAGATGTCTACAATGGGAAATGAAATGCTACTGAGTAATAAAAAGAATGAATTACTTACACACAGGACAAATTTGTGAACAAATTACAAATTCATTTTATTCAGTTAAAGAAGCCTGCCAGAAAAGACTGCATATCATATGCAGATTTAATAGATAGGTAGATAGATGATAGATGATAGACAGAATATGCAAAAAAAAAAAAAAGATCACTGATTATCTGGGAATGGGGTTGGAAGGAGGCATAATCTAAATAAGGGCATGATAAGTCTTTTGGAGGTGATGGAAAAGTACTTTATCTTGGGGTGCCTGGATGCCTCAGTCAGAAGAGTGGGTGACCCTTGATTTTGAGATTGTGAATTCAAGCACCATGTTGGGTGTAGGGATTACTTAAATGAATATATATATATATATATATATATATATATATATATATATATAAATCTTAACAAAAAAAGTTCTGTATCTAATTGTGGTGAGAGTTTCATTGATGTACAAAACTGCCAAAACTCAGAATTGTATCCCCTGAATGAATATAGTTTATTTTTTCATCAATTATTTCTCGATACACTGGTTGAAAAAAGAATTGGATAGATCTTCTTTTTTAGATTAATTTAAAAGCAATGATTCAGAAATGTCTTTTTTTTATTCAAGATTTAATTTTGGCCTAAAAACAGGAAACTATTGAAGACATAGAAGATATTTATCATATAAAAAAGCTCAATCATAAAAGTAGGCTATAGCTTTTAATATAGTTATTAGTGTAGCAGTAGTTGAGTGAGGATTCACCACCACTATCATTTATTTTTTGTTTTTAAAATACTTTCATTTAAGTTAAGAAAACTTTACTAGTTGTTGACACAAAAATTGGCGATAATTATAAAGTCAATGGAAAGTCATTAGATGAGTTTGAAGAAGTTCCTGATGGGCAAGGGTAGTATTAAAATCATGTAATTGCAAAATCAAAATGCTATCTATATATTATTAAAATAACTTTGTACATGACCTTACTACAACTTTGATTCACTTATAAGCAGTCCTATAATGCATTTATATAAATTCAGAGAATTATATGTACATGTGTATGTATTTATGCATTTCTGTATTGATTAATTTATATTAACATTTTTATTTATTTTATTTTTATATATTAACATTTTTATATGTTATTACTCCTCTTCAATATATCCCTGTTTCCAGAACTTACACTGTAAAGGTCATGCATCCACCTTGAATCAAAGGAAAATGAGAGAAGTGATTTCCAAACAGGAGTGAGAACAGAGTATACCTGAATGCAATTCCTGTAATAATATAGAAATTTCTTGATGCTGCGGAAAAAAAGAAAAAAACTCAGCATTGAGAAATTACGGTACACATCTTCTAATGGTGAGGTCTATATATGAGGCCTGTTAGCTTCTACTTCAGCCTGAGGATTCTCTTCTGTGTTAACTGGATGACACTGGACATATATTGTTCTAGGGAACGAGATATCCAGTGATGTTTCTTGGTGTTCCTCTCAAAGATATCCTGGTGTGTGTGTGTCTGTGTGCACACGCGTGTCGGGAGTGAAAGCAAGAAAGAGAACATGCTAATGTTTGCTTTTATGCGTGTGTGTATGTCTGGTGATGGTTGTGGGGGATGCAGCACACGGTGCATGTAGAAGAGCACTGTTCTCCCTTGCAGTCAACAGTATTGTTACAGTCGTTTTTCTCAGTTTGATGAAGAATTACTCATATCCAATAGACAAAATTTAAAGTTAGGAACCATTTCGTACTTATTCCATTATAAGCCTCAGGGTGTTGCCTGAGGGTATCTGCATTTTATTTCCAAGGGAGGATTAGTAAACTATGCCCCTTTCAACCTGACAGGTTTCTGCTTCATCTCAGGAGACAGACAGGCACAACCTTAGCACAGTGAGCAGGTATTTGAAAATCTTCAGGAAGTTTTTCCATTTAGTGAGTCCCCTATTTCTCCCAGAAATCTGTATTTATAAAAGGTTAATTAAAGAGATGGCATTTGTTAAAGTATAAGAGAGGGTTCTTAAGAGAAAGACATAAGTAGAGAGATGAATAAGTATCACATTTGATGATAAGATACTATTTTGCATTTAATTGGAGGTTCTGTTGCCTTTTTTGGTCATTTTACAATCTTTTCCATTAGTTCTCAGCAGAGAGAAAGGTAAAATTGAAATGACAGCGTAGTAGGCAGTTTCTCAAACTCTGCCTATGGAAATGAAAACGGATATGCTAGGAGACTTTGGGGATACTTCATGGCAGATAGTGAAGGGAAAAGGGCAGAGAAAGTTATAGTTTTCCTCTCTCAGACTTAACATCAATAGTGTTGAAAGCAGGAGGAAAGGGCAAATCTGGCAATTGTTAAATGTGGATTTAACAAATTTATAAGAAATTTATGTAATTTAATCATTCCAGTAACTCTGAGATGTAGATACCCTATTTTACATGAGGAAATAACAATGTGGAGATAGTATGTAACTTGCCTAAATTTACATTGGCAAAAACAGAATTTGAATGCTCAGTCTGACACCTGAGCTTATTTTCTTAACTCTTAAGTTAACCATAAACTGTTATTACCCTTATACTTTCTTCGTCATTTATGAGGAAGCATTGAGTCAGAGATGCTCAGAGAGGTCATTATTTTTCTACCTCATTCTCATTTTATCAACCATTGGTCAATATTCAGCAGACTTTAGCTACCGTTCTAAAGATAGTCTCTTCTTGACTAATAAGACTGCCTTTGGTAAAGCCATCATAACCTATTACTTGGACGACCAAACATTTCCTGGGATTACAATCTTCTCCTTGTGAACATTTATCTTCCACAAAGCTACCAGTATGATTTTTGTAAAATGCCAATTTGAACACAGTACTATCTTCCTTAAAATCTCCAATGCCTATAGCCTGTCTACAGAATAAAAGTCAGCTTTCTTGGCTTGACTTACAGGTCTCCATGATTTTCATAAGTTTCCTTTTAAGGCTCATTCCTCACCCTTTGTCTCGTGCATTACAAATCACTTATAAACTTCATGAAGTTCACCATATGGTTTTCTCCCTTTGCTCAAAAACCTAACTATTTCATGTTGCTTAAAGCTATTTATTTTTAAAATGTGCTTACGAAGTGTTCCTTGACCATTAGGGCCACTTAAGAGGTTGCACTTTTTTGTGCTTTTATAAATGTCTTTTTCACTGGGTTTCCATATAGCATTTTAGTTCTCTAGTACCTGATTTCATGGTGAGCTAAGTACTGAAATTATTTATATGTAGGGAAAGTCATAGGGCAAAGGGTGCATCAAAATTCAATAATTATCAGTATGATGAATTAATTATCACTAAGTCATACATAATAAAAGAAAGAATTATCATTATTTTTGGTTCATTTTCATTACAATTTTCTTATGAAAAGGGAGGATTTACAAGAATAATTGATCTAAGTCAGAGAAACCATTAAATAAGTTTGTCAATCATTCAACTTCTGGATCATTGAGTGGCTCACATGTCACCTTTAGGACTCTGTAAGCTCTAGAGTATCCATTTCTCTCATCCAGTACTCAAAAAGATTTCTTCAGTAAATCTGATATTTGTTCTGTCTTATTATATCAGATTTTGTTACAGCTACCAGATATAGACACTATATAATATTTGTTACTGACTCAAAATAAACACTACATCCCAACATCACCCTTAGATTGCCAGCAAAACTTGGAATATATTTTCCCTGAAATCAAATTACATGGCAATCATAATCCTTACCCAAATGACGATGAAGTATGGAGAAAGCCGTTCCACTACAAAATCTATAGGCAGGCAAAATATAGACCAAATGTATTCTTCAGATGTAAGGCTATGGGATTCAATAAATAAACTTTTTGAGATTAAATATTTCAAAATCATCGAGTACATTCTTTGCATTGTCATAATATAAATTTTGCAAATTGTCATAATATCCAGATCTTTCAGTTATATCACTGTTAAGATGGAATTAAATAAAAATATCTTTTTCCCCAGGATCTTTCTCAGAGCCTCTTTGACATCTTTGTTTCTCAGGGAGTAAATCAAAGGATTCAACATGGGAGTGACTAACGTATAACATAAAGAAGCCACTTTACTCAGCTCAGGGAATCTGTCAGGGATGAAATACATAAAAATGATGGCACCGTACAGGACGCTCACGACTCCTAGGTGAGAGCTGCAAGTGGAGAAGGCTTTCTTACGTCCCTCAGTGGATCTTATCTTTAGAACTGTGGACACAATATACATATAGGACACGAGAATGACAATGATGGTGGGCAAAATAATAATGCTGCATAAGAAAAAAGAAACTATCTTATGAAAGTAGAGATCAGAGCAAGAAATCCTTTGAAGTGGACGGTAATCACAGTAAAAGTGGTCGATGGCTCGGGAAGCACAAAAGGACAAAGTAAATGTCACACTGGTCAAAAGAATAGAACTGAAGCAGCCACAAAAATAGGAACCAGCCACCAACTGGATGCAGAGGCGTGTTGACATCTGGACGGAGTAGAGGAGTGGGTTGCAGATGGCAATGAAGCGGTCATAAGCCATGGCAGCCAGGAGAAACCCCTCAGCCACAATGAAGAGGGCAAAGAGAAAGAGCTGGGTCACACAGCCTGCAAAGGAGATGGACTTGCTCTCAGACCAGAAGTTGATCATAGCCTTGGGGGCAATTACGGAGGAGTAGAAGAGGTCAATGAAGGAGAGGTTGCCCAGGAAGAAATACATCGGTGTGTTCAGCCTGGGATCAGTCAGGATAACGGCCACCATCCCAACATTCCCCAGCAGGATCATGGCATACACAAGGAGGAAGAGCAGGAAGAGGAGAATGTAGAGCTCGGGGCGGACCCTGAAACCTACAAGAATGAAGTCAGTCACTTCTGAGCGATTGCTGGTTCCCCTGTCACCCATGGCAGAAACCTGCGAGAGGCACAGGGATCAATAAACCAATGACCTCTAGACTTTGTTTCCAGTGACTTAAATACTCTCTTAAATGTAGAATAAATAATTTACATGTTAATTAAATATTGCTTATAAAACTATGTCAATGTCAGGAATAATCAGGAACTTAGATTAGATAATACTAGATCCATGAGACTGTTACTCAATGAAGTGATGAAGGAAACTAATGCGTTATTGTATTTAAATAATTTTACTGAGTATTTACCAAGAAAGTAATTAATATATTGTCTAATTTTAGTCACATTTTGAATTTCTATTCCGAATACATTTATAGTTAAATAATCATCTTTATCCAAAATAAGAGTGTTACATATAACCTAAAATATGAGGAGTACATATAATCTATATGATAATAATAATAATGCTATAGCCATTATGATTGTCTTCAGTATTTGAATCATTAAATGACAGTTAGAAATATATTTAGAAATACTTTTACCTTTTACCTCCATCTATTTGCTTTCCATTATTACAACGCCATCTTTGAAAATAGAATAAAAAATGAGGTTATTATTATATTAAAATGAATAACATCCAAACAGTCACTAAGCCTAGATAATATTTTCTAAAGCTCTTTCCTCATTTCCTAATTTTCTAAAGCTCATTTCGTAAATGCTCATTATCTCAGGTCAAGGCTATTCCCCCCAAATAAATGCATTTTTATCTTCTCATTATCATTATATATATATATATATATATATATATATATATATATATATTCCTTAAGTGTACTTCCCTTCTAAAAAATGCAAGCTCTCAAACTGATGCAGTATTGATAAAAAGTCATTCATTGTCATGTAAGGATTGAAATGTTCATCAGCTTCTTTCTCTGTTTCAAAGAAAAGGTTTAACCAAATATGGAATATATTAAGGAATATATTAATATAATATATTATGGAATATATAAAGAAATATATTCCTTTCATGTATTCTATTATGCCTTATACATCTTAAATTAACGATAATGGAATAACCATGGATATTTAAGAACCGTAACAATCTTGGGTCTCCAGGTCGTTATCAGCAATAATTGTGATGGTCTTACTCATTTTACTTCTGAGAACTTTCTTCAGGATTTTTCAACATTGAGGTTTTGCTCACCATCTGTTATGAATTCCTCTGGGAGAGGAGTAATGATAAAGTCAATTATGGAGATAGAAGTGCAGGCTCAAGGGCGGTTGTCCATGAAGACCGCAGAAACCTCAGAAATAAGCAAATAATCTAGTAGTCCCAATACAAGGAACTTTCCTTCTCTGGTTGTGTGTATCCTTTGGGAAATTTCTCTGGACTTTATTTTCTTCACCGATAAAGAAAAACTTTCTGGTAATTATCATAGCACACATATTGGTGGGCATAAGGAAACAGCTTTAAACATTTGTGCTATGTGAGATAAGCTTTAGATGAATAAATATATTAGATCATGTAATAAATTACATTTGCTATGCTTTAAGAAAAAGGATAGAAATTAACTCCAAGTTATGAGTTACTTGTATTTCCTGATGTAGATGTATTTCATGATAGGACAAATGCCCTCTAAATCACAAAGTCAGATAAAGTTTTGCTACTTCTATGATTTCTTATGTTTAAATACTAAATAGAAAATATAATGGAAGAAATGGTAATATTCAAAAAATCATTTTAAAAATTTTTAGTAAGTATATAAAAGATAATGATTTGTATTTAAAAATCCTCAATAGCTATGTGTGCCTAAAAGTCTAGAGTAAAACCAGAGACATATTACTCTATTTAATGAAAATAATATTATAAGGATACCATTTTCCCCTAAATATTTCCATAATTTAACTGTAATTATATTTCTAAAAAATCTCCTTTTTAACTAAAAATTATTTCTAGAATATATCTGGATTCTTTTTTTTAGTGAGTAAATGGCAAAATATATGGAGTCAGAGCTTTTCCTTATTATAATGCAATATTAGTAAAAGTTTGGTAGGTGTAGGAAGAGTAAACAGGCCTGTCAAATTTAGAAAAGCTGAAGGAAGTTCTGGGTGATACTCATAATGACCCTTCGAGCAATATAGTAAATTCACAAAGAGGCTACTATACTTTTAAAAATACTGCACCTTAACTGTGGTCCAGGGGTCAGATACATGGAAGCAAAAAGATGTCACTCCTTCCTCATCCATCAAAATAGTTTCTCTAGGAGGTTGGGAAATCAATGATGCTGCAGAAAATAACACACACACAAACTTTTTGGTTTTTTTTTTTTTTTAAGATTTTATTTACTTATTCATGAGAGACACACACAGAGAGAGGCAGAGACAGAGGCAGAGGGAGAAGCAGGCTCCATGCAGGGAGCCCGACGTGGGACTCGATCCCAGGACCCCAGGGTCATGCCCTGAGCTGAAGGCAGACACTCAACCACTGAGCCACCCAGGCTTCCCTACACAACCTTCTTAAGATGACATTTCCTTGGTAGAAAATGTTGAAAGGAACAGGAAAATGATCCCCAACTCACTGTAGCCTTTCAAATTCTGAATTTGTGTGGATCTCATTGATAGAGCAAAATCTGTGCCAAGAACCCTAGTAGCAGGAGACGTTTGAACTTTCCAACAACTCCAATTAGAAAGCACATGGGGAGAAAAGGAGTGGGAAAAATCAGAGAGAGAGACAGAACATGAGAGACTCCTAACTTGGGAAATGAACAAAGGGTAGTGGAAGAGGAGGTGAGCGGGGTGATGGGGTGACTGGGTGTCGGGCAGGGCACTGAGGGGGGCACTTGATGGGATGAGCACTTGATGGGGCTGTTATACTATATATTGGCAAATCGAACTCCAATAAAAAAAAGTACAAAAAAAAAAGTACATGGAGTAAAGCTTGGCTATCCAATCTGTAATTGGCTATCCAACATGTAAAAATACATGTACTAGAATCCAATGTATTTTTTCTTATAATTACACTTTCCAGAATGGTGTTAGCAATAAAAATATACTAGTGCTTAAAATACAGAAGAACACTTACTCCTACTCAAAATAGATGGGACATAAAGAAATCTTCAACAGAATCAGTGATTGAAATTATTCAGCACATGTTCTTTGATAATGGTCAGCTTAATATAGAAAATCAATAACAACTAGTTAATTAATTGAGAAGACTCTATGGTGTGGACATTAAAAATACTTCCTAAAACTCAAAGGATCAGAAATAAATCAAATTAAATTTTGACTTAGCTTGAACTAAATAATAAATTATATCTGAACCTCTGCAATACAGAAAAATAAGTACTAAAAGGGATATATATATATACAAAGCATTGTAGATAAATATTATAAACAAGTAAAACAGGGACATCTACACTATTCTTCTATTTTAATATAGTGACAGAGAAAACAGCAAGTTAAAACAAAAAATAAAAGACAGTAATTAATATATATAAAAATTCATGAAATAGAAAAATATGGACTGCATAGGATATTTAAATGGCTTAACATTTTTTTCTAGTAGGCTTTCTAGTATTTTTATGAAGTCTTAAATTTTAATTCCAGTATAGTTCACTTACAGGGTTATATTCGTTTCAGATTAGTACCTATTTTAGTACAATATAGTGATTCCTCAATTGTATACCTTACTCAAAGCTTATCATGGATAACTGCATTCTTTAATCCCTATCCTTTATCTCTCCCATCCCCCCAGCCACCTCCCCTCAGTAAACATCAGTTTGTTCTCCATAGTAAGAGACAGTTTCTTAGTTTCTCTCTTCTCTCTCTCTTTTCCTTTGCCCCTTAGTTTTGTTTCTTAAATTTTATATATGAGTGAAATCATAGGGTATTTGTCTTTCTCTGACTGACTTGCTTCACTTAGCATTATACTCTAGCTTTATCCACATCATTGCAAATGACAAGTTTTCATTCTTTTTAAAATGACTGAGTAATATCCCATTGTATATATAGACCGTATCTTCTTTATCCATTCATCTATGATGGACACGCGGGCTGCTTCCATAATTTGGCTATTATAAATAATGCTGCAATAAACATAGGGGTGAGTGTATCCCTTTGAATTAGTGTTTTTGTATTTTTGGGGTAAATACCCAGTACTGCAATTACTGGATCATAAGGTAGTTCTATTTTTGACTTTTTGAGGAACCTCCATACCATTTTCCACAGTGGTCGCACCAGTTTGCATTCCCCCAACAGTGCAAGGGCATTCCTTTTTCCCCACATTCTCATCAATACTTGTTGTTACTAACTTTTTATTTCATTCATTCTGACAGGTGTGAGGTGATCACATAGCTTAACATTGATTCTTGGAAAGACTAGTAAGATGTATAAAACCCTAGCCGATAATGACAGTGGAAGAACAGCAAAATTAAATAACAAGTATCAGGAATGTAAAGGGGATAGATACTCCTGATATTTAAAGATATATATGCAGTTGACCCTTGAACAACACAGTTTTGACCTGCATGAGTCCACTTCAATGCAGATCCTTTTCAATAAATGTGGTATAGTGCTATAACTGTACTTCCTTCTCCGTATGATTTTCTTAATAATGTTTTCTTTTCTCTAGCTAATTTTAGTAAGATAACAGTATATAACACAAAAATATATGTTAATAAAATGTTTGTATTATCAGTAAGGCTTATAGTCGACAGGAAGCTATTAGTAGTTACATTTTAGGGGAATCGAGAGTTATATACAGATTTTCGACTAAATGTGATTTCTATGCTCCTAACCCCTGCTCAGGGGTTCAATTTTTATAATAAACAATATTCTTACCAAAAAATTGATGATTTTTTAAAATAAAAATATTTTAAATATATCAAGATGATGTATAAAGGAGAAATATAAATTTTAAAATGTCTACTATAAAAATTAAATTCTAATAATAATCTTTTAATGAAGAAAGATTCTTTTCCAATTGGCTTTAGTAGTGTTTACTGCCAAAGAAAGAAGCAAGACTGGATAATCTGGATGGCTCAGTTGGTTAAGAGTCTCTTAATGTCACCTCAGGTCATGATCTCAGGGTCATGAGATTGAGCCCTATGTTGGGCTCTGTGCTAAATGGGGAGTCTGCTTGAGATTCTCTCTCACCTGCTCCCTCTGCCCCTCCCCCTACTTACATGCTCTCACTCTGTAAAATAAATAAATCTTAAAAAAGGAAAGAAGCAAGATCATTCTTACATAAACAAGAATCATCACAAAGGCAGTATTTCCTAGCTATATTTAAGAGTCTGTCACAAGTCTCATATACAAATTAAAATAAAAATTATAGCTAAATCTGTTTCATAAATTTAACTCCCAAAGCATTAAACAGGATATTAACAAAATATGTTAATATATAAAGAATAATAAAATCTCTGAAACATATGTTTACCTTAAAAATGTAAATGTCATTTAATATTTCAAAAATAATGAATTTAAGATGTGCCGATATCTACTTATGAAAGAACAATTCCTAGAAGGTTTGCCTTCTGTGACCAAAAAACTAAACTCTGGAGAAACGAACCAACTATTTTCAGAGATTGTACAATACACAGGGAATGACTGTAATTGCTGAGGAAGGGAAACACATGAGGAGGAAAATATTTTCAACTTGAATACATAGCAAGAGAAACAAACCAAACCTAAGACTGAGTTCACGAGGAAAAATAATGGACAGGCATTCAGTGACAACTGAGAAGATAGAACTCATGTAACTGGAAGAAGAGGGGCCAGAAAAGTAGTGTAAGTATAATGGGCAAAAAATGGTTCATATCTGATGACAAATCTAATCACACAGATGCAAGGACAGGGGCAAAATCCCAAGCAGGATAAACAGAAAGAAAACCAAGTAAAGCACTTCAGAATAAACTCTGAAGAGCAGTAGAAAAAGGGACATTGTCAAAGTAGTTGGAGGGGAGAAGAGCCATTACATAGAAGCAAATAAAAGTTAAACGAACAAGGGGTGGTGGAAAGGGAGGTGGGCGGGGGGTTGGGGTGACTGGGTGATGGGCACTGAGGGGGGCACTTGATGGGATGAGCACTGGGTGTTATGCTATATGTTGGCAAATTGAACTCCAATAAAAAAAAATAAAAATAAAATAAAAAAAGTTAAACATACACTTGACAGAAACAATTTATAGACAATGGAACAACGTCTTTAAAGCCCTTAGAGAGAGAGGAGGGGAGATGGAGCCAAGGTGCAGGTGCAGGATAAACAGGCTTCAGAATTGAAGGGAAAATAAGGAACTTTGAGATGAAGGAAAGCTAAAGGGATGTGTTCACGCCAAAGTTGTGCCATAGGAAATACCCGAAAAAGTTGTCCTAGCTCAAGGGCAACATCACCAGGAGTCAGTAGGAGGATCCCTAGGATCCTGGAGGTACTGCTTTCCCACAAGGGAAGGACTGAGGGTGTGAGGACAGGGAATTCCTTTCTCTTCCAGTGTGCCCTTGGGGCTCCTCTCCCTGGGTCTAGCCCAGGTGCCTAACCCCACCGTGGGCTCACTCTTGAAGCAATCCCCACACTTCTGGGACCCTTGGTGCCACTTCTTCTGGGCCTTGATTCATAGACGGAGGTACAATCGCCTGCTCTGCCAAGCTCTGTGTGACTTCAAGTCCCCCTGTTCCCCCAAGTCTTCAACAGACTGTTTAGATTATCCTCTGGGTCACGTTTCATTTGACTACAGCAGGATGCATTAACTGTAGAGATAAGGAACGAGTTGCTCAGAGTGGGGGGTTGTTATCTGCCCAGATGAAAAATAGTGAATTTCCCTCTGTGTAGGTCATCAAGTTGAACAAGGAGTCAAGAACTTCTCATCCAGATGTGCTTAATTATCATTATTATTTTGTTCACTAATGGAAGAATAGTTCTCGTATCCCCCAGAGAGCCCTTCTACCCAAGGCCTGGTGAGTCTCCTAGAGCATCACCCCTTCTCTCATTTTGCTTCTGCATTCGGATACAAAGGACGTTACTGGCGAGAGAGACCTTCGTGCCTGGGGGACACCTTGCAGAGGGAATGGCCACCACTCGGCTTCCCTCCTCAGGAGAGAATTTCTCTTAGGACCTATCCCAGGTCTGTTGGTGGTTTTAATCAGTGAGAAAGCTTAATAAACTAGAGAGAGAGAGAGACAGAGGGAGAGAGGGAGAGACAGAGAGAGACAGAGAGAGAGAAAGACAGAGAGACAGAGACAGAGAGACAGAGACAGAGAGAGACAAAGACAGAGAGACAGAGAGACAGAGAAAGAGAGAGACAGAGACAGAGAGAGACAGAGAGACAGAGAGAGACAAAGACAGAGAGACAGAGAGACAGAGACAGAGAGACAGAGAGACAAAGACAGAGAGATACAGAGACAGACAGAGAGAGACAGAGAAAGAGAGACAGAGAGAGAGACAGAGAGAGGAAGAGAAACTACAACTGTTGCTGGGACTTGCTCATCTTAGCAGCTGGAGTCTGATCTGAACAGGGAGACAATGTGATCCACGTGGCGGGAAGACTTTCTGTGAAACCAGGAGCGCTTTTCATACTCTTGTTTCTTCACGACTTCACATGTAGTAGAGGGCATACAAGGTAAGAAATGGGTTCCTTCTTACAGTATCTTTTGTATTTAATTTGTTTATTCTCAGCACATTCCTTTTGAGATTGCTTTAATTACATCTTTCCTTTTTTTTCCTCAGATTTTCTGTTGAAACCAGAAACATTTTTATATAAAATTTAAGGTTTCCTTAAATTCAGTTTTTTAGGTGATAGGCCCTACCAGGGGTTACTTTGATGATTCCTTTGCCTTCTAAAATGAATCAGCCCATATTTCTGTTAACTTTTAATTTTTTAAAGAAACTACGTATCATAGATACTGGGCCAAACTGACTCTGATGTCCTTGCATAGACCCAGTCTGTCTTCAAAAAATGTCACAATTAGTGAAACCATAGCAACAACAACAATAAAGGTGATTTTCATTTATTATAATTTAAAAGACATTTCCATAGGATGTGAATCTTTGTTTTTTTTGGGGGGGGATTGCTAAATTTTTATTTATTTATTTTTTGGAGAATTTTGGAGTCTTACTTTTGAATTTTGGGAGTTCTTTTTATTTATTTATTTTTTATTTTTTATAAATTTATTTTTATTGGTGTTCAATTTGCCAACATATAGAATAACATCCAGTGCTCATCCCATCAAATGCCCCCCTCAGTGTCCATCACCCAGGGATGTGAATTTTTGAATTGTTTGCCAATTTTCTTTTATAGTTTATGATTATTGAATAGTAAACCACTCTGCTGCTCAATCTCATGACTCTAAAGGAGCTTTTTTCTTCTGTTTTTGTCTGAATTTCTCCATACCCAAACTAAAATAAAAATTACTTCCTTTCTGTACCACCATGTTTTAAAGACACTTTATTACTGTAATAGTAGATGCCTAAACACATACAACACAAGCTTTTTAAATACGTATTTCTTCTTTTTTCCATTCATAGCTATCTTTAAATTGTCCTGTGTGCCTTCTATCCTCCGTATGCACAGATCTTTGTATTCTTTATCAGATTTGTCAGTTTCTGAAAGGACAGAAAAATCTCTATCCAAGATGCTGGAATTCCTCATCTGCTTTCAAACTGCAAATTCTAAAGGTTGAGAGAGGGAAAGAAGGAAAGGAAAAAGAAAGAGAAAAAATAACTTTGAGGAAAACATGTTTAGAAAATATATAAAAGAGGGGGTGTCTGGGTGTCTCAGTTGGTTAGTGGCTGCTTTTGGCTCAGGTCATGATCTCAGGGTCCAGGGCTCCCTGCTCAGTGGGGAGCCTGCTTCTTCCTCTCTCTCCTCTACCCACATCCCCCCAAATCTCATGCTTTCACTCTCCCAAATAAATAAATAAAATCTTAAAAAAAAGAAAATATACACAAGAATCACTTTTGTATTTTACAGATGAATAGTGCCACTAAGAGTGTATGTCACTTTAGGGACAAAAATAATGGAATAAATAAGAATATGTGGTTAACGTATATAAAGGATCATGCCTTTGTCAGAATTTGAATTTCTTCTCTTAATATAAGCAAGATGGATATAATGTTTGTATGTTACTTTTCTATCATAGAAGGGAAAATAAATGATTATTTAAAAAATTAAATGAGGCCATCAATATAGTGGATTTTCACTCCAAATGAAATTTTAGGTGGATTATAATGCCTGTGAGAAATATCTTCCACTAGAGGAGGCAACTGTCAATGGCAGTAACTGATAGTAAGTCAAGAAGGGAAAAACAAGCAACAAACTCTTGTTTCTGGACACTCAGTCCCCTAGAATCTCCAATTCTCCAAAGCATGCTTAGAGGGCAAATCTGCATTATTTACAAAAGAAGTGTATCTCAACCTGAAATCTGGCATTGTGATGTCCCTAGTTATGGTTTTCTTTTTTAAAATTCCCTTGGCTATTCGGGGTCTTTTCTGATTCCACACAAACCTTAAAATAATTTGTTCTAACTCTCTGAAGAAAGTCCATGGTATTTTGATGGCGATTGCATTAAACGTGTACATTGCCCTGGGTAACGTTGACATTTTCACAATATTAATTCTGCCAATCCATGAGCATGGAATGTTTTTTCCATCTCTTTGTGTCTTTCTCAATTTCTTTCAGAAGTGTTCTGTAGTTTTTAGGGTATAGATCCTTTACCTCTTTGGTTAGGTTTATTCCTAGGTATCTTATGCTTTTGGGTGCAATTGTCAATGGGATTGACTCCTTAATTTCTCTTTCTTCAGTCTCATTGTTAGTGTATAGAAATGCCCCTGACTTCTGGGCATGGATTTTGTATCCTGCCACACTGCCAAATTGCTGTGTGAGTTCTAGCAATCTTGGGGTGGAGTCTTTTGGGTTTTCTATGTAGAGTATCATGTCATCGGCAGGAGGGAGAGTTTGACTTCTTCTTTGCCAATTCAAATGCCTTTAATGTCTTTTTGTTGTCTGATTGCTGAGGCTAGGACTTCCAGTACTATGTTGAATAGCAGTGAGAGTGGACATCCCTGTCTTGTTCCTGATCTTAGGGGAAAGGCTCCCAGTGCTTCCCCATTGAGAATTATATTTGCTGTGGGCTTTTTGTAGATGGCTTTTAAGATGTTGAGAAATGTTCCCTCTATCCCTACACTCTGAAGAGTTTTGATCAGGAATGGATGCTGTATTTTGTCAAAACAATGCCAGATTTCAGGTTGTACTACAAAGCTGTGGTCATCAAGACAGTGTGATACTGGCACAAAAACAGACACATAGATCAATGGAACAGAATAGAGAATCCAGAAGTGGACCCTGAACTTTATGGTCAACTAATATTCGACAAAGGAGGAAAGACTATCCATTGGAAGAAAGACAGTCTCTTCAATAAATGGTGTTGGGGAAATTGGACATCCACATGCAGAAGAATGAAACTAGACCACTCTCTTTCACCAGACACAAAGATAAACTCAAAATGGATGAAAGATCTAAATGTGAGACAAGATTCCATCAAAATCCTAGAGAAGAACACAGGCAACACCCTTTTTGAACTCGGCCACAGTAACTTCTTGCAAGATTCATCCACGAAGGCAAAAGAAACAAAAGCAAGAATGAACTATTGGGACTTCATCAAGATAAGAAGCTTTTGCACAGCAAAGGATACAGTCAACAAAACTCAAAGACAACCTACAGAATGGGAGAAGATATTTGCAAATGACGTATCAGATCAAGGGCTAGTTTCCAAGATCTATAAAGAACTTAATAAACTCAACACCCAGGAAACAAACAATCCAATCATGAAATGGGCAAAAGACATGAAGAGAAATCTCACAGACGAAGACATAGACATGGCCAACATGAACATGAGAAAATGCTCTGCATCACTTGCCATCAGGGAAATACAAATCAAAACCACAATGGGATCCCACCTCACACCAGTGAGAATGGTGAAAATGAACAAGGCAGGAAACCACAAATGTTGGAGAGGATGTGGAGAAAGGGGAAGCCTCCTGCACTGTTGGTGGGAATGTGAACTGGTGCAGCCACTGTGGAAAACTGTGTGGAGGTTCCTCAAAGACTTAAAAATAGACCTGCCCTATGACCCAGCAATTGCACTGCTGGGGATTTACCCCAAAGATCCAGATGCAATGAAACGCCGGGACACCTGCACCCCGATGTTTCTAGCAGCAATGTCCACAATAGCCAAACTGTGGAAGGAGCCTCGGTGTCCATCGAAAGATGATGGATAAAGAAGATGTGGTCTATGTATACAATGGAATATTCCTCAGCCATTAGAAACGACAAATACCCACCATTTGCTTCAACGTGAATGGAACTGGAGGATATTATGCTGAGTGAAGTAAGTCAATCGGAGAAGGACAAACATTGTATGTTCTCATTCATTTGGGGAATATAAATAATAGTGAAAGGGAATAGAAGGGAAGGGAGAAGAAATGGATAGGAAATATCAGAAAGGCAGACAGAACATAAAGACTCCTAACTCTGGGAAACGAACTAGGGGTGGTGGAAGGGGAGGTGGGCGGGGGGTGGGGGTGAATGGGTGACGGGCACTGAGGGGGGCATTTGATGGGTTGAGCACTGGGTGTTATTCTATATGTTGGCAAATTGAACACCAATAAAAAATAAATTTATTATTTAAAAAAAGAAGTGTATCTCAAAAGGGTGAACAATCAGATTAAATTCTTTACTAGAAGCCTTTTTTTTTAATAAATTTGTTTTTTATTGGTGTTCAATTTGCCAACATATAGAATAACACCCAGTGCTCATCCCATCAAATGCCCCCCTCAGTGCCCGTCACCCATTCACCCCCACCCCCCGCCCACCTCCCCTTCCACCACCCCTAGTTCGTTTAGAAAAACTTCTTAAAAAACACCAGTCTGTTTTTAAAAAACAGATATCGCTTTTTGTCATTTATTGGGGACAACATGATGAAATTTTTCACGCTGGTTTTAGTTAACTTTTTTACTAAAACAAGTATTCTGATCACTCATTTCTTTCATGTTTACCACCTCTCCAGTTCCCCCTGCATCTCAGCCATGAAGAGCGAGCTGAGCAGGAATTCCTCAGGAGTGACTGAGTTCATTCTGCTGGGCTTCAGAACAGCTCCAGACATACAGATCCTCTTATTCCTATTCTTCATGCTGGTCTACGTGGTCACTGTGGTGGGAAATGTCAGCATGATAATTGTCATCAGGATGGACTCGAGGCTTCACACGCCTATGTATTTCTTCCTTAGACACTTGTCCTATGTAGATCTCTGCTACTCCACAGTCATTGCTCCCAAAACTTTAGCCAACTTCCTGTCTCATGAAAAGAAGATTTCCTACAATGGCTGTGCAGCCCAATTTTTCTTCTTTGCTCTGTTTGTCACAACTGAAAGCATTCTTTTGGCCGTCATGGCCTTCGATCGATTCTCAGCCATTTGCTCCCCTCTCCTTTACCCTGTGCACATGTCCCAGAAAGTGTGCGCTCAGCTGGTGACTGGCTCCTACATCTGTGGAGGCCTTAACTCCATGGTCCACACAGGATTCACCTTCAGCTTGCGTTTCTGTGGAGAAAACCACCTGGATCACTTCTTCTGTGACGTCTCAGCCCTGATCAAGATCTCATGTGTAGACACGTCTGTGAACGAGATGGTGCTGTTCATCCTCTCCGCCCTCATCATTGTCACCACCACGACTGTCATCCTGGTTTCCTATGCTTACATACTCTCCACTGTCCTGAAGATCCCCTCCACCCACGGCAGGGGTAAGACCTTCTCCACCTGTGGCTCCCACATGGCCACGGTGACTTTGTTCTATGGGACCGTGTTCTTCATGTACGCCCAGCCCGGGGCCATCTCCTCCCCAGGGCAAAACAAGGTCGTGGCTGTGCTCTACACACTCATCATCCCAATGCTAAACCCTCTGATATATAGTCTGAGAAACAGAGACGTGAAAGATGCTGTGAGAAGAGTGCTGCACAGGAAGTGATCCCTTCCTGCCCTGGGTCAGACCGTGATGCAGTGGCACAGTCACTTCCCAAGCGTCCCAGTTATCCTTGTACTTGGAGAATTAGCTTATCAAGGATATTTTTATATATGGCAACAGATGTTTTTCTAAGTGTTAAAAAATGGTGTTTCTGTGCTTAGAATATATAAAAGCATTATCTGTTTTTAATTTCTGATGTGATGATATCTTCATTTCAATCTTTAAGAAGTAAATAGTAAAAAAAAGTAAACATTAAGAGTTGCTATTTAACATTATTATTTAATAATAATAATTTCTGTTGGTTTATGAAGTTTAGTATTGTGCTCATATAGTCCATTTGAGGCAATCTAGATCATAATTCAAGGTATTTTTGTTCCACGGATTTGCTTGTTGATTTTATGCTGTTACCACATGCTTGTTGCCCAATAAGCTTTAATGCCTTGTAGGGTGACATAGTTTTAAAAAATATCTCAGCTAGTAATACTTTATATCAGTGAATTTCAGAAATATTTTGCATTTGAAAAATATTTCCTATTTTAGCAGGATTGCATTTAGTAAATAATTGATCTATTTACGATATTCATTTGTAAGAACAAGTTTATTATTATTGCTGATGATATCAGACAGCACAGGCTAAGTCCATGTCCTGTGACTGAACACAGGTGTTTGAAGGCCTTGGGTGGTTTAAAGACTGAATGGGAGCCATCAATTTATCTCCACTCCACAGATGTAAGATCACATAAAATACTATGACTCAAGCTTTTAGCACAAGAAAGTATAAATTAGTGGTATTGTGCAGTAGTATTTTTATTACCATCATCATTATCATCTTTTTTTATATGTTTTAGCAATGTAATGGAATTTATATATTTGAGATCCACACATTTCTTAGTAAACATATTTTATGTATTAGTTGCTGTTGTGACAAAAGTCTTTATTAGCTTGTATTTTCTAACATAATTCTAGGACTTGGAGAACTTTTAAAATTACTATGTTTTTATTTTATATGAGTTCAAATTACTAAAATTTTTCTCAATGCTTAGAGTTTTTCCAATTAAATATTAGATTTAAAGTCTTACTTAGCAGTCAATTTTTGAAGACTTTTAATTAGTACTTTCTTTAAGAGTTGGTATTAAGGAAAAATACTAATTATGTCAGATGCTGTATAAAATATACATATGTTTTCTTACTCCTCACATCAGACTTATGGTGAAGGTGACATTATATGTATCAACTGTATAATCTGTAGTAATTATTCTCCAAGAATAGGAATTGTATCTCAGAAGAATTAAGTACTGTGTTCAAGTTCACATTGTCAGTAGCTAGCAATCAAGGCCAGGGCTGAAACAGAACTTTTTTTTTTTTTGAAACAGAACTTTCTGATTCTGAAGCTCTTAGAGGTAAAACTTATGTGACATTGGTTCAGTGAAAGTTTTATCCTACATGTTTTTTTAATATCATAAAGGTATTTGTTAACTCAAATGTATTAATAATGATGTTCAGCTCTCTCTATTTTCATTGATTTTTGTTTATATATTACAAACTGAATGTATTTAAGTATCATTTGTGGTTTTGGTCATTTTCTCCATTACAATACTTTTTGCTTTATTGTGTTATATAAAACATGACAATTAATTACATATTGCATTAATATAGATTCATTTCTTATTATATATACAAGTGCTTTATGCAGAATTTTACCTTATTTAATATCAAGATCACATATGACTTTTTAAAAAAATTTTATCTAGTGTATCTTAACTTTGATTTTTCTCTTTTTTATATGGCATTTTATATAAATGTGACATTTTATAAGTCAAGTTTCTCCTACCCCCCAATAGAAATGCAATTTTCTTAAGTTGTGGGTAGTATATCTCATTTACATTCATTATTATAGTCTATCATTTTTCTTCCTTTTTTATTGTAATATTTTCTTGTTTTATGTATATTTCTCTTTTTTATGTCCTTTTGAGAAAATAATATTTCAGCTATTTTTGTCTTTAAGCCTATATCACATCATTTTTGTCTATGTTTAGCAAATAAGTGTCACATTTTTATCTTTCAACTCTTAAGATACAACTAATTATTATAACTCATTTTTTGTGAATAGGTTTGCAGGCTTGTGAAATTATAATTGTCTTGTAGTTGTTCTTATATTAGAAATGAATGATCTGAAATACAATAATGTTTTTCCAGAAAACATTATTTTATCATTTAACGTATAAGAAATATGAGATCACTGTAATTTTACAGATATTTAAAATTCTGTGTCCTATATACTCATATGTGGAAAATAGTTTATTATTTTAATTCTTAAAACTCAACTCACATTTATGAGAATCATATATTCCTCTATGCTTTCTAATCTTTTCTATTGCCCTTTGAAATGTATCAAAAAAAATAAAATGTATCAATTTTATTTTTGTTTCTGGGAATAGCTAGTGAACATCTCCATACGTAGCAAAGACCATATTTTCTCCAGTGAGTCTTTCTAAAGCTTTCTTAGCGTCTCTTTGACTTATTAAATTTCCTTTCCTGTAAACACATTACAATTACTAAGAAAAACAGTTCTAGAGGCTCTTGGGTTTCTCAGTCAGTTGAGTGTCTGACTCCTGGTTTCAGCTCAGGTCATGGTCTCCTGGGTCATGGGCTCTGTGCTCAGTGGGGAGCCTGCTTGGGGATTTGCTCCCTCTGCCACAACCCCACTCGCTCTTGCTCTCTCTCTGAAATAAATAAATCTTTAAAAGCAAAGAAAAAGAGTTTATAAAACATGAGCAAACAGATTGCAAAATAAAAAGAATGTTATGATCCAGGCAAAGATGTACAGAACTGCTCAGGATTTCTGGAGAGTTCTGGCTCCAGAAGCAAACCCTGGCTACAACCGCAGTTTGCTGCCATCTCGTGGGCACTTCAGTTAAATCTAAAGAATGTGGGTCCTGTGATAGCATGAAACTTCTAGAACAATGGGTAATTGAGCAAAGTATTTTTCAGTTGCAGATTTAACCTCCTATCCAAAAGCAGAGCATTCTTATAAAACCTCTCCTAAGCCCAAATGGCATAAATCAAAGAAGCAATTAACATCAATTGATATGTAACATATATATATAATTTTTTTACCATTCTCAGACCCAAAAAATAACCTCTCAGATTTTTCTAATACCTTATGATACTTTATTTTGTGCATCTTGCTAACAGATGCACAAAATAAACTCAGATGAAGCACAGATGCTCACAGACAAGTTAAAGTTATGGTGGCTTGATGCTGAGATGCCGAGTGTAGTTCCCCGGGAAGGAGCTTGGCTGTGCCTCTAGAATGGTTTGCTGCAAAAGAAACACTGAATGCTATTTTCAGTTTTCACCTTTTTTTCATTAAAGGAAAATTCTTTTTGGATATATTTTGTTTAGTGTAGTGAAAACATTTGCTAATTCAGTTCCTTCATAAAAGCAAATTGGCTTAACAAAAACTTTCAAAAAGCACCAAATATCTGTATTGATTGTTCTGAGTAAGGGAGATTGGTTGGAAATAACTGGAAATGGGCAAGGTCACCCTATACCTTGGTCAGAGTAAGTCCAGTTCTATCTGTTTTATCTTCCTAGTCAAATTAAATTTCTTTTCAAATCTGCTTAAAAAGCAGGAAAGCAGTTATTTTAGGGCAGGTTTTTTGTTTTTGTTTGTTTGTTTGTTTTGTTTTGTTTTTTAATTATCACTTTACCTAAGGGTCTCCCTAGGTATGGTCAATTTTGCATATGCATTGCTTTTTATCAAACATTGAAGAGTCACTAATGGCAACGAAACCTAAATTTCCTACAGATAAAAATGATGAAGTGCCTGCACCAGCTGTATGATGTTTAGGGAAGAAAGTTATCATTTTCATTCTTTTTTCTTTCTTTTTTCTTTTTTTTTTTTTTTAGAATAGCTTCATTCTCTGAAGGCCATATTCTGTTAGCAGTTGCTTCTCTTGGTTCTCAGCATTTTCTATTTCATCCATGAGAAAAAAACTTGACATATATATGACCAGTTAAATTGTGGCAACAGAACCAAGGTAATACAATGGGGAAAGGGCAGTCCTTTCAATAAATGGTGTTCGGGAAACTGGACTTCCACATGCAGAAGATTGAAATTGTGCCATTATTTTACACAATACAGAAAAACTAACTTGAACATAAGACCAGAAATTCTAAAGCTCCGAGAAGAAAACACATGCAGTAAGTTCCTTCGCATTGATCTCAGTGTTGATTTTCTGCATTTGAAAGCAAAGACGTGAAAAGCAAAAATAAACAAGTGGAACTGCAACAATCTAAAAAGCTTCCGCACAGCAAAAGAAGTCATTAACAAAATGAAAAGGCAACTTACTGATTGGAACAAAATATTTGCAGATCATCTATAAGATGCTCATATCCAAAATATGTAAAAGTAAAAGAACATACAGTTCAATAGTAAAAGAATAATTCAATTTAAAAAAATAGGAAGAGGATCTGAATACATAATTTCCAAAGATGGAAATACAGATGACCTACAGGTGCATGAAAAGTTGCACAATATTGCTAATCATCAGGGAGATGTAAATCAAAACCACAACGAGGGCACCTAGGTGGCTCAGTCTATTAAGCATCTGTCTTTGACTCAGGTTGTGATCCGGGTCTTGGGATTGAGCCCTGTGTCAGGCTCCCTGCTTGATGGAGAGTCTGCTTCTCCATCTCCCTCCACCTGCCACTCCCCTTGCTTGTGTTCTCTCTCTCTCTCTCTCCCTCTGTCAAATAAATAAATTAAATCTTAAAAAAAAAAGCCAACACAACAAGATATTACCTCATACCTGTTAGAATGTTAAAGTGTCTATTACCAAACAGACAATAAATAATGTGTTGGCAGGCATGTGGAGCAAGGGAACTCTTGAGCATTGATGGTGAGAATGTAAATTGGTGCAGCCAGTATGAAAAACAGTATGGAGGTTCTTCAAAAAATCAAAAGTAGATTTTTCATATGATCTAGTAATTCCACTTCTGAATATTTATTTGAAGAATACAAAAACACTAACTTGAAAAAATATATACATCATCACGTACATTGTAGCATTATTTCCTATAGCCAAGATGTGGAAACAACCTAAGTGTCTTTCAATGGATGAATGGATAAGGAAAATTTGTATAAACATATGAAAATTTTACCTATGTATAAATATATAAAAATATGTAAATATATTATATATATAATGGAATATTACTCAGTCATTAAAAAAAATGGAATTTTGCCATTTGCAGCAACATGGTTGGATCTTGAGGGTATTACGCTAAGTGAAATAAGTCAGACAGAGAAAGATAAATACCATATAATATCAATTACATGTGAAATCTTTAAAAAACAACTCAAAAATACACAGAAAAGATTGATGGTTGATAGAGGTGGGGTACAAGTAGTTGGCAAGATGGATGAAAATGGCTTAAACCTACAGAATTCCAGTTATATAATAAATAATTCCTGGGGATATAAGGCACAGCATATTGACTATAGTTAATAATATCGTATATTTGAAAGTTACCAAGAGAATGATCTTAAAATTTCTCATCGCAAAAGAAAAAAATTTGTAATCCTCTATGTTGATGGAATTGAACTAGAGTTACTGTGGTGATCACTTTCTAATACATACACATTAAATTATTACATTGTGCACCTACAACTAATATAATGTACATAAATTATATTATAGTTAAAAATGTGATTACAAGAAATTTAAAAAAATCTGCAGTGATCAAAATCGCTATAATAATTCTGTGATTGAACTAAATACGATTTGCTCTGGAAGTCTTCAAGGTGGGAAAGTCTCTTGCAATGTAAGTAAAATAAGATCCCCCGTGTTAGATGTTGAATTAATTGATAAAATTATAGACAACCTAATGTCATGTTTTGTTTTGTCATACATTGGCATCCACAGAGTCCTCATGCTTTTTGGAAGAAATTTGAAAAAGTCCAAGTCAAATTAATTCATATTTTCAGTTAAAAGAAAATATTCACTCAATTCTTAATTTCCTTTTAACAAAATTATAAATATATGCATCTCTGTCGTTCCTTGGAGCAGTCTGAATGAACAGCCCCTCTCCCAGGTTCTGGGATCAACTGTGCAACTCTTTTGAACAATAAGATGTTCTCCACAGAGAGAACCAGCAGAGAATTCTGGGTCAAATGATTATCTCCCCAGAGACAAAGAGGTCTTCAATGACCGTGGATGATTTGACTGGATCAAGATTATAAGACTCTCCAAGACAGTGTTTGACTTTATTCATTATCTTTTGTTTCTGACAATTAAACATCACAGAGTATTTGTAAATAGGTGACAGTAGGGTTCCTAATGGGTGTAGCCTTCCTGGGCATATGGAGGAGAGGTTCTTCAAAAAAAGGTATTTCAACACTCCCTAAAGAAAACACGCCTCCTTTTTTTTTTTTTTTTTTGGTGAGCCATCTCTTTCATCTAATGCATCTCAGCAGAAAAGTTTACTTCAATACAATTGTACCATGTAGATAATGTACATAATGCAGTGCTGACTTTTTAGAGAGGGAAGACCTTTATTTTTATTTTTATTTTTATTTTTTTTTGAGGGAAGACCTTTAAATCTTGGCAAGTAAAAATGGGACATATTTACTTATTTTTATTTTTTTTAAATTTTAATTCCAGTGTAGTTAACATACAGTATATATTAGTTTCCGATGTCCCATACAGTTATTCAACAGTTCCATATACTACTTAGTGCTTGTCAAGAAGAATGTACTATTAGTTCCTTTCACCTATTTCACCCATCCCTCTACCCACCACCCCTCTGGTAACCACCTATTTGTTCTCTCTAGTTAACTGTGCTTTTTGGTTTGTCTTTTTCCTCCTCTTTGGTTTGTTTGTTTTGTTTCTTAAATTCCATGTGTAAGTTAAATCATATGTTATTTGTCTTTCTCTGACTGGCTCATTTCACTTAGCATAATACTCCCTACATCTGTCCATGTTGTTGCAAGTGGCAAGACTTCATTCTTTTTTATGGCTGAATAATATTCCATGGTATATAAATACCACATCTTCTTTATCCATTCATCTGTTCATAGACACTTGGGCTACTACCGTAATTTGGCCATTATAAATAATGCTGCAATAAACTTGGGGTGCATGTATCCCTTTGAATTAGTGTTTTTGTATTTTTTTTGGTAAATACCCACTAGTGCAATTATTGGATCATAGAGTAGTTATATTTTTTGAGGAAGCTCCATACTATCTTCTACAGTGACTGTACCATTTTGCATTCCTGCAACAGTACACAAGGATTTCTTTTTCTCCACATCCTTGCCAACACTTGCTATTTTTTGCGTTTTTTTATTTTAGCCATTCTGTCAAGAGTGAGGTGATTTCTCATTGTGGTTTTGATTTGCATTGCCCTGATGATGAGTGGTGTTGAGCATCTTTTTATGTGTCTGTTGGCCATTTGTATGTTCTATTTGGAGAAATGTCTGTCCACATCTTCTGCCCATTTTTAAATTGAATTATTTGGGGTTAATTTTGTTTGTGTGTGTTGAGTTTCATAAGTTCTTTATACTTTGAATATAATCCTTGATTGAATACATCATTTGCAAATATTTTCTCCCATGCAATACCCACTTTTAGTTTTGGTGGTTGTTTCCTTCACTGTGCAGAAGGTTTTTATTTTGATGTATATGAATAGTTTTTTGTTTGTTTGTTTGTTTTTGTTTGCCTTGCCTCAGGAGACATGACTAGAAGGATTTTGCTGTGACCAATATCAGAGAAATAAATACCTGTGTTCTCTTCTAGATTTTATTGGTTTCAAGTCTCACACTTTGGTTCTTAGTCTAGAAAGTGGGAAATACTTAAAAAGTAAAGATTTAAGAAAGTCTTAAAAATCAGCTAATTAATAATCTTAATTTCCTATACAAACCTCTTTTGCTATGTAATATAACATAACCATGGATGTGGCACTAGAGAGCAAAGTTTTGGGGGCCAAAATGCTTACTACAGTTCAGTTCTTGTACCAGAGAAGACATCATGTTTGACAGGTTTCCACACAAGCTTCTAGGAAGAGCGGGTAGCAGTGGCAGCGTAGTTATTGGATCTCTCTAAATATCCACACGAAAACAGAGAGATATCTAGAGAGAAAAACCAAATCTCATGGACAGTTTTACCACAAATTTAGATGAAAATGCACTACTACAAATCTCCAAGTACAAGAAAGTGAGAACAAACCACCAACAGTCTCAAGACCTGGATGTTATTAGCCACTGTGGAGGACAAAGCAAATCAACAATGGGGTTTCTAAATATACAACAGCAGAGAAAAAAATAAAAATATCCAGCAGATATCCATTAGAAAGTGTGGCAGACCAGTTTGAGAACAGGAGCTGAAACAGGGCGAAGTTCTCCCCATTAGAATGGGTAGTGTATACCAGGGACCTAGACCTACTTATTAGTACTCTTGATTATTGATATTAATTATGAATACACTGGTAACATCATCTGTAATGTATTTTATTCAGTTGGGAGTCATTTAGCAGAGAGTAAGATCTGATGAGAAAATAGGGACAATGAACCCAGACAATACAATACTATGAGCTGTCACGTAAAAGCATCAGTGGATAAATTCTGTGTGACTGAAAAAGGCAAAAATTAAACTGAGGAACGGAAATTATGTAAAATATATTATCTTAATTTTAAAACAAGTTTTTTTTCTAATAAGAGTATATGAAAAGAGATCTAGAGTTAAGTCAAGGTGAGTAATAAGAGTAAATATAATCTATTCTTTTTGTCTCTTCTATGTGGGCCTCATGGGATGGACGTGCAGCCTGCCATTGTTATCATCCCATAATTGACTTATTCTTACTTCTTTCTGAGGGACTCCTTTCTACCCAATCCATGCTGTAATTACCTGAAATGCTTGCAGTAGAGCTAACTAAGGGCACCAGGACTCCTCTGCCACGTTCCCCAGGCCATCAGGGACTCCTTTATTCACTGGTGATTTTGTCTTTGCCTTGCTTAAATTCCCATTCGCTGTCATCTGCCTCAGTCCAAGGACTGTGAGAAACCCTAGTGCAGGAGAGGCATGCTCATGCGGGGTGGCTCTACAGCTTCAGGGGCATTTTCTCTTCAGTTTCTACAGAGAAACATTCACTGGGCTGGAGGAGACCTCATTAGATCCCTCTTCCATCCTCTTGTCTCTCCAAAGGTACAAAATTACAGGGGATATTCAGGCAGAAACACTACTAAGGAGACAAAAAGATACCCTGAAGTGAAGAAAAGGGTATTATTAATCCACAAGCAGAACCTAAAACAGATTAAAATTGTGTATTTCAAAGCAAGATTTTATGTCTTGTGTGAAATATCAATTTTAAAAAATGTTAAATTTTGGTGTCGTCTTTAATTTTCTTTGTATGATTTTATGAATTTTTTTGCATTTCTAGAATTAAGCACAATAACTTTGGTATCCTTGCATCTACCATTAGAGAATTATCCAAGAAAAGTAAAGAAAGGCATATTCAGGTAAGAGATAAGATAAATTAATGTTTATTTTAGTCAAATAATTAGCCATTCATGAGTATGTCTGTGTGCCTTCATGCATAAAAATTATTTTCTGATTGGTGAAATTTATTTGTTACAAATTATAACAAGAAGTGAGTATGCACCTCAAAAAAAATCATATCCTTTTTCCTGAAGGGCAAATCATGACACACTGGTTATTTCACAATAAAAAGGTAAGCAAAGAAGAAAATGCAATGCACTCATACTCTGGGAAGAAAGTCCTTTCTGACAGTTGCGTATTCCCATATATTGGCTGGCGTACCGTAGGTGATCCGTAGTGTTCAGTGGCTTAATGAATGATTGAATGAATACACATTATTCTCAAAAATGATAATGATCTGGGGTATCCCTGGGTGGTTCAGCGGCTTAGCGCCTGCCTTCAGCCCAGGGCGTGATCCTGGGGACCTGAGATCAAGTCCCACGTCCAGCTCCCTGCATGGAGCCTGCTTCTCCCTTTGCCTTTGTCTCTGCCTCTCTGTCTCTGTGTGTCTTTCATGAATAAATAAATAAAATCTTTAAAAAATTGATAATGATCTCAAAACAATAATTTCCTGTCATGCCAACCGGCTGATATAGTTTCAGACAATATAATTGGTTAATAGCAATGGGAACTGTAAATAAAGCAGAGGAGATTTTCTGCTAAAATACTGCCAGATATCCAGTTGTATGATGTGAATGTGGTAGCTTTGACAAGGCTTCTTACTTTCTCTAAAATCTCTTTTTGTCTCTTCCATTACTTACCTAATATCTGATGTCTGATGCCTGAAACCCTCCCCCCCCGTTAAATCTTTATTCCTTTAAACCTAGTTTTACAACAATACTTATAACAATATCCTTACACAAGTTAACATGGACACTTAGTGCTCATCTCAAAAATAGATTTAATTAAGATTATATCAGCGGATTGCGGTTTGTCACGGGAGCAGTGGCGTGAAAAAGAGGTCTAAGGATCCTTTTACTGCACCGTTGCCAGTTTTTTCTTCTTGTGCACTAAAGTGCTAACATTTTTAGGAAAGTTAATATGTGGTGAGGAGGAGGAAGATGGGCTGAGAGCAGTAGGAGCTGAGGGACTAGGGCAGGGGATGAGGAAGAGAGACACATGCCTGAGGGACAATGAGAGCAGAATATGGTGACTCTGTCATACGTGCCAAACCCAAAAGGAGTACTTTTTAGGTCCTTTGGTGCTTTGAGAAGCCACACTAGCTGTCCCCTCTGTTGGATGATTTAAATCACAAATGATTTTAAAATCTGAAACACAGAAATAGCTGTCACTGCATTGAAGAAAACAGTTTTGAAAGTTATAGAAAAAATCAGACTATAAAACTCTGTGACAGATTCAAAATAATTGTTTTGAAAATTTTAATGTTTATGGATATCTCTCAAAATAGAGACATTATAAAATAACTTTTCCACATCTATGTCAATACATTGCTTTGAACTTTCTTTTTCCATTTGCACAGACGTTTAAAATCAAATTGTCCCTTTGACAGATTTGTACAGAGACATGTAGAATTCATGGTAGCCTGTCGGAACTTTCTTTGTTGGACAAGGTGATGATGCGTTCTGTTTTTCAAGGTTTTTACTTTGGATACCAAACCAAATCTCTAGGTAACCTAAACTCTGACAGACTATTTAAATATTACCGTCTTTTGGGGTCTAATGCCTATTCATGGCATTTTAAATCAGTCTTTAATTAGAATTGGAAGCATTATCAAGAATAAAATGAATTTGAAATTATAAATTGAAGATGAGATTGAGTACTATTCACCTCTAAAACCTTCAGACATATTAAACTTACCCTGAAAATTGAGTGAAGAGCTAAACAGGTATAAGGGAATGATGCTTTATGCGAAGCTGTCACATGTGCTATAATGGGAAGGGCACTGGATTTGGGGAGTCACATTAGAAAACTATGGGTTAGGTAACTTACAGGTTATGTGCTGATGGGCAATCACAACATGCCCTAGATTTAGCTTCTATAAAGGGTATTGCAAGTCATACCCAACACAGTTGGACAGCAAGGTGCCAATAACAAATTCCAACTTCCAAATTCCAAGAGAAAAAGGATATTTTATGACACCAGGAAGTAGGTGAAAAGTTCAAATTTTAACCTTGTCTTGTACCTCTTAGCAGGTTCTTGTCATGAGCGACAAGGGAGCGGGCAACTACTCAGATGTAACTGACTTCACTCTTGTAGGCTTCAGGGTCCGTCCAGAGCTCCACATTCTCCTCTTCCTCCTATTCCTGCTGGTCTATAGCATGGTCCTTTTGGGGAACTTTAGTATGATTGGCATCATTGTGACTGACTCCCAGCTGAACACACCAATGTATTTCTTTCTAGGCAATCTCTCCTTCATTGACCTCTCCTACTCCACTATTATTGCCCCGAAAGCCATGGTCAACTTCCTGTCTGAGAAAAATACTGTCTCCTTTTTGGGGTGTGCTACCCAGCTATTCTTTTTTACCTTCTTTATTGTAACAGAAGGTTTCATCCTGGCAGTCATGGCCTATGACCGCTTCATCGCCATCTGCAATCCTCTTCTTTATAGTATCCACATGTCAAGACACCTTTGCGCTCAGCTGGTGACTGGCTCCTATCTCTGTGGCTGGGTCAGTTCCATCATCCAAGTCAGCACAACATTCTCAGTGTCTTTCTGTGCTTCCCGAGTCATTGATCACTTCTACTGTGATTCTTACCAAATTGAGAAGATCTCCTGTTCCAATCTCTCTGTAAACAAGATGATATCTCTTTGTTTGGCTGCCTTCATCATTTTGCCTACGATAGTTGTTATTGTCGTGTCTTACATGTACATTGTGACCACAGTCCTGAGGATTCCCTCCAGTGAAGGGAGAAAGAAAGCCTTCTCCACCTGCAGCTCCCATTTGGGAGTGGTAAGTTTGCTGTACGGGACAGTCTCCTTTGTGTATCTCACACCTCCAAGCAATCCTGAACTTCGTAAAGTGGCTTCGGTGTTTTACATATTGGTCACGCCCATGTTAAACCCTCTGATCTACTCTCTAAGAAACAAAGATGTCAAACAAGCATTGGGGAAAATCCTGTGGAAGAAAACCACTTTATATTAATTCCATTTTCTTATGACTTTCCCATTAATGGGCTCATTGATAATTTCATCCTGATTTGCTTTTACCATGGTGTCAAGTTTGAGTCAGTGAAGGATCCTTTAAGTTGCCCATCCCACAGATGACTGAATGGTTTTCATGGAAGGAGTAGTAGCAATCCTTCACTCTTTCCTAAGAGCAGTGTTAGATCTTCAGCATCAATGAAATTTGAAGCCTTTCTATTAACACATTATACTCTCCACTCGTTGTAGGTAAACTTTTTGATAGTGAGGGTAGTAGGGAAAGGAGGATTAAATTTTATTATTATTTTCCTTTGGACCTACTTAAATGTTGGGCAGAAAAATTGCTTTGGTAGGATGTTAATCTTAGAATATATAATTTCTTATGATTACAGGAAGTGTCACCCCAAAGCAGGATGATTTCTGAGTTGTAATAAATTATTTCTTTTTATATATCTGTTCACAGGGACCTAATTTGGGGCCCATAATTCTTGATTAGAAATGATGGTGGAAGAGGTTGTTTGTTTTTTATGCTGTCATGAATTTAGCTGAACAAATCATTGTTGTTTATATCCGATTGTATTTATTTTTAATATTGTTCTTTATGATCATATCAAAAAGTTGGAGAAAGACATTTCATATCCAATGTTCTAAAAACTGGGCACCCTAATCTAAAAAGAGAACATCTTTAGTACTGATATTCTATCTTGAGGAGACAAATATTGCATTGAATGCTTCAAATCACATTTGCCAGTTTGTACTGGATAATTTTCTTCTTTGTTAATTGCTGTTCACATGTACAAAGGTTTTATTTAGTTTGTATTTGATATATAATTATATGTGATCATTTTGTTTTCATAATATTTGTTGAATTGGTGTTGTAATTATAATGAAGTTATTTACATTTGGAGAGTAATATCTTTGTTGTCATGTAGCTATCTATAATTTTTAAATTTAGGTTGTGCTTTCAAATGTAAATTGTAGGTAATTCTAATCTCCAAATATGAAAAATCAACAGAAAAGTTTTCTGAAAACAAATAAGGGTTCACTCCTATGGTGTACCTTTCGTTTGTGTATTATGAGGTAAAAGTGTAATGTTGATGGGAAGATGCAGAAGGCGGAAGTGAAGGTTCTTGTAAAAGATGTGCTGTTTAACGTGTGTTGCCTACTTCTACAATCTCAAAATATATCAATATAGCAATCAATTCTGAAAAATCCCAATGATCTAATAGAGCACACAATTTGTGAGGTTGGAAAAGGAGGGGAGCAAAATATGCAGCAGGATGGGGAATGGTAGTCAAGTACTCTGGTATATAACCTACTATTAATCAAAATAAGTTTCTCTTTTAACTTCTTACAGAATCAACTTAGAAAAACTCCTTTAGCAAAGACTATTTTGATATTTTTCTTACAGGACAAAGTGTTTTTTGTACCATTCCAAATGTGGTCTAGAATTAAAAAAAATAGATTTTCTTTCCTCAATACCGATGTCTCAAATAAATTATTTCCTATATTTCACCATTTTCTGCACTCCAGCTCCAATCATTCCTCTTAATTTGTTTGAGTGTATAGTAGTCCCCTCCTTATTCATGGTTTCACTTTCCATGGTTTTGGATACCTGTGGTCGATTGTGGTCCAGAAGCAGATGATCCTCCTCCTAACACAGCACCAGAAGATGAGTAATAGCCTAGCATTATATCCCAATGCCTATGTCATTCACCTCACTTCCTTTCATCCCATGGGCATTTTATCACCTCACATCATTGCAAGAAGAAGGGTGAGTACAGGATAATAAATGGTTAGAGAGAGAGAGAGCACATTCATAAAACTTTTATTACACTATAACCTTTTTTAACTACAAAAAATAACTCTGAGGAGGGGATTTGATAGGATGAGCACTGGGTGTTAATTTATATGTGGGCAAATAGTATTTAAATGTATATATTATATATATACATATATATATTACAAAAAATGGAATGTTCAAAATGGATTGGTACACCTATAAAATACCTTAAATCCAAAAACTTGATAATACTAAATATTGGTGAGATTGTAGAGCAATAGGAACTCTCATTTATCACTCATGAGGATGGAAAAGAGTATAGCAGACACCCTGGCAGCACCTTATTAATTAAAGTAGACAAATTGTATAAATCAGCATTTGTGCTCCTTGGTATCTACCCAGCTGATTTGAAAACTTGTGTTCACATGAAATTCAAGGGATATTTGGTGGTGGAACTAATCTTAATAGTATTACTGTGGTGGATCCTTGGCACTATGCATCTGTCAGAGGCCGTAGACCTTCAAGACACAAATAATGAATACTCACATATTCACATTTTTAAAACTTAGGAAGTCAGGGGATACATGGAAGAAATGGAGGCTGTGGTCACAGAATCACACTGCATTACAAATATACGACATAATTTTAATGAAGAGAATGAAGAGAAAGCTGCTGGCCTAAGTAACTTTAAAAAACAGCTTTCTGGCTGGAAAATAGAAAAATAAATATACAAGGAACAGCGCATAGACACTGCACTCTGGTTGGTAATGTTTCTCAGCGAGAGATAGGGTTACAGTCATGAAGCTTGAGTGGGTACATCCTGGAAGGAACAAGAAAATGCATGGCCAGTGGTGGCCACCGTCACATTTCTCACTGTTGAAATAGGAGGTTACAAACCAGCAAAGGAGACCGCGAGGATGAATCATGTGATACAGGATTAGAGTTGGGGACATTGGTATGAACTCATCTTTAGCATTGATGCAGAGGAGCAGATGCAGAGATAATGACAGATTTTATGTAAACACACGTGTGTGGGGGTCGTTTGTTGAGAGTCTAGAGGCAATGACACCTCAGTAGCAACCAATACACCTAGCAACGTGATTCTGGTTTCTGATCACATTCTCCAGCCAAAGGAAGCAGGTTGATTGCACAAATGGCTGATGCTAGGGTTGCGCAGGGGACATTCAAGATGATCCTGAAGAATCTTCCAGTGTCAGACAGTAGGGGAGTCCTTAAAACATAAAGAAAAACATTGAGCATTTTGAAAGGACACAGGCATCAAATTGAAAGAGGTCCAATAACCCAAGGTGGAAGCATTTGAGCATAAAATAAAGAACATGGTATTCTATGATAACTCAAAATGTAAGATACATATCAAGTCCACCATACATAATAATTTGAGAAATAAAGAAATCAGAGGAGACAAATTTTCTGTACAGAATAATTCCCAATAATCTATGTAGATACCTTCCAACCTCAAGAGAGTGGGCTTAGCCGCCCGAGTCTGAGATGCCCTAGGTGAAGTGCTGGCAGAGGGTTACGGAAGCTGTGAAGATACTTTGATAATGAAGGAACCTGGAAAACACTACCTTGGCCCGATGACCACAGTTTATGTCATCCTGTTGCATCCTGTTGATAGTATGAATTTGCTGGTATGGGGTGACAAAAAGGCCCCTTTTTCTCTGTGATTTTTCTTCTCAGAACCCACACTCCATTTAAGGACTTTATCCCTTGAGTTTCTTTGGTTTCTACCCAATTATACAGCTGCTTCTCTAGTCTTTTGATCCACTCAGTTTAGGGGGATAAAAGCATCAAAGGAAGCCAAATGGAAGGACATTCTGTCAAATATTTGATCAGGGTTCCTCAAAACATAAGGTCATCCAAACAAGACCATTGTGAGGAAATTGTCTGAGTCAAGAGATGCCTGGGAGAGATGAGAATTAATGCTGTATCCTGGATAGAATCCTGGAAAAGCAGAAGGACATGTAGAGGAAAAAATGTCTGTGAAATCTGAATTAAGTGTGGAGTTTAGTTAGTGGTAATATCCCATCCTCGCTTCCTTGGTTGTGGCAAATATACCGTAGGGATGCAGGGTGCTAACAATGTAGGAAGCTTGACAACGGATATGTAGTAGTGCTCTGTACTCTCTTTGTTGTTTTTTTCTGTAAATATAGAACTACCATAAAAGAAAAAGTTTATTTCAATAATGAGGGGCTCCTGTCTGGCTAAGTCAGTAGGCATGCAACTTGTGATTTGGGGGTTGTGAGTTCAAGCCCCAAATTCAGAATAGAGCTTATGGATTAGATAGAGAGATGATAGATAGATAAATGTAATAAACATATCCTTAGGAAGGGGAAATTAACACCAGGCATATTAGATTAAAAAAATATCAGTACAGCCCTCTACTTTGAGAGCCAACCCCAACATACCTCTTCTGAAGCATGTATTTCTGCTTCTGACACCTAGCAATCAATCTCGGGACTGTCAAAATCAAAAACAAAATAAAAACCCTCCAACTCTATCTTAAAAAGAGAAAAATATCATGCACTTCCTGCATTCAGAACGAAGTCAGAATTTTTGGATGATATCTACATGTTTCTGTAATTGCATTAGGCTCCTACCTTGACATATTAGCGTCTGTGGAATAGATGGTAAATTTAACTGCCATTTACAGATACGGTGAATAGAAGGAAAAATGAAGAGGAAAGAAGATATATGGCACAACAAATAATGAAAATTAGTAATTTAAAAAAAGATTTTATGTAGCTGAGAGAGAGAGAGAGAGAGAGAGAGAGCGCATGAATGGGGGGAAGGGCAGAGGGAGAGGGAGAAGCAGACTCCCCGCTGAGCAGGAAGCCTGACCTGGAGCTGGATCCCAGGACCCTGGGTCATGACCTGAGCCTAAGGCAGATGCTTATAGTTTTCCAGAGTTGGAACGATAGATTCAGTTTTCTAAGGAAGACCTGAAATGGTGATATTTAAACTTTCTCCATTCCTCATTTTAATTTTCATAATTAAAATTTTTTATTGGGATCCCTGGGTGACTCAGCGGATTAGCACCTGCCTTCGGCCCAAGGCCTGATCCTGGAGACCCGGAACTGAGTCCCAGGTCGGGCTTCCTGCATGGAGCCTACTTCTCCCTCTGCCTACGTCTGTGCCCCTCTCTGTCTCTCTGTCTCTCATGAATAAATAAATAAAATCTTTAAAAAACTTTTTTATTACTTGAAAATTACTACAAGATTCATCCTTTTTCCCTATTTTTTTTTTTTTACTACTACATACACTAGCTATGCAAGTTTGAAGGCTCTCTCCCCCAAGTTAAATCCCATACGAGGTGGAAGCTTCATATCTATGATTCTGAACCAAATGAGCAGATGAGGTCGTATCCTACTATAAAGCTGAAGAACTTAATCAATATTTGTGCTTTGGGAAAAGCTTATTATATGTCTTCATGGGAGTCTGACTTCAGATATTTTCAGGAAAAACAGGTAGAATTTTTTTATTACTTTTGAATCCGTTACAGTCGTGTCATAGAAAATGAATGATAAAAAATAGTGTAACTAAAAGATAAAATTAATAAATAGTTAATAATTAAATTTGAAACCTGTCTCTGGGGGCATATGGATGGCTCCATCAGTCAAGCAGCCGACTTTTGTTTTCTGCTCAGGTCACGGCCTTGGGGTCATAATATTGAGCCCCACATTGGGCTCTGCACTTGGCATGGGGTCTGCTTAGGGTCTTTCCCTCTTCCTCTCCTTCCCCCTCTGCTCCTCACTCCACTCATGTGTGCCGTCTCTATTAAATAATTAAATAAATAATCTTTAAAAACCTGTCTCTGATTATGTTACATCACTTCAAAGAAAAAATATTTATACAGATATTCGGAAACATTGTTTTAATGCAGACTCAATCTATAGTAGACATCAAGCAATCCAAGTTTTTCTTATAATGTCGTGACTTCTCTCAGCTTCTTAGGAGCATTCCCAGCATCACCAGCAGCACTTAATGTGCATTCCATGCACATATTTATTCGGGGTTTATGGTACTGCACCAAAAACCTTGAGAACTACTCAAGAACTGCAAGATTTCACTTTTTTGGGTGATAAGCAATTTCCAGGATAGACGAACAACTCCCACTGAGATATTAGGGTCCCATGGCCTTTTAAGCAGTTACAACTGGAGCTCAACACAATAGCAACAGGAGGTGGCAAGGAACGTTATCAGAGCCCAGTATGACGTACAGTGATATAGAGTATGATCCACAGTTCATCTTACACAATTGGGATTTAATACTACATCATTACATCTGCTTACATTCCCCTCCATTTTAAGTGGTGCCACTATAGTCTGCAAGTGTTTGTGTAAGTTTTGGTAAATTTTAACATTTTTAAAATGTTCTTATATAAATTCCAAGTTAATATGTAGTGTAATATTAGTTCCAGGTGTACAGTATAGTGTTTCAACACTTCCATACCTCACCCGGTGCTCATCACAACAAATACACTCCTTCATCTCCTATTTAATCACTTATTTAATCCATTCTCTACCCATCTCCATTCTAACTCAGTCAGAGAAAGACAAATACCAAATGATTTCACTCCTGTGGACAAAACAAATGAGCAAAGGGAAAAATTTTAACTTTTTACAGTATATCTGTGTATCTTTAACAATAGTAAATGATAGAATAGTGTCTACATATATTATATGCATTCATGACGTACCTAATGTTTTCTTTTTTTATATATTTATAAGCTACAGTATTTCTACATTATTGCAAATTATTGCAATTCTCCAAAATAATTTTCAATGTGTTTTTTTAAAAAAATCTGCATGTAAATGGAATTGTTCAGTTGAAACCCATGCTATCAAGGGTCAGCTGTATTCGTTTGGGGTACTTTACTGGTTTGCATAGTGCCCATCAAAAATTCATGTCCATTGGAAACCGATAGATAAACCTCATGTAGAAATGGGATATTTGCAGGTGTTATTAAAGAGCAGAGTGCACTACCAATAAGCATCTTTGGCATAAGGATTATTTTGAGCTGGATACTTTAGAAATGGCAGAAAACTCAGTAGAGTTCATCTTTCGTAAGACATTGACATTTATAAGGAAAATCTAGATTAGCGATGGTGTCTCTGTACCTCTCTGTACCAGGAAGTGGAGGATGACCAGAGCTCTACAAAAATTTTATCAAAGGAGAAGGTAGCAACTTCAGTCTGCATCACAACCATACCCTCTGCACTGTGCTTCTCCTTATAACTTCCTATAACTGGGTCCTCCCCATCCCACATCTTCCTATGACAGTAGCTGAAGAAGTTTTCTAAGATAGTGAGGTAGTGGCCTTGGGCCATTTTGGGGAGTTCCTCAGACTTCCTGGATCTCTTCCATGTACACAGGAGGTATACATGTTATTAAACTTATTTTTCTTTTGAGGGCGCCTCTTGTGGCTCAGGAGGTTAAACATCCCACCCTTGATTTCACCTCAGGTCATGATCTCAGGGTCTTGAGATCCAGCCGCATGTGGGGCTATAGCTGCATGCTGGGCATGGAGCCAGCTTGAGGTTCTCTCTCTCTCCCTGTCTCTGTGACCCTCCCTTCTGATCCCCGCATGCGTGCACACGAGCTTTTTAAAAAGCAACAACAACATAAACCCAAAAAACTTGTTTGTTTTTCTCTTGTTAATCTGTCTTTTATTATAGAAGATGGTCTCACTCAAAAAACCCAGAAAAGTAGAGGGAAAATTTTCTTTCCTTCTCTACATAATCAAATTAGGATGATGTCGGATACATTAAACCAATTTTTCCTGCATCTATGTTAAATAACAGGTTCACTGTAATGTATTATTTTAACTAATATTTTGGCCTACACACAAACATCAGATAAATAGAATTGCAAAAATGTTTGTAATGAAACATGAATATGTTTATGGCACCTTATTCAAATTATAGAGTTTTATCAGGAATAGATTAATACACTGTTAATTTAAAATAGCTGCTCTGTTTTAACAGTCTCCCTCTGCGACTCTGCATTAGGTTGTCATGTACCTTGAGAAACTTCATGACTCCCCCCAAAAAAACAGTAAAAATATCTCAAAATCTTTGTTCAGATAGTATCTATCATTTTCAGGTCATTAAATAATCCTAAATTTCATTTAATCTAATGTATTTATATGTCTTATGTAATTCCCTGATTAAGTAGCAACTAAATATAAGTCTCAAATAATGAATGTAAAAGGGTATAATACGTGTCATTTCAGATCAATGCAGTGAGAAATAAGATGATACAGATGGGAAGGGTGGGATATTGCTTCAGTTGGACATGAAATAAAGAATCTGCAATTTCAAAAATAAATCTCACATTTTTCTGCAAGTGAAAATCATGCAAAAAAATTGTCTTTATCATCTCTGTATTCTCAGAACCTGAGTTTGAACCCAACACATAACACGCACCTAAAAAGTAGTTAATATGGGACACGTGGGTGGCTTAGTGATTGAGCATCTGCCCTCAACTCAGGTCATAATCCCAGGATCCTTGGGGACCTTGGGAGAACCTCCACACAGGAAGCCTGCTTCTCCCTCTGCCTCTGTCTCTGCCTCTCTTTGTGTCTCTCATGAATAAAAAATAAAATCTTTTTTTAAGAAATATAAAAAATAAAGTGTACTTATTGAAGAAAATAAAATTTTTAAAAAATAAAGTAATTATTTTATGAATAATGGTAATAATTCTAATCATGATCAAGATTACTATATCATCATTCAGTAGAAAAATGTGAAACCATAAAGACAAGCCTCACATCTCTTATGGTGTAGAATGATGGAGACCTCAGCCTCAGTCTATATCAACACGGTGAATTCTTAATATTTTCCCTAAGATTGGAGAAACACCCACTGATCACAACTTGGTCTGTTGCCCTCAGAAATTGCTAACCCCTATTACCCCGTTACTAAGTTTCTTCTTGTGAATTTACAAAATATTAGAAAAGTGTAAATGCTTCTAGGAGAACTTGGGTGGCCAGTAGTTGAGCGTCTGCCTTCAGCCCAGGTCATGACCCCGGGTCCTGGATCGAGTCCCACTGGGTCCCCACAGGGAGCCTGCTTCTCCCTCTGCCTGTATCTCTGCCTCTCTCTGTGTCTCCCATGAATGAATAAGTAAAATCCCAAAAGAAAAAGTTTAAATGATTCTATATATTTTTCTGTTCTAATTTCAGGCCAATCTCACCTAAGTATTCTATTCTAAACTGTGTACTACTTTGGGCCGTAGTTTAGTGCCCGTGTCCTGAGAACACCAGTCACCATAGTACCTTCTGTTTATTCATTCATCTAATCCCCCTGAGTCCATTGTGAATGGAGCAGATAAAATTAGGCCTAGCCTGAATAACAGCACTAAGATCACATCATTCTGTCCACTAAACTTGGAAAGACAATATGTTAGCCTTGTTTCAACTATAGCTTATTTCATTTTAAGTATCAATATAATACTTTTTATAAATGACGGCAGCTAGGTTATGCTAGACCTCAGATCCTTAGAGAAATTTGGGCTGATGGACAGTAATGGGCTAATACCCCTTTTATAAGCACAATAGAGGAGCTCTTGGAATTATTTTTTATGATCAATATTTTGGGTATTTGGTTAGAAACATAAAATGACAGAAGAGAAACAGATTGCAAAGGCTTTTGAAATATCCCAAGTGATAATGTTTAAATAAATCAAGGAAACAACATTGACTAAACCAGGCATATTTACCATAAAAGTAAGTATGTCCTTAACAGTATCTTAGAGCAATATATTTTTTTGCTTTTATACTATATGTTTATGCTTTATATAAATATACACAATTGTGCACAATGCTAAATATGAATAAAATTGAACCACACAATTTATATGGAATATACAAATGAAGAAAAGATTTAAACTACTTCAATCTTTTTGACATTTCTGTTTTTAGACACAGATATTTTGTGATTGATAGAACCACATATTCATGATGTTTTGTTTTCATCTAGATATGCTTAGATACCTTTTAATAGTCATGTAAATATCAATTTCAGGACACAAACTGTATTATTTTTGTGCAAGATTCCAAACAATTTAATTCATATATCTTAACACTGAATAGATATTCTTTATACTTTCGTTTGACATGGTGTGACTTTATACTTAGTAAAGGTTAGCTTCCATCATGTAAAGGCAGAAGCCAAAAAGATCCTTATCTGATAGCCACAAAGAGGTAGACACAGATGATGGAAAGTAAGAATCATTCCTGTGGCACTGAGGCAGGTGAAAGATTTTAGTAAGTTCATTAACATCTTAAATTAATTGGCTAATCCTCAGAAAATATTATTCCTTATGAAAGCTGTGAAACTGCTGAAGGATAGAGAAAACAACGGAGACATTTCAGCCTGTCCAGGCTTTCTGGATAAAGTATGTTTAAAATGAGTGAAATGAGTCAATGGGAGAAGGACAAACATTATATGTTCTCATTCATTTGGGGAATATAAATAATAGTGAAAGGGAATAGAAGGGAAGGGAGAAGAAATGGGTAGGAAATATCAGAAAGGGAGACAGAACATAAAGACTCCTAATGAACTAGGGGTGGTGGAAGGGGAGGAAGGCAGGGGGTGGGGGTGAATGGGTGACCGGCACTGAGGGGGGCACTGGACGGGATGAGCACTGGGTGTTATTCTGTATGTTGGCAAATTGAACACCAATAAAAAATAAATTTATTATTTAAAAAAAAGGGAAAAATGGTCTTAGATGAGAGCACATCTAAAGCTTTTATGGAAAGTAATAACATTGAACAGGAAAAACAAACAAATCCTGAACAACACCCAGGGTTTTGTTAAAGCCAAACAGAAAATAAAAAATAATAGTACCTTTGGCCTCCCAAAACGTAGCCTGAATGTTGAACTATTCCCTTTTATCATCCCTCAAGAAAGAAAGGACAATGTGCGAAGAAGTACCTGAGTTATTTGAGAAATAAGGAAGAACATTAAGAGTTTACAAAAACAAAATTAGGACTTCAAATAAAAATACTGCTTTATATAGGAGAATGTCATGATAGGTAAAGAGATAAGTAAAAAAATACATAAGAAAAACATATTAACATCTTAGAAGAGACTATTAGAACAGCTTAGTCATGAACACTAGAACGTCTTAGGGCAGAGCCATGGAATTAGATTAACTGTGTCCGTATACTGTTATCAGGGACACTTTACCGGGTGCGCAAGTGAGTGGTCTCTGTAGATTGCAGAAGTTTGAATAGGGAAATAGAAAGAAATTTTTAGCCAAAGGAGAAAAAAAAATAAAAATCTGAAGAGGAAAGCAACAACAAAAAGTACCTTCAAAGAGTATGATGGGATGCTGGGAGCAAGCTCATGGTTTTATTAAAGGAGGTTTGGGTCTCAGAGGTTTTAATCTCCTTTTTCATGCTTTCAGGAATATCCTGAAATATTCAGAAGATAGATTTATAAAGAGATATGTGAAAATAAAACTAAAGAAATATAGAAACAATGAACCAACATATGATACCATAAATAAATTTAGAAGTATTTTGTCTCTTTTTAGTACAAAACCATTTTCCCTTAATGCAAAAGACAGCAATGGTTTTTGAAATGTGTGTGTGCACGCTTGTGTGTGTGCCAGTTTCTTTTCTGTCTCATTTTTTTGCATCTATTTTCAGCTAAAACAGAGAATAGCATCAGAAAGAAGGAAAATCATGAGAAATCACACAAAGGTAACAGAGTTTATTCTTCTCGGGTTGACCGATGACCCAAAGTGGCAGGTTGTACTTTTCATATTTCTCCTGGTCACCTACATGTGCAGTGTGACTGGGAACCTGGTCATTATCTTCCTCACCCTTACGGATCCCCACCTGAAGACTCCAATGTATTTCTTCCTTCGAAACTTCTCATTCCTAGAAATGTCATTCACATCTGCCACAATTCCCAGATTCCTTGTCACTGTTGTGACGGGAGACAGAACCATTTCCTACAATGACTGTCTGGCTCAGGTATTTTTCGTCATCTTATTGGGGGTGACAGAGTTTTACCTCCTGACCGCCATGTCCTATGACCGCTACGTGGCCATCTGCAAACCTCTGCATTACATGACCATCATGAGCACCAGAGTCTGCATCCTCCTTGTCTTTAGCTCATGGCTTGCAGGATTCCTGGTCATCTTTCCACCTGTAATTCTGATGCTGAAGTTGGATTTCTGTGCCTCCAATATAATCGATCATTTTGTCTGTGACTCTTCACCAATTATACAGCTTTCTTGCACAAACACTCACTTTCTAGAACTCATGGCATTTGTTTTAGCGGTGGTAACGCTTATGGTCACCTTAACCCTAGTTATGCTCTCCTACACACACATCATCCGCACAATTCTGAGAATTCCTTCCACGAGTCAAAGGAAAAAAGCCTTTTCCACGTGTTCCTCCCACATGATAGTAGTCTCCCTCTCTTATGGCAGCTGCATCTTCATGTACATCAAGCCTTCTGCAAAGGAAAGGGTGAGTTTAAACAAAGGCGTAGCTGTGATCATTACCTCAGTGACTCCCCTCCTCAATCCTTTCATATATACCTTAAGAAACCAGCAGGTGAAGCAAGCCTTCAAGAACATGGTCCACAGAATAGTCTTTTCTTCATATAAATGAATGTCATTATGCAAAAATGTATAGATACCCCTGAAACCAGAGCGGAATGGAAATCCTTGGATTTTACTACGTAAATTCTTGAAACCCTTCATTTCGTTCTTTCACTTAAACATTCTTCTATATCATTAATGTCTCTTTTTCTTATTAGCTGAAAGTCAGGTCTTATCTATTTTAACTTATATAGAAAATGGCCAGTCTTCACCTGTGTCACTGAAATTTAGATGTCAATAACCTTTATTGTTTCTCATATCAAAGCAAGGTAGCTTATATATTCATACAAATAATCCATATTGCTGTACTATAAGAAGCTTACTTGAAGCCACAGACAAATATAAATTTTATTTTATATGCACTAAGTAAAAATGTGTATTTTAACTAATATCTCTAAAATTTCTCCTTATCACTAAGAAAAGAAAGTCTTTTGCTGAAGATTTCCCTATTTTGCCAATCATGTTAAAAGGGAAACTGTAGACTATAAAGGAAAAATAAGCTATCCTGATAAAATTCATTTTTATAGTCAGATAATTTCCATTGTTAAAAACCGGTCTTTTCCACTGACATGAAGAAAAATGACAAACTTAGACTCCGGGATGCAATGAGATGTAGCCTTCAGAGAGTATCTTGGAAATGATGACATATGACTTATTAGCTTTCCTCATCAGAAAATATCCATACTGTCTTTATCCTTCCATTGCCCCTTTCACAGCAGGTCGTACCTCCCTCACTCTTACTCAGGAGAATGACTCTTGCAGGTAACGGTTAAAATGCGTCCAAGTCTGGTTCCTGTAGTCAGTGAGCCCCTCAGCAGCAATGAATCACTAAACCAAATTGTTTGTCTTGGGACAATAGTTAGGAGTCTTACTACACAGTAAGTGGACTTGGTTTTTCATCTTAATTTCCTACATGGTCTGATATAGATGTTAAAGTGAAGAGCTCACCATCCATAGTCTTTTCTGGTTGCTCATAGACAAGACTGTCTGAGCACTCACCTGTTTCTTATCATTTTACGTTAATGGAATAAGTTACATTTTTTCCAAAGAGATATAACACAATAAAACCAGAAAGTGAAAGTTAAATAATTTATTGGATTATAAATTCTTTAATGGAGCAATTTGTAAAGAAACAAAATAATACAAGCTTGATTTTCCAGGGCTATACCAAGGAAGCAGAAGTGCAAAATAAAAAATCAGGAATGTGGAAAAGAATATGCAAATGTCAACTAAATGAATATATACTATATGTGTGGTATATATGATAGCGATACAGGAAGACAGGATAGAGAAGGGGGAAAATAAGAAGGTAAAGGAAAGTTGATCTTCTTGATTGACAAAAACTTCCCTGAGGAAATTGATTCTAACATTCACATTGTCAGAAAAATCCCTATAAATCTTTCCAAAACAAATATTAAATGTTTAAATTGAAATATTATTTTACAGTGTTATGAAATCATGAATTTTTACTGCAAATGTAATTTTGGTGAGAAAAGTATCATATATGTTGGAGCTCATGGTATTAGAGGCTTTCAAAAAGTATTTCTGCTCATATTTCACACTCACACTAATATTTCAAAAATACATTTCCTTGTTTTAAAGTACTAAGCAGTTTATAAATAAGCATTAATAATATTTTCTTAAGGAATCCACTGATTACATAGCTATTGATTTGTAGCATTTTTTTAATTTATTTTTTATTGGTGTTCAATCTACCAACATACAGAATAACATGCAGTGCCCGTCACCCATTCACTCCCACCCCCCGCCCTCCTCCCCTTCCACCACCCCTAGTTCGTTTCCCAGAGTTAGCAGTCTTTACGTTCTGTCTCCCTTTCTGATATTTCCCACACATTTCTTCTCCCTTCCCTTATATTCCCTTTCACTATTATTTATATTCCCCAAATGAATGAGAACATATAATGTTTGTCCTTCTCCGACTGACTAGCATTTTTAATGAGGGGCGAGTATTCCGAGTTGAGAGGAATATACAATATGAATGAGGCACAAGGTTATATCATTAACCATGTTACCAGAGTTCACAATCTAATGGGCTATGGCTTTAGCAAACAAATAAATGACTGAATGGATGAATAAGCAGTTGGCTCTGGCAATAATAAAAATATACCATTTTTAGTACCATCTCTTTCTCTCCAGATTCCTAAGGTGTCAATCTCACTGCTATGTGCCTTGTTAGGTTCCGTTTTCCAGAAGATATGGATCCACAAAGTATTTATGTCTCCTGTGGTTTCACTGGCATTCCACGTCTACAGTCTTTAATATTGAAAAATAGGATGAAACCAACAGCAATTTACTTGGACAAATTTCAAAAAAGGACCAACGTTCTTATAACTCTATTATTTAAAAAAGGAAGAGAAAAAGGAAAAATCATTAAAACATCAGAACAATTCTCCAAAGGATCTTAGATATAGGCATAGCTAGCTATACACACACATATGTATATGCATCTTCTATGTATAGAAATATTATAAGTATCTATTTATTTAGGATTTCATTTATTTACTTGAGACTGGGGAGATGGGCAGAGAGAGAGAGGGAGAAGCAGACTCCCCACTCACCAAGGAGCCCAATGCAGGGCTTGATCCCAGGACCCCAGGACTATGACCTGAACCAAAGGCAGACGCTTAACCAACCGAGTCACACAGGCACCCTATACCTATTTGTAGTTAAGTGTATGCATATAACATATATGAATCCATAGACACACATATTTGTGTTTGTGTGTATAGAATCCCAAACATTTTAGAACTTGAATTAAATCTTTATATAATATTTGAGACAGTATGTGTACTTGCACACATGTGTTTCTGTCAGAGTACAGCATACTTTATTGATGGTACAAGTCACAATAGGGCTCCCTGAGCTCCACTCTGTCTTCAAGGGGTCTGGATAGAAACTGTTTAGAGATCAGGAGATTCTCAGTGTGTTAGGGGATGAGTTGGGGCAAGGACTCTCCAGCAGCTGAGGGCCTCTCACTTATTCTTATGCTGTCAGTGGGGCTGGTGGTCCAGGGGGTTCTTACTCTTTGCAGGCCACGTGGGCCATAATGTCCAATATCCTGTTGCTGTAGCCAATTCATTATGGCACCAGGAAATGAGCTTGGTAAAGTCACCATTGAGGGCAGTGCCAGTCCCAGCATCAGAAGTAGAAGAGTGGGTGTCACTGTTAAAGTCACAGGAGATAACCTGGTTCTCAGTGCAGCCTAGGATGTCCTTGAGGGTGCTCTATGTTGCCTACTTCACCACTTTCTTGATGTCATAATTTTTAGCAGCTTTCTCCAGGCAGCAAGATAGATGCATCACTGACCCGTTGAGCGTGGGGACATGAAAGACCATGCCAGCGAACTTCCCATTTGGCTAGGGATGACCCTGCCCACAGCTTTGACAGTGCCAGTAGAAGCAGGGATGATGTTTTGGGCAGCTCCTCAGCTACCACACCATGTCCTCCCAGGAGGGCCAGTTATGGTTTCTGGGTAACAATGATGACATGGACTGTGGTCATGAGTCCCTTCATGCTGCCAAAGTGGTCATAAATGACCTTACTCAGAGGAGACAAAAATTGGAGGTATTTCTGACAACCTGGAGGGAATTGTCATACTTCTCATGGTTCACACTCCTCACAAACATGGAGGCATCAGAAGAATGATGGGTATAGATGATGACTCTCTTGGTGCCATGCTTCACACGAGCCCCAGCCTTCTCCATGGTCATGAAATGAATTCAGCAGCAGTACCACCCCATTTGATGTTGGCGGGTTAGCTGGAGACAGGCTTTCCATTGATAACAATTTTCTTATTCCCAGTATTGACTGTGGCATTGCTATTGCTATGGGTGGACTCATACTGGGACATGTAGATCATGTGGTTGAGGTCAATGAAGGTGTCATTGATGGCAACAATATCCACTTGGCCATAGTTCAATTAGCCCTGGTGACCAGGTGCCCAATATGTCTTAGTCGGGTTACTCCAACCTTCACCATGTCTCTGAGACCTGGCACCACACGAGAAGATGTGGCTTTCTGCCAGATGTGAAGGAACAGACACACAGTGCATGCACGTACTTTTGAGATGAATTAGAGATTTTAGTACAAGGGATGTTTCACTTCCAAATAAGGAGAGGAACTACTCATCTGCATATTCAATAAGTCAGACATTGGCATGACCATAGTAACCACATAAATACCCCCCTTTTCACCCCCTTGCTGAAGTCTAATATTAAAAATTACCATTCCCAATTTCAGAAATAACTCCTAAAAGTGTTTCCAAGCATCAGCCTGCATTGTCATCCAGTAACAAGTAGGCATAGAAGGCTTTTAGCATAGAGAAAAATAACTGTGAGTAAAACCATATGAAAATTATCTTTCTCTGATTGACTTATTTCACTCCTCATAATACCCTCCAGTTCCATCCATGTTGAAGTAAATATAGGTATTCATCCTTTCTGATGGCTGAGGATTATTCCATTGTATGTATATATACATATATATACATATATATTATGTTATTATATATAACACCAAATATTCCTTATCTTTTCCTCTGTCGAAGGACACCATAGCTCCTTCCACTGTTGGGCTAGTAATGAGTGCATATGATGAGATGAACACTGGGAGTTATACTACATGTTGGCAAATTGAATTTAATAAAAAAAAATAAAATAAAAAAAGAAAAATTCCTCTAGTTGCAATGCATACAATAGGTTGAAGGCAAATCAGGGTTTGCAAGGTTAAATCAAACAAACAAAAAATAACAAGATCCCTTTAGTAGATGTATGGATAAATAAACTTTGGTTTATTTGGTACATCTAGACAAGAAATAATTAGGAATATTAGAGCAAAGAAGAAATCATTTAAGGGGAAAATATAAAAACACTGGAAGTAAAAAAAGAAAATATCTGAAAAAACACTATCATCCAGCACATGTAAAAGTAAAAAAGAAAGGTCAAAGGAAAGAAGGAGAGAAAAGAAAGGAGAAAAAGGGAAAAGAAAATTTAAAAAGAAAGAAACAAGTAAAAGAGAATAAAAGGAAAACCAACTTCTGAAAAATCATGAATCTGGAACAAAGTATGAAAGACCACTTGGCAATTTCAGTTCTTAACGCACACACACACACACACACACACACACGGTGTTTACTTAAATAATAAATATTAAGCCATGACACAAAGAATAATGTAATCATGAAAACAATACTAAAAAGTAAAAGGAAACAAGAATATAAGAAAAAATTGTAAAGACTAATAATACAAGAAAGTTGCACAAAGATATAAACTAAGATAGAAGAACAAGTCAAATGAATAAAAACTCCCAACATTCTGATGTTATGTCATTTCAAAGCTGTAATTAATGGAGCACACATAAAGGAGCTTCTTCAACATTCAGAATGATTTTAAATGTCAGGGAATGATTTAATAGATGTGGAAAACAAATAATAGAGAGTTTACAATGTTGGAGTACAGTGTGCGGCAGTAGAGAAAGTAAGCAATGGAAAGGAGGAGAAGACACAGATACCTCCCAGGAGTAGGGGGAACAAGCACACTATAATTACAAAATAGATAGATCACAGATGATAGGCAGATGCTAGATAAATGATGGATGATAGAAAGGCAAAGAGATACACAGAAAAATCATATGTTAAACTATGATGAACAATGTGTAACAGTTATGGAAAAACAAAAACTAGAGATAAAAGTGATCAGATTGAATTGAGAAAAGCAATTAAAATGAATGATTGGTAACCTCAGTTTAATTTAAAAAAAACATTGGGGGCCCCTGGGTGGCTCAGTCGGTTAAGCATCGGCCTTAGGCTCAGGTCATGACCCAGGGTCCTGGGATCCAGCCCCAGGTAGGCTTCCTGCTCAGTGGAGAGTCTGCTTCTCCCTCTCTCTCTGCCCTTCCCCCCATCATGCTCGCTCTCTCTCTCTCAGCTATATAAGATCTTTTTTAAAATTACTAATTTTCATTATTTGTTGTGCCATATATCTTCTTTCCTCTTCATTTTTCCTTCTAATCACGGTATGTGTAAGTGGCAGTTAAATTTACCATCTATTCCACAGACGCTAATATGTCAAGGTAGGAGTCTAATGCAATTAGAGAAATATGTAGATATCACCCAAAAATTCTGACTTCGTTCTGAATGCAGGAAGTGCATAATATTTTTCTCTTTTTAAGAAAGAGTTGGAGGGTTTTTATTTTGTTTTTGATTTTGACAGTCCCGAGATTGATTGCTGGGTGTCAGAAGCAGAAATACATGTTTCAGAAGAGGCATGTTGCGGTTGGCTCTCAAAGTAGTAGGCTGTATTGATTTTTTTTTAAATCTAATATGCCTGGTGTTAAATTCCCCTTCCTAACGAAATGTTTATTACATTTATCTATCTATCATCTATCTATCTATCTATCTATCTATCTATCTATCTATCTATCATCTATCTATCTATCTATCATCTATCATCTATCTATCTATCATCTATCCATCATCTATCTAATGCATAAGCTCTATTCTGAATTTGGGGCTTGAACTCACAACCCCCAAATCACAAGTTGCATGCCTACTGACTTAGCCAGACAGGAGCCCCTCATTATTGAAATAAAGTTTTTCTTTTATGGTAGTTCTATATTTACAGAAAAAAACAACAAAGAGAGTACAGAGCACTACTACATATCCGTTGTCAAGCTTCCTACATTGTTAGCACCCTGCATCCCTATGGAATATTTGCCACAACCAAGGAAGCGAGGATGGGATATTACCACTAACTAAACTCCACACTTAATTCAGATTTCACAGACATTTTTTCCTCTACATGTCCTTCTGCTCTTCCAGGATTCTATCCAGGATACAGCATTAATTCTCATCTCTCCCAGGCATCTCTTGACTCAGACAATTTCCTCACAATGGTCTTGTTTGGATGACCTTATGTTTTGAGGAGCCCTGATCAAGTATTTGACAGAATGTCCTTCCATTTGGCTTCCTTTGATGCTTTTATCCCCCTAAACTGAGTGGATTGAAAGACTAGAGAAGTAGCTGTATAATTGGGTAGAAACCAAGGAAACGCGAGGGATGAAGTCCTTAAATGGAGTGTGGGTTCTGAGAAGAAAAACCACAGAGAAAAAGGGGCCTTTTTGTCACCTCATACCGGCAAATTCATACTATCAACAGGATGCAACAGGATGACATAAACTGTGGTCATCAGGCCAAGGTAGTGTTTTCCAGGTTCCTTCATTATCAAAGTATCTTCACAGCTTCCGTAACCCTCTGCCAGCACTTCACCTAGGGCATCTCAGACTCGGGCGGCTAAGCCCACTCTCTTGAGGTTGGAAGGTATCTACATAGGTTATTGGGAATTCTTCTGTACAAAAAATTTTTCTCCTCTGATTTCTTTTCAAATTATGATGTATCGTGGACTTGATATGTATGTTACACTTTGAGTTATCATACAATACCAGGTTCTTTATTTTATGTTCAAGTGTTTCCACCTTGGGTCATTGGACCTCTTTCAATTTGATGCCTGTGTCCTTTCAAAATGCCTCATGATTTTCTTTATGTTTTAAGGACTCTCCTACTGTCTGGCACTGGAAGATTCTTCAGGATCATCTTGAATGTCCCCTGTCCAACCCTAGCATCAGCCATTTGTGCAATCAATCTGCTTCCTTTGGCTGGAGAATGTGATCAGAAACCAGAATCACGTTGCTAGGTGTACTGGTTGCTACTGAGGTGTCATTGCCTCTAGACTCTCAACAAACACCCCCACACATGTATGTTTACATAAAATCTGTCATTATCTCTGCATCTGCTCCTCTGCATCAATGCTAAAGATGAGTTCATACCAATGTCCCCAACTCTAATCCTGTATCACACGATTCATCCTCGCCGTCTCCTTTGCTGATCTGTAACCTCCTATTTCAACAGTGAGAAATGTGATGGTGGCCATCACTGGCCATGCATTTTCTTGTTCCTCCTGGGACGTACCCACTCAAGCTTCATGACTGTAAACCTATCTCGCTGAGAAACAACATTACCAACCAGAATGCAGTGTCAATGCGCTGTTCCTTGTGTATTTATTTTTCTATTTTCCAGCCAGAAAGCTGTTTTTTAAAGTTACTTAGGCCAGCAGCTTTCTCTTCATTATCTTCCTTAAAATTATGTCGTATATTTGTAATGCAGTGTGATTCTGTGACCACAGCCTCCATTTCTTCCACGGATCCCCTGACTTCTTAAGTTTTAAAAATTTCTGTATGCAAGTATTCATTATTTGTGTCTTGAAGGTCTACGGGCTCTGACAGATGCATAGTGCCAAGGATCCACCACAGTAATACTGTTAAGATTAGTTCCACCACCAAATATCCCTTGGATTTCACGTGAACACAGGTTTTCAAATCAGCTAGGTAGATACCAAGGAGCACAAATTCTGGTTTACCAAAAATGTCTATTTTTAAGTAATAAGGAGCTGCCGCACTGTCTGCTCTATTCTTTTCCACCCTCATGAGTGATAAATGAGATTTCCTATTTCTCTACACCTCACCAATACTGAGTATTATCAAGTTTTGGATTGAAGCTATCTTATAGGTGTACCGTCCATTTTGAACATTCCATTTTTTTGTGGTATATTATATATAAATAATCTCTCCTCTCTCCTTCACTTGTCTCCATGTCCAGGGCTCCCCACCTCCACACGATTGTGATCCACTTCTCTCCAAAATCATATCTCTGCACCTCCTACCTTACACAATGTGGCCTCTTCTCTCCCTCGAGTCGTGCAACTTTTCCGCGAGCTTTCAGATCGAGTGCTAGGGTATTCAGAATGACCTGATTTTACCTAGCTGTGCAGGGGGTGAGGCAAGCCTAGGCTCCTCCTCCTCCTCCTCCATGTTAGCTCATTCCTTCCTATCACTAATGGTGACAACTTTTAATCAGCTCCATTTCTAGTTATCAAATCTCTGTAATAACTTTGTTTTCCTTTATAAAAAATAATACTTCTAATCTAATACTTGAGATAATCCTCACATTCATCCTGTTTTTCTTTCTTTTCATGGCTACAGTGATCATTCGAATTTAGAGCCTATCATCTCAATGAATATAAATTTTTAAATCCTGTATGATTATCTTCTCAGCATTCATATTTTCAAGTTTCCAGATATCTGTTTTCTAAAACACTATTTTAATTGTGTCATTCTTTTCTTAAGAGAAAAGATTGTACTTATTTATTGTGAGACTCTGAGGCTCCTTCCACAGTTTGGCTATTGTGGACATTGCTGCTATAAACATCGGGGTGCAGGGACCCCGGCGTTTCACTGCATCTGTATCTTTGGGGTAAATCCCCAGCAGTGCAATTGCTGGGTCAGAGGTCAGTTCTATTTTTATCTCTTTGAGGAACCTCCACACAGCTTTCCAGAGTGGCTGCACCAGTTCACATTCCCATCAACAGTGCAGAGGGTTCCACTTTCTCCACATCCTCTCCAGCATTTGTTGTCTCCAGTCTTGTTAATTATCCCCATTCTCACTGGTGGGATCTCATTGTGGTTTTGATTTGTATTTCCCTGATGGCAAGTGATGCAGAGCATTTTCTCATGTGCGTGTTGGCCATGTCTATGTCTTCCTCTGTGAGATTTCTGTTCATGTCTTTTGCCCATTTCATGATTGAATTGCTTGTTTCTTTGCTGTTGAGTTTAATAAGTTCTTTATAGATCCTGGATACCAGCCCTTTATCTGATACGTCATTTGCAAATATCTTCTCCCATCCTGTAGGTTGTCTTTGAGTTTTGTTGACTGTTTCTTTTGCTGTGCAGAAGCTTCTTATCTTGATGAAGTCCCAATAGTTCATTTTTGCTTTTGTTTTCTTGCCTTCATGGATGTATCTTGCAAGAAATTGCTGTGCCAAGTTCAAAAAGGGTGTTGCCTGTGTTCTCCTCCAGGATTTTGATGGAATCTTGTCTCACATTTAGATCTTTAATCCATTTTGAGTTTATCTTATCTTATCTGTATGGTGTAAGAGAATGGTCCAGTTTGATTCTTCTGCATGTGGATGTCCAATTTTCCCAGCACCATTGATTGAAGAGATTGTCTTTTCTCCAGGGGATAGTCTTTCCTGCTCTGTCAAACATTAGTTGACCATAGAGTTGAAGGTGCGTTTCTGGATTCTCTCTTCTCTTCCATTGATTTCTGTGTCTGTTTTTGTGCCAGGACCACACTGTCTTGATGACCATAGCTTTGCAGTACAACCTGAAATCTGGCATTGTGATGCCCCCCAGCTATGATTTTCTTTTTCAATATTCCCCTGGCTATTTGGGGTCTTTTCTGATTCCACCCAAATCTTAAGATGATTTGTTCCAACTCTCTGAAGAATGTCCATGGTCTTTTGATAGGGATTGCATTAAATGTGTAAATTGCCCTGGCTCACATTGACATTTTCCCCAATATTAATTCTTCCAATCCAGGAGCATGGACTGTTTTTCCATCTCTTTGTGTCTTCCTCAATTGCTTTCAGAAGTGTTCTGTAGTTTTTACTGTATAGATCCTTTACCTCTTTCGTTAGGTTTATTCCTAGGTGTCTTATGCTTTTGGGTGCAATTGTCAATGGGATTGACTCCTTAATTTCTCTTTCTTCAGTCTTTTGTTAGTGTATAGAAATGCCATTGATTTCTGGGCATTGATTTTGTATCCTGCCACGCTACCAAATTGCTGTATGAGTTCTAGCAATCTTGGGGTGGAGGCTTTTGGGTTTTCTATGTAGAGTATCATGTCATCTGCGAAGAGGGAGAGTTTGACTTCCTCTTTGCCAATTTGAATGTCTTTTATTTATTTTGTTGCCTGTTTGCTTAGGCTATGACTTCCAGTACTATGTTGAATAGCAGTGGTGAGAGTGGACATCCCTGTCTTGTTCCTGATCTTAGGGGAAAGGCTCCCAGTGCTTCCCCATTGAGAATGATATTTGCTGTGGGCTTTTCGTAGATGGCTTTTAAGATGTTGAGCAATGTTCCCTCTATTCCTACACTCTGAAGAGTTTTGATCTGGAATGGAGGCTGTATTTGTCAAATGCTTTCTCTGCATCTCTTGAGAGGATCCTATGGTTCTTGTTTTTTCTCTTGCTGATATGATGAATCCCATGGATTGCTTTACGAGTGTTGAACCAGCCTTGTGTCCCGGGGATAAATCCCCCTTGGTCATTGTGAATAATCTTGTTAATGTATTGTTGGATCCTTTTGGCTAGTATCTTGTTGAGAATTTTTGCATCCATGTTCATCACGGATATTGGTCCATAATTCTCCTTTTTTGTGGGGTCTTTGGTTTTAGAATAAAGGTGATGTTGGCCTCATAGAATGAATTTGGAAGTACTCCATCTCTTTCTATCTTTCTGAACAGTTTGAGTAGTATAGGTATGTTTCTTCTTTAAACGTTTGATAGAATTTCCCTGGGAAACCATCTGGCCCTGGACTTTTGTGTCTTGGGAGTTTTTTGATGACTGCTTCAATTTCCTCCCTGGTTATTGGCCTGTGCGAGTCGGGGTATAAGCTGAGGAAGAGAGAACCTCAAGCCGACTCCATGGAGAGCTGAGCATGGAGCCTGACATGGGGCCTTATCCCATAATACTGAGATCATGACCCTAGCCAAATCAATGCCCAACCTGCAGAGCCACCCAGGCATTGCCATGTCATTCTTTTCTAAGAGATTTTGTAAGTTCTCAATTTATATTTAGCAAATTAGGCTTTCTACTACTCTCCAAACTATAACCTCATGAAATTGATGGGCTGCCTCACTCTGCATCCATTCACCTTGCTCTGTCTAGGGTTAGCACACTGATGTGAATTATCCTCAATTTTCTCTCCTTGAGTCTAGTTCTAAATCCTACCAACATCTAAGATTCAGTTCATATCTCTCCAAGTTATACCATTGTTTGCTATAGTAGCCAATTTTGGCACCATTTCTTCACGTGCTTTTTCAATACAATTATAGTTATCCTCATATATTGTAGTATCTAAGCATATTTTCATTATCTCATGCATATCATTTGACATTCCCAGCTGGATTTTCTGCTGTCTTAAGATGGAATGAATATCTCTGTAAGGCCCTATAGCATTTATTCCAATTAGGGTGCATTATGGATGCTCATTCATTTATTGATTGAATAAATTTGTATCTCCTTATTCTAAAATAATATCAGTAACTTGCAACAAAAGTAGTGAAAGACATTTTGACAAAAGTAGTATCAAACATTTTTCTAAATATTTTTACACAGACTGCATTATTTGTTTTTCAAATCAATTTTACCAACTGAATATTTGTTTTCCACATCTATTAAATCATTCCCTGACATTTAAAATCATCCTGAATGTTGAAGAAGCTCCTTTATGTGTGACCCATTAATTACAGCTTAGAAATGACATAACATCAGAATGTTGGGAGTTTTTATTCATTTGACTTGTTCTTCCATCTTAGTTTATATCTTTGTGTAACTTTCTTGTATTATTAGTCTTTACAATTTTTTCTTATATTCTTATTTCTTTTAACTTTTTAGTATTGTTTTCATGATTACATTGTTCTTTGTGTCATGGCTTAATATTTATTATTTAAGTAAACACCGTGTGTGTGTGTGTATATGTGTGTGTGTGTGTGTGTGTGTGTGTGTTAAGAACTGAAATTGCCAAGTGGTCTTTCATACTTTGATCCAGATTCATGATTTTTCAGAAGTTGGTTTTCCTTTTATTCTCTTTTACTGGTTTCTTTCTTTTTAAATTTTCTTTTCCCTTTTTCTCCTTTCTTTTCTCTCCTTTCCTTTGACCTTTCTTTTTTGCTTTTGCGTGTCATGGATGATAGTTATTCTTCGGATATTTTCTTTTTTTCTTCCAGTGTTTTTATATTTTCCCTTAAATTATTTCTTCTTCACTCTAATATTCCTAATTATTTCTTGTCTAGATGTACCAAATAAACCAAAGTTTATTTATCCATACATCTACTGAAGGGATCTTGTTATTTTTTGTTTGTTTGATTCAACCTTGCAAACCGTGATTTGCCTTCAACCTATTGTATGCATTGCAACTAGAGGAATTTTTCTTTTTTTAATTTTATTTTTTTTATTAAATTCAATTTGCCAACATGTAGTATAACTCCCAATGCTCATCTCATCATATGCCCTCATTACTAGCCCAACAGTGGAAGGAGCTATGGTGTCCTTCGACAGAGGAAAAGATAAGGAATATTTGGTGTTATATATAATAACATAATATATATGTATATATATGTATAAATACATGCAATGGAAAATTACTCAGCCATCGGATGGGATGAATACCTACTATTTACTTCAACATGGATGGAACTGGAGGGTATTATGAGGAGTGAAATAAGTCAATCAGAGAAAGATAATTTTCATATGGTTTTACTCACATGCAGTTTTTTTTCTCTATGCTAAAAGCCTTCTATGACTACTTGTTACTGGATGACAATGGAGGCTGATGCTTGGAAACACTTTTAGGAGTTGTTTCTGAAATTGGGAATGGTAATTTTTAATATTAGACTTCAGCAAGGGGGTGAGGAATGTGGTTACTATGATCATGCCAATGTCTGACTTATTGAATATGCAGATGAGTAGTTCCTCTCCTTATTCGGAAGTGAAACATCCCTTGTACTAAAATCTCTAATTCATTTCAAAAGTACGTGCATGCACTGTGTGTCTGTTCCTTTACATCTGACAGAAAGCCACATCTTCTCGTGTGGTGCCAGGTCTCAGAGACATGGTGAAAGTTGGAGTAACCCGACTAAGACATATTGGGCACCTGGTCACCGGGCTACTTTGATCTACGGCCAAGTGGATATTGTTGCCATCAATGACACCTTCATTGACCTCAACCACATGATCTACATGTCCCAGTATGATTCCACCCATAGCAATAGCAATGCCACAGTCAGTCCTGGGAATAAGAAAATTGTTATCAATGGAAAGCCCATCTCCATCTAGGCCGCCAACATCAAATGGGGTGGTACTGCTGCTGAATTCACTTCATGACTGTGGAGAAGGCTGGGGCTAGTGTGAAGCATGGCACCAAGAGAGTCATCATCTCTACCCATCATTCTTCTGATGCCTCCATGTTTGTGAGGAGTGTGAACCATGAGAAGTATGACAATTCCCTCCAGGTTGTCAGAAATACCTCCAATTACTTGGCTCCTCTGGGTAAGGTCTTTCATGACCACTTTAGCAACATGAAGGGACTAATGATGACAGTCCATGTCATCATTGCCACCCAGAAACCATAACTGGCCTTCCTGGGAGGACATGGTGTGGTAGCTGAGGAGCTGCCCAAAACATCATCCCTGCTTCTACTGGCACTGTCAAAGCTGTGGGCAGGGTCATCCCTAGCCAAATGGGAAGTTCGCTGGCATGGTCTTTCATGTCCCCACACTCAATGGGTCAGTGATGCATCTATCTTGCTGCCTGGAGAAAACTGCCAAAAATTATGACATCAAGAAAGTGGTGAAGTAGGCAACACAGAGCACCCTCAAGGACATCCTAGGCCACACTGAGAACCAGGTTGTCTCCTGTGACTTTAACAGTGACACCCACTCTTCTATTTCTGATGCTGGGGCTGGCACTGCCCTCAATGGTGACTTTACCAAGCTCATTTCCTGGTGCCATAATGAATTGGTTACAGGAATAGGATATTGGACATTATGGCCCACGTGGCCTCCAAAGAGTAAGAACCCCCTGGACCACCAGCCCCACTGACAGCATAAGAATAAGTGAGAGGCCCTCAGCTGCTGGAGAGTCCTTGCTCCAACTCATCCCCCAACACACTGAGAATCTACTGACCTCTACATGGTTTCTATCCAGACCCTTTGAAGACAGAGTGGGGATCAGGGAGCCCTATCTTGTCTTGTACCATCAATAAAGTATGCTGTACTCTGACAGAAACACATGTGTGCAAGTACAGATACTGCTCTCAAATATTATATAAAGATTTAATTCAAGTTCTAAAATGTTTGGGATTCTATACACACAAACACAAATACGTGTGTCTATGGATTCATATATGTCATATGCATATACTTAACTACAAATATGTATAGAGTGCCTGTGTGGCTCAGGGGGATAAGTGTCTGCCTTTGGTTCAGCTTATTGTCCTGGGGTTCTGGGATCAAGCCCTGCATTGGGCTCCTTGGTGAGTGGGGAGTCTGCTTCTCCCTCTCTCTCTCTGCCCATCTCCCCAGTCTCAAGTAAATAAATGAAATCCTAAATAAATAGATACTTATAATATTTCTATACATAGAAGATGCATATACGTATGTGTGTGTATAGCTAGCTATGCCTATATCTAAGATCCTTTGGAGAATTGTTATGATGTTTTAGTGATTTTTCTTTTTTCTCTTCCTTTATTAAATAATAGAGTTATAAAACATTGGTCCTTTTTAGAAATTTGTCCAAGTAAATTGTTGTTGGTTTCATCCTATTTTTCAATATTAAAGACTGTAGATGTGGAATGCCAGTGAAACCACAGGAGACATAAATACTTTGTGGATCCATATCTTCTGGAAAACGGAACCTAACAAGGCACATAGCAGTGAGAATGATACCTTAGGAATCTGGAGAGAAAGAGATGGTACTAAAAATGGTTTATTTTTATTATTGCCAGAGCCAACTGCTTATTCATCCATTCAGTCATTTATTTGTTTGCTAAAGCCATAGCCCATTAGATTGTGGACTCTGGTAACATGGTTAATGATATAACCTTGTGCCTCATTCATATTGTATATTCCTCTCAACTCGGAATACTCGCCCCTCATTAAAAATGCTACAAATCAATAGCTATGTAATCAGTGGATTCCTTAAGAAAATATTATTAATGCTTATTTATAAACTGCTTAGTACTTTAAAACAAGGAAATGTATTTTTGAAATATTAGTGTGAGTGTGAAATATGAGCAGAAATAGTTTTTGAAAGCCTCTAATACCATGAGCTCCAACATATATACTTTTCTCACTAAAATTACATTTGCAGTAAAAATTCATGATTTCATAACACTGTAAAATAATATTTCAATTTAAACATTTAATATTTGTTTTGGAAAGATTTATAGGGATTTTCACATCTTACTGACAATGTGAATGTTAGAATCAATTTCCTCAGGGAAGTTTTTGTCAATCAAGAAGATCAACTTTCCTTTACCTTCTTATTTTCCCCCTTCTCTATCCTGTCTTCCTGTATCGCTATCATATATACCACACATATAGTATATATTCATTTAGTTGACACTTGCATATTCTTTTCCACATTCCTGATTTTTTCTTTTGCACTTCTGCTTCCTTGGTATAGCCCTGGAAAATCAAGCTTGTATTATTTTGTTTCTTTACAAATTGCTCCATTAAAGAATTTATAATCCAATAAATTATTTAACTTTCACTTTCTGGTTTTATTGTGTTATATCTCTTTGGAAAAAATGTAACTTATTCCATTAACGTAAAATGATAAGAAACAGGTGAGTGCTCAGACAGTCTTGTCTATGAGCAACCAGAAAAGTCTCCACTTAGAGACTATGGATGGTGAGCTCTTCACTTTAACATCTATATCAGCCATGCAGGAAATTAAGATGAAAAACCAAGTCCACTTACTGTGTAGTAAGACTCCTAACTATTGTCCCAAGACAAACAATTTGGTTTAGTGATTCATTGCTGCTGAGGGGCTCACTGACTACAGGAACCAGACTTGGATGTGTTTTAACCATTACCTGCAAGAGTCATTCTCCTGAGTAAGAGTGAGGGAGGTACGACCTGCTGTGAAAGGGGCAATGGAAGGATAAAGACAGTATGGAGATTTTCTGATGAGGAAATCTAATAAGTCATATGTCACCATTTCCAAGATACTCTCTGAAGGCTACATCTCATTGCATCCCAGAGTCTAAGTGTGTCATTTTTCTTCATGTCAGTAGAAAAGACTGTTTTTTTAACAATGGAAATTATCCAATTATAAAAATGAATTTTATCAGGATAGCTTATTTTTCCTTTATAGTCTACAGTTTCCCTTTTAACATGATTGGTAAAATAGGGAAATCTTGAGCAAAAGACTTTCTTTCCTTAGTATTAAGGAGAAATTTTAGAGATATTAGTTAAAATACACATTTTTACTTAGTGCATATAAAATAAAATTTATATTTGTCTGTGGCTTCAAGTAAGCTTCTTATAGTACAGCAATATGGATTTTTTGTATGAATATATAAGCTTCCTTGCTTTGATATGAGAAACAATAAAGGTTATTGACATCTAAAATTTAGTTACCAACAATGTAAGAGGGTTCCCTTTTCTCCACATCCTCTCCAAAATTTGTGGTTTCCTGTCTTGTTAATTTTCCCCATTCTCACTGGTGTGAGGTGGTATCTCATTGTAGTTTTGATTTGTATTTCCCTGATGGCCAGTGATGTGGAGCATTTTCACATGTGCGTGTTGGCCATGTCTATGTCTTCCTCTGTGAGATTTCTTTTCATGTCTTTGCCCATTTCATGATTGGATTGTTTGTTTCTTTGCTGTTGAGTTGAATAGGTTCTTTATAGAACTTGGATACTAGCCCTTTATCTGATACGTCATTTGCAAATATCTTCTCCCATTCTGTAGGTTGTCTTTGAGTTTTGTTGACTGTAACCTTTGCTGTGCAAAAGCTTCTTATCTTTATGAGGTCCCAATAGTTCATTCTTGCTTTTGTTTCTTTTGCCCTCATGAATATATCTTGCAAGAAGTTACTGTGGCCGAGTTCAAAAAGGGTGTTGCCTGTGTTCTCCTCTAGGATTTTGATGGAATCTTATCTCACACTTAGATCTTTCATCCATTTTGAGTTTATCTTTGTGTATGGTGCAAGAGAGTGGTCTAGTTTCATTCTTCTGCATGTGGATGTCCAATTTTCCCAGCACCATTTATTGAAGAGACTGTCTTTTTTCCAGTGGATAGTCTTTCCTCCTTTATTGAATATTTGTTGGCCATAAAGTTCAGGGTCCACTTCTGGATTCTCTATTCTGTTCCATTGATCTATGTGTCTGTTTTTGTGCCAGGACCACACTGTCTTGATGACCACAGCTTTGTAGTACAACCTGAAATCTGACATTGTGATGCCCCCAGATATAGTTTTCTTTTTTAAAATTCCCCTGGCTTTTCGGGGTCTTTTCTGATTCCACACGAATCTTAAAATAATTTGTTCTAACTCTCTGAAGAAAGTCCATGGCATTTTGATAGGGATTGCATTAAACGTGTAAATTCATTCATTTGGGGAACATAAATAATAGTGAAAGGGAATAGAAGGGAAGGGAGAATAAATGGGTAAGAAATATCGGAAAGGGAGACAGAACATGAAGACTACTAACTCTGGGAAACGAACTAGGGGTGGCGGAAAGGGAGGAGGGTGGGGGTGACTGGGTGACGGGCACTGAGGGGGGCACTTGATGGGATGAGCACTGAGTGTTATTCTGTATGTTGGCAAATTGAACACCAATAAAAAATAAATTTATTATAAAAAAAGTAAAGTTTAGTTACACAGGTGAAGACTGGTCATTTTATATATAAGTGTAAATAGATAAGACCTGACTTTCAGCTAATAAGAAAAAGAGACATTAATGATATAGAAGAATGTTTAAGTGAAAGAACGAAATGAAGGGTTTCAAGAATTTATGTAGTAAAATCCAAGGATTTCCATTCTGCTCTGTTTCAGGGGTATGTATACATTTTTGCATAATGACATTCATTTATATGAAGAAAAGACCATTCTGTGGACCATGTTTTTGAAGGCTTGTTTCACCTGCTGGTTTCTTAAGGTATATATGAAAGGATTGAGAAGAGGAGTCACTGAGGTAATGATCACAGCTACGCCTTTGTTTAAACTCACCCTTTCCTTTGCAGAAGGCTTGATGTACATGAAGATGCAGCTGCCATAAGAGAGGGAGACTACTATCATGTGGGAGGAACACGTGGAAAAGGCTTTTTTCCTTTGACTCGTGGAAGGAATTCTCAGAATTGTGCGGATGATGTGTGTGTAGGAGAGCATAACTAGGGTTAAGGTGACCATAAGCGTTACCACCGCTAAAACAAATGCCATGAGTTCTAGAAAGTGAGTGTTTGTGCAAGAAAGCTGTAGAATTGGTGAAGAGTCACAGACAAAATGATCGATTATATTGGAGGCACAGAAATCCAACTTCAGCACCAGAATTACAGGTGAAAAGATGACCAGGAATCCTGCAAGCCATGAGCTAAAGACAAGGAGGATGCAGACTCTGCTGCTCATGATGGTCATGTAATGCAGAGGTTTGCAGATGGCCACGTAGCGGTCATAGGACATGGCGGTCAGGAGGTAAAACTCTGTCACCCCCAATAAGATGACGAAAAATACCTGAGCCAGACAGTCATTGTAGGAAATGGTTCTGTCTCCCGTCACAACAGTGACAAGGAATCTGGGAATTGCGGCAGATGTGAATGACATTTCTAGGAATGAGAAGTTTCGAAGGAAGAAATACATTGGAGTCTTCAGGTGGGGATCCGTAAGGGTGAGGAAGATAATGACCAGGTTCCCAGTCACACTGCACATGTAGGTGACCAGGAGAAATATGAAAAGTACAACCTGCCACTTTGGGTCATCGGTCAACCCGAGAAGAATAAACTCTGTTACCTTTGTGTGATTTCTCATGATTTTCCTTCTCTCTGCTGCTATTCTCTGTTTTAGCTGAAAATAGATGCAAAAAATGAGACAGAAAAGAAACTGGCACACTCACAAGCGTGCACACACACATTTCAAAAACCATTGCTGTCTTTTGCATTAAGGGAAAATGGTTTTGTACTAAAAAGAGACAAAATACTTCTAAATTTATTTATGGTATCATATGTTGGTTCATTGTTTCTATATTTCTTTAGTTTTATTTTCACATATCTCTTTATAAATCTATCTTCTGAATATTTCAGGATATTCCTGAAAGCATGAAAAAGGAGATTAAAACCTCTGAGACCCAAACCTCCTTTAATAAAACCATGAGCTTGCTCCCAGCATCCCATCATACTCTTTGAAGGTACTTTTTGTTGTTGCTTTCCTCTTCAGATTTTTATTTATTTTTCTCCTTTGGCTAAAAATTTCTTTCTATTTCCCTATTCAAACTTCTGCAATCTACAGAGACCACTCACTTGCGCACCCGGTAAAGTGTCCCTGATAACAGTATACGGACACAGTTAATCTAATTCCATGGCTCTGCCCTAAGACGTTCTAGTGTTCATGACTAAGCTGTTCTAATAGTCTCTTCTAAGATTGTTAATGTGTTTTTCTTATGTATTTTTTTACTTCTCTCTTTACCTCTCATGACATTCTCCTATATAAAGCAGTATTTTTATTTGAAGTCCTAATTTTGTTTTTGTAAACTCTTAATGTTCTCAAATAACTCAGGTACTTCTTTGCACATTGTCCTTTCTTTCTTGAGGGATGATAAAAGGGAATAGTTCAACATTCAGGCTACGTTTTGGGAGGCCAAAGGTACTATTATTTTTTATTTTCTGTTTGGCTCTAACAAAACCCTGGGTGTTGTTCCGGATTTGTTTGTTTTCCCTGTTCAATGTTATTACTTTCCATAAAAGCTTTAGATGTGCTCTCATCTAAGACCATTTTTCCCTTTTTTTTAAATAATAAATTTATTTTTTATTGGTGTTCAATTTACCAACATACAGAATAACACCCAGTGCTCATCCCGTCAAGTGCCCCCCTCAGTGCCCGTCACCCAGTCACCCCCATCCCCCACCCTCCTCCCCTTCCACCACCCCTAGTTCGTTTCCCAGAGTCAGGAGTCTTTATGTTCTGTCTCCCTTTCTGATATTTCCTACCCATTTCTTCTCCCTTCCCTTCTATTCCCTTTCACTATTATTTATATTCCCCAAATGAATGAGAACATATAATGTTTGTCCTTCTCCCATTGACTCATTTCACTCATTTTAAACATACTTTATCCAGAAAGCCTGGACAGGCTGAAATGTCTCCGTTGTTTTCTCTATCCTTCAGCAGTTTCACAGCTTTCATAAGGAATGATATTTTCTGAGGATTAGCCAATTAATTTAAGATGTTAATGAACTTACTAAAATATTTTACCTGCCTCAGTGCCGCATAGAATGATTCTTACTTTCCATCATCTGTGTCTACCTGTTTGTGGTTATCAGATAAGGATCTTTTTGGCTTCTGCCTTTACATGTTGGAAGCTAACCTTTACTAAGTATAAAGTCACACCGTGTCAAACGAAAGCATAAAGAATATCTGTTCAGTGTTAAGATATATGAATTAAATTGTTAGGAATCTTGCACAAAAATAATACAGTTTGTGTCCTGAAATTGATATTTACATGATTATTAAAAGGTATCTAAGCATATCTAGATGAACACAAAACATCATGAATATGTGGTTCTATCAATCACAAAATATCTGTGTTCTACAAAACAAAGATGTCAAAAATATTGAAGTAGTTTAATTTTTTTCATTTATATATTCCATATAAATTGTGTGGTTCAATTTTATTCATATATAGCATTGTGCATAATTGAGAATATTTATATAAAGCATAAACATATAGTATAAAAGCAAAAATATATTGCTCTAAGAAACTGTTAAGGACATACTTACTTTTATGTTAAATATGCCTGGTTTTGTCAATGCTGTTTCCTTGATTTATTTAAACATAAATGCTTGGGATTTTTCAAAAGCCTTTGTAATCTGTTTCTCCTCTGTCATTTTATGTTTCTAACCAAATACCCAAAATATTGGTCATAAAAAATAATTCCAAGAGCTCCTCTATTGTGCTTATAAAAGGGGTATTAGCCCATTACTGTCCATCAGCCCAAATTTCTCTAAGGATCTGAGGTCTAGCAGGCCCTAACTATTGTCATTTTAAAAAGTATTATATTGATACTTTAAATGAAATAAGCTATAGTTGAAACAAGGCTAACATATTGTCTTTCCAAGCTTAGTGGACAGAATGATGTGATCTTAGTGATGTTATTCAGGCTAGGCCTAATTTTATCTGCTCCATTCACAATGGACTCAGGGGGATTAGATGAATGAATAAACAGTAGGTACTATGGTGACTGGCGTTCTCAGGACACGGGCATTAAACTACAGCCCAAAGTAGTACACAATTTAGAATAGAATACTTAGGTGAGATTGGCCTGAAATTAGAACAGAAAAATATATAGAATCAGTTAAACTTTTTCCTTTGGGATTTTACTTATTCATTCATGAGAGACACTGAGCGAGGCAGAGACACAGGCAGAGGGAGAAGCAGGCTCCCTGCGGGGACCCGATGTGGGACTCGATCCAGGACCCAGGGTCATGACCTGGGCTGAAGGCAGATGCTCAACTACTGGCCACCCAAGTGCTCCTAGAATCATTTACACTTTTCTAATATTTTGTAAATTCACAAGAAGAAACTTAGTAATGGGGTAATAGAGGTTAGCAATTTCTGAAGGGCAACAGACCAAGTTGTGATCAGTGGGTGTTTCTCCAATCTTAGGGAAAATATTAAGAATTGACCGTGATGATATAGACTGAGGCTGAGGTCTCCATCATTCTACACCATAAGAGATGTGAGGCTTGTCTTTATGGTTTCACATTTTTCTACTGAATGATGATATAGTAATCTTGATCATGATTAGAATTATTACCATTTCTCATAAAATAATTACTTTAATTTTAAATTATATTTTTCAATAAGTACACTTTTTTATATTTTTAAAAAAGATTTTATTTATTTATTCATGAGAGACACAAAGAGAGGCAGAGACACTTGCAGAGGGAGAAGCAGGCTCCCTATGGGTGGCTCCCCCAGGTCCCCAAGTACCTTGCGATTATGACCTGAGCTGAAAGCAGATGCTCAAACACCCAGGTGCCCCACAATAACTACTTTTTAGGTGCTTATTATGTGTTGGGCTCAAACTTAGGTTCTGAGAAAACAGAGATGATAAATCAACTTTTTGCATGATTTTCACTTGCAGAAAAATGTGAGATTTATTTTTGAAATTGCAGATTCTGTATTTCATGTCCTACTGAAGCAATATCCCACTCTCCCACCTGTATCATCTTATTTCTCATTGCATTGATCTGAAATCATGTGCACAATATCTGTTTCATATAATTATTTGAGACTTATATTTAGTTGCTATTTAATCAAGGAATTACATAAGATATATAAATAGATTAAGTTAAATGAAATTTGGGATTATTTAATGACCTTAAAATGATAGATCCTATCTGAACAAAGATTTTAAGATATTTTTACTGTTTCTTTGGGTGACATGAAGTTACTCAAGGTACATGACTACATAATGCAGAGTGCACTGAGGGATATTTTTAAGGCAGAGCAGCTATTTTGAACTAACAGTGTATTAGTCTATTAATGATAAAAGTCAATAATTTGAATAATGTGCCATAAACATACTCATATTTCATTACAAACATAGTTGCAATTCTATTTTAATGATGTTTGGATGTAGGCCAAAATAACATATTATTATATGTTAAACTAATACATTATGTGAACCTGTTATTTAACAAATATGCATGAAAAATTGTTTTAATGTATACGACATCATTCTAACTTGATTATGTAGGAGAGGAAAGAAAATTTCCTCTCTATTCTTCAAGGTTCTTTTTTTTTTTTTTTAATGATAGGCACGCAGTGAGAGAGAGAGAGAGAGAGGCAGAGACAAAGGCAGAGGGAGAAGCAGGCTCCATGCACCGGGACCCCGATGTGGGATTCGATCCTGGGTCTCCAGGATCGCGCCCTGGGCCAGAGGCAGGCGCCAAACCGCTGTGCCACCCAGGGATCCCTATTTTTCAGGGTTCTTGACTGAAATCATCGTCTATAATAAAAGATAGATTAACAAGAGAAAAAGAAAACAAGTTTTTTGGGATTTTGTTGTTGGTTTTTAGAAAGTGCATGTGCATGTATGCGGGGATCAGAAGGGAGGGTCAGAGAGACAGGGAGAGAGAGAGAGCCAACAAGCAGGCTCCATGCCCAACATGCAGTTACAGCCCCACATATAACTGGATCTTGAGACCCTGAGATCATGACTTGAGGTGAAATCAAGGGTGGGATGCTTAACAAATTGAACCACAGTAGGCTTCCCAAACTCTGTAGCATAGAAATATCAGAAAGAAGAAAACATTAGGTACGTCATGAACGCATAAAATATATGTAGACACCTCTATTCTATCATTTGCTATTGTTAAAGATACACAAATATACTGTAAAAAGTTAAATTTTTTTCTTTGCTCATTTGTTTTGTCCACAGGAGTGAAATCATTTGGTATTTGTCTTTCTCTGACTGAGTTAGAATGGAGATGGGTAGAGAATGGATTAAATAAGTGATTAAATAGGAGATTAAGGAGTGTATTTGTTGTGATGAGCACTGGGTGAGGTATGGAAGTGTTGAACACTATATTGTACACCTGGAACTAATATTACACTGCATATTAACCCAGAATTTATATGATAACATTTTTAAAATGTTAAAATTTATCAAAACTTACACAAACACTTGCAGACTATAGTGGCACCACTTAAAATGGAGGGGAATGTAAGCAGATGCAATGATTCAGTATTAAATCCCAACTGTGTAACATTAACTGTGGATCATACTCTATATCACTGTATGTCATACTGTGCACTGATAACGTTTCTTGCCACCTCTTGTTGCTATTGTGTTGAGCTCGAGTTTTATCAGCTTAAAAGGCCATGTGACCCTATTATCTCAGTGGGAGCCATTCAACTATCCTGGAAATTGCTTATCACCCAAAAAAGTGAAATCTCGCAGTTCTTGAGTAGTTCTCATCGTTTTTGGTGCAGTACCATAAACCCCGAATAAATATGTGCATGGAATGCACATTAAGCGCTGCTGGTGATGTTGGGAATGCTCCTAAGAAGCTGAGAGAAGTCACGACATTATAAGAAAAACTTGGATTGTTTGATGTCTACTATAGATTGAGTCTGCATTAAAAGAATGTTTCCGAATATCTGTATAAATATTTTTTCTTTGAAGTGAAGTTATGTAACATAATCAGAGACAGGTTTTTAAAGATTATTTATTTAATTATTTATTTAATAGAGACGGCACACATGAGTGGAGTGAGGAGCAGAGGGGGAAGGAGAGGAAGAGGGAAAGACCCTAAGCAGACCCCATGCCAAGTGCAGAGCCCAATGCGGGGCTCAATATTATGACCCCAAGGCCGTGACCTGAGCAGAAAACAAAAGTCGGCTGCTTGACTGATGGAGCCATCCATGTGCCCCCAGAGACAGGTTTCAAATTTAATTATTAACTATTTATTAATTTTATCTTTTAGTTACACTATTTTTTATCTTTCATTTTCTATGACACGACTATAACGGATTCAAAAGTAATAAAAAAATTCTACCTGTTTTTCCTGAAAATATCTGAAGTCAGACTCCCATGAAGACATATAATAAGCTTTTCCCAAAGCACAAATTTTGATTAAGTTCTTCAGCTATATAGTAGGACACGACCTCATCTGCTCATTTGGTTTCAGAAACATCGATACGATGCTTTCACCTCTGTATGGGATTTAGTTTGGGGAAGAAAGCCTTCAAACTTGCATAGCTAGTGTAGTAGTAAAAAAATGGGAAAAAGGATGAATGTTTGAGTGATTTTAAGTAATAAAAAATTTTTAATTGATGAAATTTAAAATAAGTAAGGGAGAAAGTTTAAATATCACCAATTCAGGTCTTCTTTAGAAAACAGAATCTAGGGATGCCTGGGTGGCTCAGTGGTTTGGAGTCTGCCTTCTGCCCAGGACATGATCCTGGAGACGTGGGATCGAGTCCGACGATGGGTTCCCTGCATGGAACCTGCTTCTGCCTCTGCCTGTGTCTCTGCCTCTCTCTGTGTGTCTCTCATGAATAAATAAATAAAATCTTAAAAAAAGAAAACAGAATCTATCTTTCCAGCTCTGAAAAACTTAACTCTTAGAAATAAATAGTGTGTAAACTATTAACACCACTGTAGTTAATACAAATTGTATATACAGATCAAGTTAAACCCTAGGAGTATACTAAATGACCAAATTGACTTAATCTTCTGCAAATCTCTTAGTGCAAGATCCTTAGCTTTTATGGAAAGTTACTACCACATGTCAGTATATTAAATCTTCCCTTGCACATAGCATAAACATATTATTCTGCCCATGATAATAAGCCCTACACATGAAGTTATCTTTAGAATTTAATGCTAAGAAAACTTTGCTTTTCTTGATGTGTTGGTATAACATTTTTTCTCCAAGAATACAAAAAAAAAATAAAATAATGCAAAGACTACTTTCCTGTTCAACCTTGATTGTCATACCTTCAAGGAGCGTATTTGAAACTAAACCATAGAAAAGATTCTAAGTACCTATATAAAGTTTATACTTTCATTAGTTTTGTAAAATATTGTCATTTTTATTTTGCTGATTATAAACATGAATAGTTGTTTATTGGTTAAAACGGTTCTTTGAAGCCACAATTCCTGGATTAGAATTTTGGCTCCTCTGCTTTATATTAAATTGCTCCATTTTATCAACTCTACAATGATACAAATGGTACATAAGTGGTAGAGGTCAGTTGGTAAAATTGATTTGAGAAACAAATAATGCAGTCTGTGTAAAAATATTTAGAGAAATGTTTGACACAAATTGAGTTTTCAATACTTTTGATAAATTATTTTTCACTACTTTTGTTGCAAGTTACTCCATATTATTTTAGAATAAGGAGATACAAATTCATTCAATCAATAAACAATGAATGAGCATCCATAATGTACATTAATTGCAGAAAATGCTAGAGGGCCTTATAGAGAAATTCATTCCATCTTAAAACAACAGAAAATCCAGCTGGGAATGTCAAATGATATGCATGAGATAATCAAATTATAATTAGATACTACAGTATATGGGGATAACCATAATTATATTGAAAAAGCATGTGAAGAAATAGTGCCAAAATTGGCTACTATAGCAAACAATTGTATAACTTGGAGAGATATGAACTAAATCTTAGATGTTGGTAGGATTTAGAACTAGACTCAAGGAGAGAAAATTGAGGATAATTCACATCAGTGTGCTAACCCTAGACAGAGCAAGATGAATGCATGCAAAGTGAGGCAGCCCATAAATTTCATGAGGTTATAGTTTGGAGAGTAGTAGAAAACCTAATTTGCTAAGTATAAATTGAGAACTTACAAAATCTCTTAGAAAAGAATGACATGGCAATGCCTGTGTGGCTCAGCAGGTTGGGCATTCAACTCTTGATTTTGGCTAAGGTCATGATCTCAGTATTATGGGATAAGGCCCCATGTCAGGCTCCATGCTCAGCTCTCTATGGAGTCTGCTTGAGGTTCTCTCTTCCTCACCCTGTACCCCCACTCACACTGTCTCTCAAAATATATATGTACAATCGTTTTTCTTAAGAAAAGAATGACACGATTAAAATAGTGTTTTAGAAAACAGAAATCTGGAAACTTGAAAATATGAACGCTGAGAAGATAATCATATAGGATTTAAAAATTGATACTCATTGAGATGAGAGGCTCTAAATTTGATCACTGTAGCCATGAAAAGAAAGAAAAACAGGATGAATGTGAGGATTATTTCAAGTACTAGATTAAAAATATTATCTTATATAAAGGAAAACAAGGTTATTAGAGAAATTTGATAACTAGAAATGGCGCTCATTAAAAGTTGTCACCATTAGTGATAGGAGGGAATGAGCTATGATGAAGGAGTAGGAGGAGGAGTCTAGGCTTGCCTTATCCCCTGCACAGCTATGAAAATATCAGGTCATTCTGAATACCCTAGCACTCGATCTAATAGCTCGTTGAACAAGTTGCACAACTCAAGGAAGAGAAGAGGCCACATTGTGTAAGGTAGGAGGTGCAGAGATATGATTTTGGGGAGAAGTGGATCACAATCGTATGGAGGTAGAGAGCCCTGGTCATGGAGATAAGTGAAGAAGAGAGAGAGAGAGAGAGAGAGAGAGAGATTGGGAGACAGAGATGGAGAGGGAGATTGGTTGAGATTATGAGATTGCATAAGCATAAACAGAACACTTCCCCAAAGCCTTTGACTGGGAAAACAGGAGGAGCTGACTTTTGTGAGTTTTGTTACCAGTAGAGCTCAAAGACTGGAGTTTAGAGTTCCATAGTGTGTATAGTATAGAGCCCTGAGGGCACTGCAGTGCTCCTGTAGAGAAGGTGGACAGATAGCAGGGAGGCAAAGTCATGATCTGAGGATCATCTGGGACATACCAGGAACAACCTTTCCCCCTTTTGGAGTGCACTGAGGGGAGGTGGCATTGCCTACCTGGGGGGACAAAGGAGCTGGCAAGCTCCACTGCCCCTCAGCATAAACTTCAGTAAGCAGGACAACATCAATAATGGCAGCCTAAACTGCTCACACCAAACCCCCTTCCTGGTGCTTTGCAGGTGTTGCTTTTCTCACACAAGTCTGCCTGAGAACCAGTTCAGTGGCCCCCTCACCCAGAAGACCGGCACAAACTCCCATATACACCATGTCTACTGACCATCGAGTACTATAAAGCTTCAGTTCTAGTGGAAATAGCATGAGGTCTTTCTTAACAAGCAGGCTAGAGCATATCTAGTTAAAATTCACCGCACTCTTGCCAAGGTCCAAACACTCCTCATTGCGGGCAAGGACACACTCTGCATAAGACTGATCTGAGGGAGAGAGCAGCCAAAACACAGTAGCAATGTGCATGTAGCATACACCAGAAACATTTCCGAAAGCACCAGGTCCCAGACATCATATGATGACCTCATCTTCAGAAAGCCATTGCTCTCAGGAGTAGGAAACATAGCAGGTTTTCCTAACACAGAAAAGAATACAGAGACCTAGACAAAATGCCAATATGGAGGAATTCATCCCAGAAGAAAGAACAAGAAAAGGTCACAGAGTTTAAAACAGATACAAGAATAGGCCTCATCCAGAATTTAAAGCTACAATCATAAGGATACTACCTGGGCACAAGAAAAGCTTAGAAGATACCTGGGAATCCCTTACCATAGAGTTAAAACCAAATTAGACTGAAATGAAAAATGCAATAACTGACATTCAACACCAACTGGATGTAATGATAACAAGTATGGAGAATCAGAAGAATGAATAAGTGAAATAGAAGATTAAATTATGGAAAATAATGAAGCTGCATGAAAGGGGAAAAGAAAAATCTAGGATCACAAAAGTAGACTTAGGGAAGTCAGTGACTCCATAAAACATAACTTTGGTATCATAGACTGTAAGAGAAGAGAGGTAAAAGGGGGCAGAAGGCTTACTGGAGAAAATTATAGCTAGAAAATTCCCTAATCTGTGGAAAGAACTACATCCAAGTCCAACAAAAGCAGGCCAACACCAAGAATTATCATAGTAAAATTTGCAAAATACAGAGATAAGGAAAGAATCTTGAAAGAACAAGGGAAAAGGAGTCCCTAACAGACAAGGGAAGACAAAGAAGGTTAGCAGCAGATCTTTCCACAGAAACTTGGCAGGCCAGAAGAAGGTAGCATGAAATATTCCATGTGCTGCATGGGGAAAATATGCAGCCAAGAGTACTCTACCCAGTAAGACTGTCATTCAGAATAGAGGGAGACATAAAGATTTCCCCAGACAGACAAAGACTAAAGGAGTTCATGACCACTAAACCAGACCTGAAATATATAAAAAGGAATTCTTTGAGAGATGGCTCAATTAAGTGTCTGCTTTTGGCTCTGATCCTGGTCTCAGGATCCTGGGATCAAGCCTTCCATTGGCTCCCTACTTAGCAGGAAGCCTGCTTCTCCAGCTCCCTCTGCCCTTCCCTCCCTGCTCATGCTCTCTTTCTCACAAATAAATATATAAAATCTTTTTTTAAAAAGAAAGAAGCAAATGATATAGAAACAAAAAGAATCCCTAGTACAACAGATCAATGAAAACAGGAGCTGGTTCTTTGAAACAATAAATAAAATTGATAAACCCCTAGCCAGAGTTATCAAGAATAAAAAGACTCAAATAAATAAAATCACAACAAACAGCTCAGACATGCAAATAATTATAAGAGAATATTATGAAAAATTATATGCAAACAAGTTGGATAATCTGGAAGCAATGGATAAATTCCTAGAAACATAAAACTACCAAAACTGAAAGAGAAAGAAATATGAAACTTGAACAGACCCATAACCAGCAAAGAAATTGAATCAGTGATCAAAACTCTGACAACAAAAAAAAGTCCAAGGACAGATGGCTTCAAAGGGAAATTCTCCCAAACATCTAAAGAAGTCCTCATACCTATTCTTCTTAAACTGTTCCATAAAATAGAAATGGAAGGAAAATGTCCAAACTCATTCTAGGAGGCAAGCATTACTGTGATTCCAAAATAAGACAAAGACTTCACTAAAAAGGAGAATTACTGGCCAATTTCCCTGATGAACATGAATGCAAAAATTCTCGACAAAATACTAGCAAATCAAATCCAATAGTACATTGAAAGAATTATACACCACAATCAAGTGCAATGGGTTGCAATAGTGTTTCAATATTTGCAAATTAATCAGTGTACTACATCATATTAATAAAAGAAAGGATAAAAACCATATGATCCTCTCAATAGATGCAGAAAAACATTTGACAAATACAGCATGATATTGATAAAAACTCTCAACCAAGTAGGGATAGAGGGACATCCTCTATCAACATCCTAAAGGCCATATGTGAAAGGCCCACAGCTAATATCATTTTCAATGGAGAAAAACTGAGAGCTTTGCTTCTACAGTTAGGAACAAGACAGGGATACCCACTCTCATCATTGTTATTTAACATAGCACAGAAAGTGCAACCTCAGCAATCAGACAACAATGCTAGAACTGATACATGAACTCAGCAAAGTCACAGGATACAAATCAATGTACAGAAATCTGTTGAATCTCTATATACCAGTAACAAGCAGTGGAAACAGAAATCTGGGAATTGATCACATTTACAATTGCACCAAAAACCAAGAGACACCTAGGAATAAACTTAACCAAAGAAGTAAAGGATCTATAATATGAAAACTATAAAACTCTTATGAAAGAAACAAAAGATGACACAAAGAAATGGAAATGCATTCCATCCTCGTGGATTGGAAGAACAAATACTGTTAAAATGTCCATATTACCAGAGCAATCTACACATTTAATGCAATCCCTGTCAAAATACCACCAGTATTTTTCACAGAGCTAGAAAAACAATCCTAAATTTTGTATGGAACAAGAAAAGACCTCGAAAAGCCAAAGTAATGTTGAAGAAAATAAAAGTTGAAGACATCACAATTCCAGATTTCAAGTTTTATTACAAAGCTGTAGTGATGAATATAGCATTTGGTACTGGAACAGCAACAAATACATCAATGGAGCAGAATAGAAAATCCAGACATAGACCCACAACTATGTGGTCAACTAATCTTAGACAAAGTAGGAAAGAATATCTAATGGAAAAAAGACAGTTCTTCAACAAACGGTATTTGGAAAACCAGAAAGCGACATGCAGACATATGAAATCACTTTCTTACATCATACACAAAAATAAATCCAAAATAGATGAAAGACCTAAATGTAAGGCAGGAATCCACCAAAATCCTAGAGGAAAATGCAGGCAGCCATCTCTGACTTCAGTTGCAGCAACTTCTTACTAGTCATGTTTCCAGAGGGAAGGGGAACAAAAGCAAAAATGAACCATTGGGACTTCATCAAAATAAACAATCAATGAAACTAAAAGGCAACCTAGGGAATGAGAAAATATATTTGCAAACGACATCTCTGATAAAGGGTTAGTATCCAAAGTCTGTAGAATTCATCAAACTGAAGACCCAGAAAATAAATATTCCAGTTTAAAATGGGCAGAAGATATGAATAGACATTTTTCCAAAGAAGACATATGATTTCGCTCATGTGGAATTTAAGAAACAAAACAAATGAACATGAGGGACAGAAAAGAGAAAGGCAAATCATAAAACAGACTTAACTATAGAGCACAAACTGAGGATTGCTGTAGGGGAGGTTGGTGGGATGATGGGCTAATGGGTGATGAGCATTAAATTAAGCAGGGCACTTGTGATGAGCACTGGGTGTTGAATGTAACAGAAATCACTAAACTCTACAACTGAAACTAATATTACCCTCTGTGTTAACTAATTAGAATTTAAATAAAAGGTTGAATATATAAAAAATTAAAAATAGAACACAGGCAAAAGAGAACCAATATCTGAATCTCTGCAAAAGCAAAGCAAAATAAGTGAACACAAAAAAATAAACACTGGGAAAAAAAGGAAATGCAGATAGCAGATGTGTGTGCATGCGCACAGGAGCCTGCACATAAGTTTTTGTTGGATAAGAAGCAGGCAGCTAGACCTCTGTGTTTAATAATTGGGATAGTAAGCATCTAAGAGTCACATATTTTCATCTTTTGTACAAGTAGGTGTTTGACTCATCACTAATGTTTCCGTCAATATGATTTGTTGATTTTACTCTGCAATCGAAATTGTTTTCATGATTTTTCTCATCCATCATGCCATCATGTCAATGCTATGGCTTACATTGATAAAAAAAAAAACTCATTACTTTGGGGGTTAGTAATTAATCTTGTGTTTCCTTTTGACTTTAATAACCATTTGTATGCCATTAAGTTAGGGTTGAAGGAGGAGTTGGCATGAATTTGTTTGACATCCTTTGGATGTGCAAATAGTCAATTATATATACAATGTTCATATTAAAGATGACATTTTTCCATAATGGTGGTAAATGAACACATGACGGGAAGAGCTATAAGGTATTCAGGATGAAGTTAACAAATAATTTCAGAAATTAAAATAAAGAGATAAAACAGATATCCAGGTAAAAGAATAAAAAAAATGATGAGTGACAGTAAGGAGTCCTGAAACTCCAAGGTCTATTCAATCATATTGAAGGTGAGTATAAGTTGAAGGAGATGAGGGGGTAGGATCTGAGGCTGGAAATACACATTAGGAAGCCAGATTATAAAAAGCTTATCAGTGAAGCTAGATTGTGAAAAATTTTAGTTTTCTGGGTTCTCTGCTTTTAAGTAGAATTATAATATTCAACTTACACATATGAACAGTTGTTGAGATGACAATTGAGCCGATCCACAGATATACTGACTGTAACAGACAGGGCTATTTTATCATCAGCTTTGTAGTTACGTATCCGTATGACAAGGTTTGGAATATATCTGATCATCTGTCCTGATATCTTCTTAGATTTCACAAAGTAATATGGTGATTCCAGAATCAGGAAAAGTCAAGTGAAACTCTTTTCTGATTAAGGTAATATTAATTCAGAAGATTATTATATACTGTGTTTTTATTTTAGTGAGATTTAAAAAAAGGTTTTATTTACTTATTTATGAAGGACAGAGAGAGAGAGAGAGAGGCAGAGACCCAGGCAGAGGGAGAAGCAGGCTCCCTGTAGGGATCCCGACGTGGGACTCAATCCTGGACCCCGGGGTCATGTCCTGGGCCGAACGCAGATGCTCAACCACTGAGTCACCCAGGGATCCCAGCCACCCAAGGCGTCTCTCAATGAGATTTTTTAAAAGTCTTTGTGAAAATCGTCCGGATTTACAGTGATTTAACAAGTGCACATTTTTAAAATAAATTAATGGAGTATTACAGGTATTTTTACACCAAAATTAGAATAAGTGACTATGGATCTATGAAATCAAACTACATGAAAATTTCTGCCTCCATGCTGACAAAGTTTGCAAACATTTGAATGAAAATCGGAGCAAAATGCAAATTTAAAATGATTAAGAAGACCTTCCAGTCCCTGATGATCTATAGAAATAGCAACAGCCAGAATCCATGAGTCATAGTTTTTTTTTTTTTTTCTAATCCTACAAAACTATTTCAGAGAATTGCAGCATGAAATTTTTCAGAAGTTTGGAGGGAGAAGTCCCTCTGAGGACTGAAAATAAGTCAATTATACTTTCATAACAAGGGCCAGCGCCAGGGTCATCCCACGAGGACTACACCACAAGCAAACACTCCCTCTTATTTCTTCCCTCGTCAATACTCTAAGGACAATTACAAACTTATTTTGCGTAAGACTTTTTGTTAGAAGGTATAATTTTGCTGAGGAACACAGCATTTACTCCAACTTCCTAGATATTCATTTAAATGAACAAACAGGTAAACAAAATGCTTACTATACTTGAAGCAGCCTCAGCCCCTCCCTTTCACATAATAGTCTTTACATTTTATATGTTTAGATCACGCATTCTTTCCTAGAAAGAACAGAGCACTTCTGCACATTATGAAACAGGAATCAAGTCCATTTGCACAACCTCCAAACACTGAGATAATGTCTATGGCTGACACCATCGAGTCTGCATGTAATCGAGAAATGTTATGGACCCGCATTCCTTTAACTGCCTTAAACCCCTATAAAAATGCCTGTGCCAGGCAGACACTTTGGGTTTGGCCTTTTGACAAGAGTCTACCTTCCTCCGAGGTGGCTGGTCTCTGGAATAAAGCTCATGTTCTTTTCCAGTCAATGCTCATCTCTTGAGTATTGGCCTTTCATGTGATGAAAAGAACTTGGATTTCTGTAACATTCTTTTGGGTAAGTGGTAGTGACTAGCAAAAGATCTTAATAGAAATGAGAAGGAGAAAGGTAGGGCAGTAACCCAGGGAATTTTCCAGGATGCCTCCTAATACTACTATGACTGATGGCAAATATTCAAGAACAAGTAGAGCAGTTCAACATGGCAGGACAACGTGAGCTTAGATCCTTCAACAATGAAGGTTTATGTCATCCCACCCGGTGAATAGCTTCTGGACACTGAGGTTGTTGTTGAGACCAAGATACACATGGAATGGAAATATCAACTATTGCCTTTGACCAGTTGCGTATGTGAGGACTTTATGAGCTACCATTATTTTCTTCCTTTTTATCCATTCTTCTTTCCTTACTATTTTACATAAGGTATATTTATGGCAGTTAGCTTAATAATTTAATTTTTTCAGGATGCCTGGGTGGCTCAGCGGTTGAGCATCTGCCTTTGGCTAGGGGCATGACCTCGGAGTCTGGGGATCGAGTCCCACATCGGGTTCCCTGCAGGGAGCCTGCTTCTTCCTCTGCCTGTGTCTCTGCCTCTCACTGTGTCTCTCATTAATAAATAAATAAAATCTTTAAAAAATACTTTAATTTCTTCATGTAAAAATTGAGATTTTTTGAAACAGAACTATTTTTAAATTATCTAAAGTGTGTACAGTGATTGTGACTGTGGGGAAATACATTTTTTAAAGATTTTATTTATCTGGGATCCCTGGGTGGCGCAGCGGTTTGGCGCCTGCCTTTGGCCCAGGGCGCGATCCTGGAGACCCGGGATCGAATCCCACATCGGGCTCCCGGTGCATGGAGCCTGCTTCTCCCTCTGCCTGTCTCTCTTTCTCTCCCTCTCTCTGTGACTATCATAAAAAAAAAAAAAAAAAAAAAAATTGTTAAAAAAAAAAAAGATTTTATTTACCTATTTGAGAAAGCAGGTGCAGAGTGGAGGGAGAGACAAGCACACTGCACGCTGAGCATGGAGCACAGCAAAGGGCTTGTTCCCAAGACCCTGAGATAATGACCTGAGCCAAAATCAAAAGTCAGATGTCCAACTGACTGAGACACTCCGTCATGCCAGAGAAATTGTTTACTTAATGTAGAGCCCCTGAGTAAACAACTTTCAAGCAAGTAAAGTTACTAAGTAAAACTAACTTTAGATCTGGTTGATCATCATTTAACCTTTACTTAAAGAATTAGAGGATATTCGTTGGACTTTACCCCACACCATCGTCATGTTATTGTACTTATTATTATCATTGACAATATACAGTTAAAGAGTAAATGCAGACAGTTCGGGGTGAGAATTAAACTAACTTTATTTCCCCATAAAATATGTTTCATAACATAATATTTCCTTTCATATGTATTTCTGGTTGCCTATCCAAAACTTTGCTGCAAGGATAAATTGAAATACTTCTTTCCTGCTGAAGAAATTAAGATCAGAAAATTTTAGTCTCTCCTAAAGGAGTCACAAAACAAGAAAAGAAAGAAAATGAAAAAACGCATTCAACGCATATTGAATCCTTTGATTTACTCCCTGAGAAACAAAGATGTCAAAGAGGCTCTAAGAAAACTTCTAGAGATGAAAAATACTATTCTTTGATTATTATTTCTCATCCATCAAAGGTGTTGTGGCTATTTCTTTCATATTCCTTATGACCATTAATGAAAGTTATTCTCCTGAACATCCTAAAAATATTAACAGATGCTTTTTCAAGGTGTCACATGTCCCACATATTACTATTTTTCCTCAGTGGCATTGTTAATCCAAAACAGCCTCGATTTAGAGATGCCATGGATATTAAGGAAACATCCTTCAAACTGAACGCTGCCACTGGTCTAAAATAACATTTTATATTATTGAACTGACCTCTATATCTTGATGGCTTGTTGCTAGACATGATTTTTATCTAACTATAGTGTATAAACAGTGCATATTAAACAGTTGTTGAATTTTCACTTTCAATCAAGTATTTTATTTTTCATATATTGAGAAGTATAATAAGAAGAAACAAAGAATAAGCAATCTTAATATACATTAACTTGAAAAGTTGTTTATGATATGAGTGCTCTGATGCTCTCCAGTTGCTAGATCCTAGCTAATATGAGGAGCCAAGTGGGAGATAGAGAACTGCAAACATTTTTGAGCAACCATTCCCTCAATTTCCATCTTCATAATTTTTATCTTTGTTTATTATCCTAAAGAATGTTTTTAAATGTATAGCAGAGAGCTACCTCTCTCATCAAATAGTGTGTGACCCAAAATTTACTCTTTCATGCTTTTGAATATTCATTTATTTGATCAATTTTACTGACTACCTGTGTAATATATTCTGGTCCTGGGATAAGCTAGGGTATAAATAAGGTCATTCTTTAGGGAGCTTACAACTTAGTGTGAGTAACATCCTTGCACAGACAATTATAATCCAGGTATATGTTTGCCAAAAATACACAGAGATGATAAAGTAGGGTACCTGAAGGTGATGGTTGGTAATAAGGGCAAATCTTCAGGGCTGTGTGGAGGATATATTTAAAGAGAAGATTGGAGCCAAGGAAACTGCTGTATCAGTTCATATTATTGATGAGGCTTGAAGTATGACAATGTAAAATTTAAAAGTCTTGATTTCAAAAATTGCACATAAAATACACAGTACTGATTAACTGACTAGTATGAATAGAGTACACCAAAGGAGGTGTGTTTCACACCTTTGAACTCACATGATGTGCCTGGTGATGGTAAAAAGTAAAAGAGCTCATATCAAACTGGAAGGGAATTTCCTAAACTTGAAAATGAACATTTAAAAGTTCTATAGTTAAGAGAGTATATGTAATGGTGCAAAGTAGAACTTTCCTGCTAAAACAGGAACAAGGCAAGGATTTCTCCCCTCACCTCACCTTTCCAACATCCTTTTGAAAGTCTTAGGTAATGCAAAAGACAAAAAAGCAAATAAAAGTGTTACAGGCTGAATTATGTCTTCTCAAATGCTATTTTGAAGCCCTAATTCCTATTGCCAAATATATGACTATATTTGGAGATAGAGCTTTCAAATATATAATTAAAATAAGGCTCTTATGGTGGATTTAATTTAATCGGACTGGTGTCTATAAGAAGAAATTTGGGGAATATAAGAAATAGTGAAAGGGAATAAAGGGAAAGGAAAGAAAATGAGTGGGGAATATCAGACAGCACATGATAGACTCCTAACTCTGGGAAACGAACGAGGGGTGGTGGAAAGGGAGGTGGGCGGGGGGTTGGGGTGACTGGGTATTGGGCACTGAGAGGGGCACTTGATGGGACGAGCACTGGGTGATATGCTATATGTTGGCAAATTTAACTCCAAAGAAAAAGAAAAGAAGAAAGAAAAGAAAAGAAAAAGAAGAAAAGAAAAGAAGAAAAGAAAAGAAAAAAAAGAAGAAAAGAAAAGAAGAAAAGAAGAAAAGAAAAGAAAAGAAAAAAAGAAAAGAAAAGAAAAGAGAATACACAGAGACATCAAGGCACCCATGCACTAGGGGTAGCTATGTGAAGAGAGAGCAAGGGGCAGACCGCTGCCGGCCAAGGAGAGAGATCTCGGAGGAAACCAAATCTTCTGGCATCTTGTTCCTGGATGGTCAGTCTCCATAATTGTAAGAAAATAAATTTGTTGTTTAAGCCATTCAGTCTATGGTATTTTTGCTTTGGGAGCCTTGGAAGACTAGTCCAAAAATGTACACAGAATGGAAAAAAAGGAAAGCAATAGAGGTTTTTTTCACATGATATCTATGCTGAAAATCTGAAATAATTGACAAAAAAATGTCTTGAAACTGAGAGATAATAGAAAGGCTGCTGGATACATGGTTAATATACAAAAGTTAATTGTTTTCCATAACTAGCAATGAGCAATATAAATGATATTATACCTTATATATTATTACCCTCTGAAATACAATACTCACATATAAGTCTCACAAAATACGTACAAGAATAATAGGGGAAAATTATAAACCCCTAATGGGAAAATACTTTAAAAGAACTAAGTGAATGGAGAGACATTCTATATTTCTGGAAAGGAAGACTCAATTTTTTTAAGATGTGGGTTTTCCCCAACTTGTCAACACATTCAATGCAGTCCCAATCAGAATTCCAACAAATAATATGGATATTGACAAACCTTAGAAATTGAATCTAAAGTTTATATAGAGAGCCAAAAGACCAGAATAGCCAACACAGTATTGAAGGAGAATAGAATCAGAAACTGACACTATACAACTTCAACTATACACAACTGTACAACTAAAATAATCAAGACAGTTTGGTATTGGTGAAAGAATAAAAAAGATCAGTGGAAGCAAATGGTGGGCATTCATCATTTCTAATGGTTGAGTAATATTCCATTGTATACATAGACCACAGCTTCTTTATCCATTCATCTTTCCATGGACACCAAGGCTCCTTCCACAGTTGGGCTATTGTGGACATTGCTGCTATAAACATCGGGGTGCAGGTGTCCCAGCATTTCACTGCATCTGGATCTTTGGGGTAAATCCCCAACAGTGCAATTGCTGGGTTGTAGGGCAGGTCTATTTTTAACTCTTTGAGGAACCTCCACACAGTTTTCCAGAGTGGCTGCACCAGGTCACATTCCCACTAACAGTGCAGGAGTCTTCCCCTTTCTCCACATCCTCTCCAACATTTGTTGTTTCCTGCCTTGTTAATTTTCCCCATTCTCACTGGTGTGAGGTGGGATCTCATTGTGGTTTTGATTTGTATTTCCCTGATGGCAAGTGATGTGGAGCATTTCCTCATGTGCATGTTGGCCATGTCTAGGTCTTCCTCTGTGAGATTTCTCTTCATGTCTTTTGCCCTTTTCATGATTGGATTGTTTGTTTCTTTGCTGTTGAGTTTAATAAGTTCTTTATAGATCTTGGGAACTAGCCCTTTATTTGATACATCATTTGCAAATATCTTTTCCCAATCTGTAGGTTGTCTCTTAGTTTTGTTGACTGTTTCTTTCATTGCATGCAGTTTCTGACAAGCTTCTAACATAAGAGAGTTAGAATCTATGTCAAGAGTTGGTGTGGTGGCCAATGGGAATGCACTATACATAACTTCAAGGAACAAGGGTTCCTTGAAGGCAGCTTTCAACTTGCCTCTAAGAAAAAGAAGCCTGGGGATGTCTGGGTGGCTCAGCGGTTGGGTGGCTAATTTCAGCTCAGGTTGTGATCCAGGGATCTGGGATTGAGTCCCACATCCTGTTCTTGTGAAAAACCTGCTTCTCCCTCTGCATACGTCTCTGCCTATCTCTCTCTGTGTCTCTCATGAATATAAAAACAAATCTTTAAAAAATGTATAAAACAAACAAGAAAATAAAAAGAAGCCTGATTCTATCTCGAGAGTAGGAGGTGCAGGAGCACTAGAAGTGAGCTGTACTTAAGTCTGAGAAAGAAGCATTCTCTGAATGCAGCTTTCAATTAGCTTTTCACATAAGGGAATTAGGAAGTATCTTAACAAGGGGCGCAATGGAAAGACCCTGCTTTAGCTCAGAGAATCGGTCGTTCTTGTAGGCGATGTCCCCCTAGACTCATACATATTGCTTAAGACTCCTAACTGTGGGAAACGAACAATGGGTGGTAGAAAGGGAGGTGGGAGGGGGGTGGGGTGACTGGGTGATGGGCATTGAGGAGGGCACTTGATGGGATGAGCACTGGGTGTTATTCTATATGTTGGCAAATTGAACACCAATAAAAAATAAAAAATAAAAATAAAAAAAGATCAGTGGAATAGAATAGAGAGACTAGAAATGGAGTGAAATTAATAGAGTCAACTGTTCTTTGACAAAGGAACAAAAATAATAAGTCGGTAAAAAACAGACTTTTTAACAAAGAGTGCTGGAACACCTGGACATCCATGCAAAAATGTGAATGTAGATATAAACCTAACACTATTCACAAAAATTAACTCAAATGGATGATAGACCTAAATGTAAAATAGAAAACTATAACTTTTCCTAGAAGATAACATAAGGGTGACTTAGATGATGTTGGGTATGGTGATGCCTTTTTAGATACAACACCAAGTCATGATCCATGGCTAAATTGATTAGCTGGACTTCACTAAAATGAAAAAAAAAAATTTCTGCCCTACGAAAGACGTTATCAAAAAAATAACTTTGAAGAAATGAAATAGGTTGGGGGAACATATTTGCAAAAAGACATATCCGATAAAGGATATCCAAAATATGAGAAGCATTCTTAATATTCAACTATAAACAGCAACAATAACAACAATATGATTGGTCCACAGATACCTCACCAAAGAAGATGTACAGATGACAAATAAATATATGAAGAGATGTTCCACAACATATGCCATCAGAGAATACAAATTAGAACAAAATACACAGCAGTCCTATCAAAGTCACCCAAATCCAGAACGCTGACAACATCAAACACTAGTGAGCATGTGGAGTGACAAGAACTCTGTACGTTTCTGGTGGAAAGACAAAATATTACAAGTACTTTGAAAGGCAATTTGGCAATTTCTTACAGAACCAAGATGCTCTAACTGACCTGCAGTGCAGAAATTATGCTGCTTTTTATTTATTCCACAGAGTTGAAAATTTATGTCCACACAAAAACCTATAGCAGTTTTATTCAGAATTGCCAAAATTAGAAAAGAATCAATATTTTCTTCAGTACGTGAATGAATAAATAAAGTATGGTACATCCAGAGAATGGAACATTATTCAATATTAAAAAAGAAATGAGCTAACAGCTGTGAAGAGACAATGAAGAAGTTTTATTGGATACTACTAAGTGCAAGAAGCCCACCTGAAAAGGCCACCTATGCATGATTCCCACTACATGACATTCTGGTGACAGAAGAAAGATTGGCCATTGCCAGGGCTCGTGGTATAAAAGAGAGGATGAAAAGATGGAGCAGAGAGTGTTTAGGGCAGTGAAAATACTCCACATGGTATCAAAATCATAGATACATGTCATCATGTTTTACTTAAACCCATAGAATATATAGTATTAAGAATGTATCCTAAAGCAGACTACGGATTTTTGGATGATTAAATAAATCAATGTAGGTTAATCAATTGTAATAAATATGCCGAGCCGGTGAGAGATGTTGATAATGGGCTATTAAGCTGTGGAAGGACATGAAGGAATCATAAGTGCACATACTCTGGAAAGAAGCCAGTCCAGAAAGGGTATATACTGTGTGGTTGTCACTATCTAACATTTTAAGTTATTGTATTTTTAACAGCAGAATATATGTTTGAAATAATTTCTATATATTTGTTGTTGTTGTTTTTAATAAGTTTATTTTTTATTGGTGTTCAATTTGTCAACATACAGAATAACCCCCAGTGCTCATCCCGTCAAGTGCCACCCTCAGTGCCCGCCACCCAGTCACCCCCACACCCCGCCCTGTTTATTTTTCTTGGCTATTTTATTGGATTCTGTTTGTTCTGAGAAGCCTTTCATGTGACTTCTCAGAGGTACAGCCTTCGGCTTGTGCATACTCATAGATGACAGTGGCTTTATCAGGCTGGCTTTGGCTGCGTCTTCCGCTGATTGTTTTATTGGGTGTGCCTCTGTAGATTTTTCATCCAGTAGGGAGGTTCCATTAATTCTTCTTTTGTTCTATCACTTTGAAGATGTTGTGGGACATATATTTCTCAACAGTCTGATCGACTTTTTTGGTCTCCTCTGCAAGGATAGTGTATTTTTTTTCTAAAGATTTTATTTATTCATGAGAGACACAGAGAGAGAGGCAGAGACACAGGCAAAGGGAGAAGTAAGCTCCCTGCAGGGAGCCCCATGAGGACTCGATCCCGGGACCCATGGATCACAACCTGAGCCAAAGGCAGATACTCAACCACTGAGCCATCCAGGGGCCCAGCAAGAAGACTCTTTCAGGCCAGTCTGAGGTTTGCTCCAACACTTGGAGGCCTTCCTTCACTGTCTCCTTCCTTCCCTGGTTCTCTCTGGTAGACTTCTAGTTGGTCTATAGTTAGCTTTTTATTCTCATGGAGTTTCTGGCCTCTCTAACTGCTTATCACCAAATGTGTGTTAAGCTTGAGAGTCCCTTATGCTTATACTTGAACTTCCCAAACTTCATTCCAAATAAAGTCAGTTCACTTGAGGACAGCTTTGGAGCCCTCTATTATTATGGCCTGCCTTTCACTCTACGTAAAGCCTGTGTTCCACTGTTCTTGAACAGGAGCAGTGGCCCAGTTCTCTGAGTGACACCCTGACTTTATGAGCAGGTTACTGGGTGACGTCAGTAGCCTATAGTCTTCTAAGCTCGTCTCTCTTGGCAAAAAAACTCTATATTTTGGACTGGGGTAACTGAAAGTGGGGATCCATTATTCTTGACCTATCATGTCTAAGCTAGAGCTTCTACCTTATGAACGGTCCTTGGGTAGAGGGCAAGATCTCCAGACATTATAACCACTCTTGCCTTAAATAGAGCTTCTGCAACATGGAGCTCTCATGGAAAGAAGAAATGTTTTCAGCCTGCCACTCTCAAGGGGATATGGTAGCCCATGATTGGGATCTAGAGGAAGAGGATCCCCTAGGTTCTCGTCTGCATTTGCCTATGTGCTTCCCGTCATGCTGAGCTGGGACAAGAGAGGGAGGGAGTAGCCCTGGTTCAAAAACATGCATTTGAATGTTCCCATTGGCTTTATTCACAATATTTAAAAGGGGGAAAACACCTCAATTGCCCATCGGTTTAAGAATGCACAAACAAAATTTGGCCATATGTGTATAATGGAAAATGGAATATGACTGAGCAATAAAAAGAATGAATTACTTAAAGAGATAACAAAATAAATAAATGTCTAATTCAATACAATTCAAATACAATAAAGAAACCTACCAAAAAGAGCACATACTGTATGCAGATTATATAGGGGGATATGCAAAACAAATCAGATCACTGATGATGGGGAAATGGAGTTGGACGGAGGCCTGGACTAACCAGAGGCATGATAAATCTTTCAGAAGTGTTGGAAGTGTTCTGTATCTTATTGTGGTGATGGTTTCATTGATGAAAAGTTTATAAACTTTTGAGACTCACAGAATTGTACACTGTGAATAAACAGAGTTCATTTCACACAATCATCTCTCAATAAAATATGTGAGAAAAAAATAATGGCCAGACTTGTTTTTTGTTTTGTTTTCTGTTTGTTTTTAGGAACCAATGACTTCATTTTACAGTGATGGTGCAGAAATGTCTTTCTTTCTTTCTTTCTTTCTTTCTTTCTTTCTTTCTTTCTTTCTTTCTTTCTTTCTTTTTTTCTTTCTTTCTTCTTTCTTTCTTCTTTCTTTCTTTCTTTATTTCTTTCTTCTTTCTTTTTTCTTTCTTCTTTCATTTTTTTGACAGGAGATTTAATTTGGGCCTAAAACACAGTAATCTATTCAAAGCAATAGAAGATATTAACTATATTACAAAAATCTCAATGCATAAAATCGGCTAAAACCTTTTAACATAATTGTTAGCGTAGCAGTTGAACAATGATTTACCACCATTAACATTATCATTTAAATTAAGAAAACTTTCTAGTTATTGACCCTACAGCTAGCTATAATTATACATTTTTTGAGAAGTCATTAGATGAACTTGAGGAAGTTCCTTATGTGCATAATATTTTAGAGAAAGGGTGTTTTTTAGGTACTAACAATGATGTTCTTCAAAAGCCTAGCAATTCCCAAATCAAAATATTAGCTATACAGTAATAAAATGACTTTTTACATGACTTCCCTTACAACTTTGATTATTTTATGAGCAGCCTTATGATGTATAGATCATATTTAGAGAATTACCTATATATACATTATTGTGTATGTATGCATTTATGCATATATTTTCTGTTAATCTATATTAACAGGCTATTTATTATTTTTCCATCAAATCAAAGTTTTCAGCACTACTGAATAGCACATGAATCTTACTGGAATCTAAAAGTAAAATGAGAAGAAAGAATTCCAAACAGGAGTGAGAACAGAATAACCTGAATGTAACTCTTGTAGCAATGACAAAAATTACTTGACATCAATAAAATAAGGGAAAAAGGTCAACACTGAAAAATTACTGTGCATATCTTCTCATGGTGAGGTCTGTTCGCTTCTACCTTAGCCTGACAATGCTTTTCTGAGTCAGCTGGATGTCACCTGGACATGTATTGCCCTGGGGAGTGAAATAACCAGTGATCATTCTTGATGTTCTTCTCAAAGGTATCCTGGGGTGTGCGTGCATGTGTGTGTTTGTGTGTCTGTGTGTGTGTCGTGAGAGAGAGACAGATACAGAGAGATGGAGACCATGATTATGTTTTTATTTACATGTATATGTGTGTCTGATGGTGGTTGTTGGGAGGTGAGGTACGTGGTACATATACAGACACATTGTTATCCTAACAGTCAACACTATTGTGAGGGTCTTTTTCTTCAGTTTGATAAAGGATTACTAATATTCAGTGGATGATGATTTAAAGGATGAGGGGCTTCTTTCATTGCAGGCTCATTCCATTATAGGACTCAAGAAGGGTTCTGCATTTTACTCATGTGGGAGTGTTTGTAAAATATGCTTCTTTCAACCTAAAACCTTTCTGCTTGATCTGAGGAGAGAGACAAGATACAACCTTAGCATAGTTAGCATTTACATAAAAATTCTCCTGAAGTTTTCCTACTTAGTGAGTCCCCTGTTTCCCCCAGTAATCTATGCTTTAAAAAATGTGGGTGAAAGAGGTATAATTTGTTGAATTATAAGAGAGTATTCTTAGAGAAAGACATGAGTAGAGATGAACTGATACCACATTTGATGATGTGCATTTAATTGGGGGCCCTCTTCTTTTTGTTTTGAATATTTTTTAGTAGTTTTCAGCAAAAAAGAAAAAAAGACTGAAATAGCAAAGTAAGGTAACTCAAGCTCTATGGAAATGAAAACATAGGTACTCTTGGAGGCTTGGGAATGCTTCATAGCTGAGACTGAAGGGAAAGAGTCAGAGAAAGTCACTGTTTTCCTCTTTAAGACTTAAAATGAATAGTATTAAAGGCATGAAGAAATAACAAACTTGGAAGCCAATAAATATATAGATTTAACAACTTTGTATGAAATGTATGTAATTTAATCATTCAAGTAACTCTGAGATTTAGATACTATTATGCACCTTATTTAACAGGAGGACATTACAATGCAGAGATACTATGTAATTTGCCCAAAGCTACATTGGCAAACATAGAATATGAAAGTTCAGTTTGACATCTGGGCTCATTTTTTAAACTCTTAAGTTAACAATGAACTCTTATTACTCATATTTTCTTCCTTGTTTTATGAGGTGGCATTTCTCCAGCAGAGATGCTCAAAACTAAAGTCATTATTCACTTCTATCTTATTCTCATTTTATCAATCATCTGTCAGTATTTAGCTAACTTTACCTGCCATTCTAAAGATAGTCTGTCTTCACTGTTTATAAGAAGACAGTCTTTGATAAAGCCATCATAACCTCTTACTTGGATGATCACACACTTTCTAAGACTACTATTTCCTCCTTGTGAATATTTATCTTTCATAAAGCTGTCGGTATGATTTTTGTGAAACGCCAAGTGGAACAGAATACTGTCTTTCTTAAAAACCCCCAATGAATACCGTACCTCTTGTCTCCAGAATAAAGGTCTTCCTTGGCTTGACATAGAGGTCGGCATGATTCCCATGAATTTCCTTTAAAGGCTGATCACTAATTCCTTGTCTTGTGCATTACAAATAACTTATCAAACGTCATGTACTTCACCATACAGCGCACAGTAACTTGTCTATGTCATCTTGCTAAATTTACCTATCTTTAAAAATGTACAGAATATTTTCCTGATCATCAGGATCATTCATCTCAACACAAAAGTTCAGGACCAGGTGGCTTCTCAGGGGAATTCTATCAAACTTTTAAAGAAGAAATATCCATTCTACTAAAGCTGTTTTGAAGGATAGAAAGGGATGGAATGCTTCCAAACTTGCTTTATGAGGCAGCATCACCTTGATTCCAAAACCAGACAAAGATCCCACTAAAAAGAATTATAGACCAATATCCCTGATGAACACAGATGCAAAAATTCTCAAAAGATACTAACCAATAGGATCCAGCAGTACATTAAGAAGATTATTCACTATGACCAAGTGGGATTCATCCCCGGATGCAAGGCTGGTTCAACCCTCATAAAATAATCAACGTGATAGATCACATTAACAAGAGAAAAAACAAGAACCACAGGATCCTCTCAATAGATGCAGAGAAAGCATGTGACAAAACACAGCATCCATTCCTGATCAAAACCCTTCAGACTGTAGGGAGAAAGGGAACATTCCTCAGCACCTCAAACACCATTTAAGAAAAGCCCACACAAATCTCATTCTCAATGGGGAAACACTGGGACTCTTTCTCCTAAGATCAGGAACGCGAAGGGATGTCCACTCTCACCACTGCTATTCAACATAGGACTAGAAGTCCTAGCCTCAGCAATCAGGCAACAAAAAGAAATAAAAGGCATTCAAACCCAGAAGACTCCACCCCAAGACTGCTAGAACTCATACAGCAATTCGGCAGTGCGGCAGGATATAAAATCAATGTCCAGAAATCAGTGGCATTTCTAGACACTAACAATGAGACTGCAGAAAGAGAAATTAAGGAGTCAATCCCATTGACAATTGTACCCAAAAGCATGAGATACCTAGGAATAAACATAACCAAAGAGGTAAAGGATCTATACCCTAAAAACTACGGAACACTTCTGAAAGAAATTGAGGAAGACACAAAGAGTGGAAAAAATATTCCATGCTCATGGATTGGAAGAATTAATATTGTGAAAATATCAATGGTACCCAGGGCAATTTATACGTTCAATGCAGTCCCTATCAAAATACCATGGACTTTTTTCAGAGAGTTGGAACAAATCATCTTAAGATTTGTGTGGAATCAGAAAAAACCCTGAATAGCCAGGGGAATATTGAAAAAGAAAACCATCGGCAGCTCGGGTGGCTCAGAGGTTTAGGGCCGCCTTCACCCCAGGGCGTGATCTTGGAGATCCAGGATCAAATCCCACGTCGGGCTCCCTGCGAGGAGCCTGCTTCTCGCACTGCCTGTGTCTCTGCCTCTGTGTGTGTCTCTCATGAATAAACAAATAGAATCTCAAAAGAAAGAAAGAAAGAAAGAAAGAAAGAAAGAAAGAAAGAAAGAAAGAAAGAAAGAAAGAAAGAAAGAAAACCAGAGCCGGGGCACCACAATGCCAGATTTCAGGTTGTACTACAAAGTTGTGGTCATCAAGACAGTGTGGTACTGGCACAAAAACAGACACATAGATCAATGGAACAGAATAGAGAACCCAGAAGTAGACCCTCAACTCTATTGTCAACTAATATTCGACAAAGCAGGAAAGACTAGCCACTGGAAGAAAGATAGTCTCTTCAATAAATGGTGCTGGGAAAATTGGACATCCACATGCAGAAGAATGAAACTAGACCATTCTCTTTCACCATACACAAAGATAAACTCAAAATGGATGACAGATATAACTGTGAGATGAGAATCCATCAAAATCCTAGAGGAGAACACAGGCAAAACCCTTTTTGAACTTGGCCACAGTAACTTCTTACAAGATACATCCATGAAGGCAAAAGAAACAAAAGCAAAAATGAACTATTGGGACTTCATCAAGATGAGAACTTTTGCACAGAAAATGAAACAGTCCACAACACTAAAAGACAACCTACAGGATGGGAGAAGATATTTGCAAATGACACATCAGATCAAGGGCCAGTTTCCAAGATCTATAAAGAACTTATTAAACTCAACAGCAAAGAAACAAACCATCCAATCGTGAAATGGGCAAAAGACATGAACAGAAATCTCACAGAGGAAGACATAGACATGGCCAACAAGCACATGAGGAAATGCTCTGCATCACTGGCCATCAGGGAAATACAAATCAAAACCACAATGAGATCCCACCTCACACCAGTGAGAATGGGGAAAATTAACAAGGCAGGAAACCACAAATGTTGGAGAGGATGTGGAGAAAGGGGAAGCCTCCTGCACTGTTAGTGGGAATGTGAACTGGTGCAGCCACTCTGGAAAACTGTGTGGAGGTTCCTCAAAGAGTTAAAAATAGAACTTTCCTATGACCCAGCAACTGCAATGTTGGGGATTTACCCCAAAGATACAGATGCAGTGAAATGGCAGGACACCTGCACCCCTGCCAGGTGTTTATAGCAGCAATGTCCACAATAGCCAAACTGTGGAAGGAACCTCGGTGTCCATCAAAAGATGATGCATAAATAAGCTGTGGTTTATGTATAGAGTGGAATATTCCTCAGCCATTAGAAACCCACCATTTGCTTCAATGTGGATCGAACTGGAGGGTATTATGCTGAGTGAAATAAGTCAATCAGAGAAGGAAAAACATTATATGGTCTCACTCATACAGGGAACATATAAAACAGTGAAAAGGATTTTAAGGGAAAGGAGGGGAACTGAGTGGGAAAAATTAGAGATGGAGACAAACATGAGGGACTCCTAACTCTGGGAAATGAACAAGGAATAGTGGAAGGGGAGGTGGGCAGTGGGTTGGGGTGACTTGGTGCCAGGCACTGAGGTGAGCACTTAATGGGATGAGCACTGGGTATTATACTATATGTTGGCAAATTGAACTTCAATAAAAAACAAATGAAAAGAAAAAAAAGACTATTCACCTCCAAAGACTGCACTCTTTTCATATATTCTATAAATGTCTCTTTTTACTGGGTTTCCCTGTAGCATTTTTAGTTCTCTAGCCAGCTATAGTCTCCATATCTGATTGTGTGAGCTTAACTACAGAAATTAATTATACCTAGGGATCTTCATAAAGCAAAATGTACATCAAAATTCAATAAATATCATTTGATGAATTAATTTTAAGACATAAACCATAGAAATGAATTATCCTTATTTTTGTTTCATTTTCATTATAGTTTTCTTTTCAAAAAGAATTTTCAGGAATTATTTAAGCCATGGAAAACTGTGAAATATGTGTGTCATTCATTGAGTCTCTAGATAATTAAGAGTGACTCGAATGTCACCCTTAGGACTGTGTGCACTGCCAAGTACCTGATTCTCTCACACAGGACTCAATGAGATTTCTTCAGTAAATCTGATATTTTATTCTTTCTTCTTATCGTATCAGACTTTGTTACTTCTACCAATTATATACATATTATATAACACTGGTCACTGGCTCAAGATAAACAATACAAACCAAACATCATCCTCAGAGTACCAGCAACAAACCTGGAATATATTTTCCCTAAACTTGAAATGCACAGAAACCATGATCATTACCCAATGAAGATGAAGTACAGAGAAAGCCATTTCACTTCAAAATCCACAGGCAGGCGAATATCATCCAAATGTATTCTTCAGCTGTAAGGCTATGGGATTCAATAAATAAACTTTTTGAGATTGAATATTTCAAACTCATTGGGTGCATTCTTTGGATTGATGCCTTCCCAAATTGTCATAATATCCAGATCTTTCAGTTATATCACTGTTAAGATAGAATTAAATAAAAATATTTTTTTCCCCAGGATCTTTCTCAGAGCCTCTTTGACATCTTTGTTTCTCAGGGAGTAAATCAAAGGATTCAACATGGGAGTGACTAACGTATAACATAAGGAAGCCACTTTACTCAGCTCAGGGAATCTGTCAGGGATGAAATACATAAAAATGATGGCACCGTACAGGACGCTCACGACCCCTAGGTGAGAGCTGCAAGTGGAGAAGGCTTTCTTACGTCCCTCAGTGGATCTTATCTTTAGAACTGTGGACACAATATACATATAGGACACGAGAATGACAATGATGGTGGGCAAAATAATAATGCTGCATAAGAGAAAGGAAACTATCTTATGAAAGTAGAGATCAGAGCAAGAAATCCTTTGAAGTGGACGGTCATCACAGTAAAAGTGGTCAATGGCCCGGGAAGCACAAAAGGACATACTAAATGTCATACTCGTCTGAAGAACCGAGCTGATGCAGCCACAAAAATAGGAACCAGCCACCAACTGGATGCAGAGGCGTGTTGACATCTGGACGGAGTAGAGGAGTGGGTTGCAGATGGCAATGAAGCGGTCATAAGCCATGGCAGCCAGGAGAAACCCCTCAGCCACAATGAAGAGGGCAAAGAGAAAGAGCTGGGTCACACAGCCTGCAAAGGAGATGGACTTGCTCTCAGACCAGAAGTTGATCATAGCCTTGGGGGCAATTACGGAGGAGTAGAAGAGGTCAATGAAGGAGAGGTTGCCCAGGAGGAAGTACATCGGTGTGTTCAGCCTGGGATCAGTCAGGATAACGGCCACCATCCCAACATTCCCCAGCAGGATCATGGCATACACAAGCAGGAAGAGCAGGAAGAGGAGAATGTAGAGCTCGGGGCGGACCCTGAAGCCTACAAGAATGAAGTCAGTCACTTCTGAGCGATTGCTGGTTCCCCTGTCTCCCATGGCAGAAACCTGAGAGAGGCACAGGGATCAATAAACCAATGCAATCCTGGCTTTTTTTCTTGTGACATAACTATTTTCTTAAATATGGAATAAGTTAATTGCATCTTAATTAAATATTGCATATAAAACAATTTTAATGTCACGAAGTTTCAAGAATTTGCACTAGATACTCCGAGGCTTGTGAAACTATTATTCAGTTAGTAAGCAGTGAAAGAAATTTAAATCATATTTAAATTTAAATTTAAATCATAATTTCGCTGAGAATTAGGCCAATAAGTAGCATATGATATAGTCTAATTTGGATCACATATGAAATTTCTTTCCCTAACATTTTTGTAACTAAATAATTTTCGTTATAAAACAGGAGTGTTGCTAGAATCTAGAATAGAGATATTACATGAATTCTCTAGACATTGTTTGTAGCCTTTGATAGCTGAGTACTTGAATCATTACATGACATTAAAAGTATATTTTAAAATATTATTACCTTATTTACCTCAATTTCTTTAGTTTTCATTACTACTTTATCCATCTTTGAAAGTAGATTAAATATAAGTAGGTTATTTGTATGTTAAATTAATGAAATTTAAAACCCTCTAATTTTAGATTAAATATAATGCTCTACAGGGCTTTCTTAATAAATGGTCATTTCCTCAGATCAAGTCCTCCATGTTCATTGCCTTATTATAAATATTTTACTTCTTCTAGTAGTTGTTTAATTAAAATCTGCCATACTCAGTTAGCTCTTTTCCTGAAGGAGGGAGACACTGATGAACATTCCGGTCCTCACACTGCAATGATGTCTTGCTACTAAAGCTACACGAATTCATGGGATCTTGCTCTTTAAGCAGGGCAAGCGCATTTAAGGAATATATATAAAGGAAAGTTCCTTTCATAAATTCTAGTAGGCTTTAAGCATCTTAAGGCTAATGAGATAACCATGAGTATTAAGGGACCATACAGCTCTGTGTCATCCAGGGTCCATCATCATTTGTTGGAGTATCAACAGCGGTTGCTTATGATGGTCTTACTTATTTTCAGTCTTGCAAAAACTTTCTTCAGGATATTTCAACATTAGGGTTTTGCTCATCTTCTGATGGATTCCCCTGGGAGAGGAGTAATCATGCGGACAATTACGGAGACGTAAGTGTAGGCTCCAGGGCGGTTGTCCATGAGGACTACAGTAACAAACAAATAAGTAATAATAGTCCAAAAACAAGGAACTTTTGCTTTCTGGTTGTACATATCCTTTGGGAAATTTCTTTGGACTTAGTTTTCTTCATTGACAAAGCAAAACTTTCCGGTAATTGTCACAGCTTACCTATTGACAGACACAAGAGAAACAGGTTTAAAAGTTTATACTGTATGAGAAAAGTGTTAGATAAGTGAATATTTTAAATTATGTTGTAAATTACACTCATCATGTTTCAAAAAAGACAAAAATTCACTCCAAATTATATCTTACCTGTATTTCTTAATGTAGACATATTTCATGATATGAAATATACCCTGAAAATCACAAACTTACAGTCAGATAATGTCTTGTGATTTCTATGCTTTCCTATGTTCAAATACTAAGCAATTAGAAAAAAAATAAAATAAATAATAGCATCCAATAATATTATTTTAAAATTCCTTATTGTATGGGCAACCCGGGTGGCTCAGTGGTTTAGCGTGACCTTCAGCCAAGGGCCTGATACTGAAGACCTGGGATCAAGTCCCTGCATCGGGCTCCCTGCATGGAGCCTGCTTGTCCCTCTGCCTGTCTCTGCTTCTATCTCTCTGTGTCTCTCATGAATAAATAAATAAAATATTTTAAAATAAATAAGTTAAATTAAAAATTCCTCAGTGAAACATTTTAAAAGACCTTAATGACTATTTTGTGCCTAAAGGCTACATTAAAACCATAGACATAACACTCTACTTAATGTGCTTAATATTTTGAAGATGCCATTTTTGTCCCAAATATTTCCATAAATTAATTGTAATCCTACATTTTAAACCCCTTTTAACGAAGAATTATTTCTAGAATTTATCTAGAATTTTTCAGAGTACAGAATACAAAATGATATAGGGCAAGAGCTTCCCATTATCATACTGGATTAGCGGAAGTTTGATCAGTGTAGTAAAAATAAACAGGTTAGGTACTTAAAATAGGAAGATATTAAGGTGAATTGAGGCCTACAGATTTGGAAAGGCTGGAGAAACTTCAGGGTGACACTCTTCTTTTTAAAGATTTATTTATTTATTTTAGAGAAAGAGAGCTTGCACATGTGTGCACAGGCATGTGTGAGCAGGGGGCAGGACAAAGGGAGATGGAGAGAACCTCAAGCGGATACCTCCTACCGAATCCTTCACAGGGCTTGATCTCACCACCCTGAGATCATGACCTGAGCCAAAAATCAAGACTCTGACGCTTAATGGACTGAGCCACCCAAGTGCCCCTGAGTGACACACTTATTATGACCCTTGGGGCAATTTAGGATTAACTCACAGAGAGAAGCCACCATTGGAGGTACAATTAAAAAAAAAAAAAGGAATAGATCTTAAAAGTTCTCACCACACACACACACACACACATACAAATTGCAATTGCAACTGTATGTGCTGAAGGATGTTAAGACTCATTGTGATCATCTTACTAATTTTTTACCATTTATTTTTTTATAAATTTATTTTTTATTGGTGTTCAATTTGCCAACATATAGAATAACACCCAGGGCTCGTCCCGTCAAGTGCTCCCCTCAGTGCCCATCACCCAGTCACCCCCACCCCCTGCCCTCCACCCCTTCCCCCACCCTGAGTTCGTACCCCAGAGTTAGGAGTCTCTCACGTTCTGTCTCCCTCTCTGATATTTCCCACTCATTTTTTCTCCTTTCCCCTTTATTCCCTTTCACTACTTTTTATATTCCCCAAATGAATGAGACCATAAAATGTTTGTCTTTCTCCAATTGACTTACTTCACTCAGCATCATACCCTCCAGTTCCATCCATGTCGAAGCAAATGGTGGGTTTTGTCATTTCTAATGGCTGAGGAATATTCCATTGAATACATAGACCACAGCTTCTTTATCCATCATCTGTCAATGAACACCAAGGCTCCTTCCACAGTGTGGCTATTGTGGACATTGCTGCTATGAACATCGGGGTGCAGGTGTCCCGGTGTTTCACTGCATCTGGATCTTTGGGTAAAACCCCAGCAGTGCAATTGCTGGGTCATAGGGCAGGTCTATTTTTACCTCTTTGAGGAACCTCCACACAGTTTTCCAGAGTGGCTGCACCAGTTCACATTCCCACCAACAGTGCAGGAGGGTTCCCTTTTCTCCGCATCCTCTCCAACATTTGTGGTTTCCTGCCTTAACTTTCCCCATTCTCACTGGTGTGAGGTGGGATCTCATTGTGGTTTTGATTGTATTTCCCTGATGGCAAGTGATGCGGAGCATTTCCTCATGTGCGTGTTGGCCATGTCTATGTCTTCCTCTGTGAGATTTCTGTTCATGTCTTTTGTCCATTTCATGATTGGATTGTTTTTTGCTGTTGAGTTTAATAAGTTCTTTATAGATCTTGGATACTAGCCCTTTATCTGATACGTGTTTTGCAAATATCTTCTCCCATCCTGTAGGTTGTCTTTGAGTTTTGTTGACGGTATTTTTTGCTGTGCAAAAGCTTCTTATCTTGATGAAGTCTCAGTAGTTAATTCTTGCTTTTTTTTCTTTTGCCTTCGTGGATGTATCTTGCAAGAAGTTACTGTGGCCAAGTTCAAAAAGGGTGTTGCCTGTGTTCTTCTCTAGGATTTTGATGGAATCTTGTCTCACATTTAGATCTTTCATCCATTTTGAGTTTATCTTTGTGTCTGGTGCAAGAGAGTGGTCTAGTTTCATTCTTCTGCATGTGGATGTCCAATTTTCCCAGCACCATTTATTGAAGAGACTGTCTTTTCTCCAGTGGATAGTCTTTCCTCCTTTGTTGAATATTAGTTGACCATAAAGTTGACAGTCCACTTCTGGATTCTCTATTCTGTTCCATTGATCTATGTGTCTGTTTTTATGCCAGGACCACACTGTCTTGATGACCACAGCTTTGTAGTACAACCTGAAATCTAGCATTGTGATGCCCCCAGCTGTGGTTTTCTTTTCAATATTCCCCTGGCTTTTCTGATTCCACACAAACCTTAAGATAATTTGTTCTAACTCTGAAAAAAGTCCATGATCTTTAATAGGGATTGCATTGAATGTGTAAGATGCCCTGCATAACATTGACAGTTTTACATTATTAATTCTTCCAATCCATGAGCATGGAGTGTTTTTCCATCTCTTTGTGCCTTCCTCAATTTCTTTCAGAAGTGTTCTGTAGTTTTTAGAGTATAGATCCTTTACCTCCTTGGTTAGGTTTATTCCTAGGTATCTTATGCTTTTGGGTGCAATTGTAAATTCGATTGACTCTTTAATTTCTCTTTCTACAGTCTCATTGTTAGTGTCTAGAAATGCCACTGATTTCTGGGCATTGATTTTGTATCCTGCCACACTGCCGAATTGCTGTGTGAGTTCTAGCAATCTTGGGGTGGAGTCTTTTGGGTTTTCTATGTAGAGTATCATGTCATTAGCAAAAAGAAAAGTTTGACTTCTTTACCAATTTGAATGCCTTTTATTTCTTTTTGTTGCCTGATTGCTGAGGCTAGGACTTTTAGTACTATGTTGAATAGCAGTGGTGAGAGTGGACATCCCTGTCTTGTTCCTGATCTTAGGGGAAAGGCTCCCAGTGCTTCCCCATTGAGAATGATTTTGCTGTGGGCTTTTCATAGATGGCTTTGAAGATGCTGAGGAATGTTCCCTCTATCTCTACACTCTGAAGAGTTTTGATCAGGAATGGAGGCTGTATTTTGTCAAATTCTTTCTCTGCATCTATTGAGAGGATCCTATGGTTCTTGTTTTTTCTCTTCCTGATATAATCTATCACGCTGATTGTTTTATGAGTGTTGAACCAGCCTTGCATCCCAGGGATAAATCCCACTTGGTCATGGTGAATAATCTCCTTAATGTCCTGTTGTATCCTATTGACTAGTATCTTGTTAATTTTTACATCTGTGTCCATCAGGGATATTGGTCCATAATTTTTTTTTTTGTGGAGTCTTTGTCTGGTTTTGGAATTAAGGTGATGCTGGCCTCATAAAACAAATTTGGAAGTATTCCATCTCTTTCTATCTTTTGGAACAGCTTCAATTGAATAGGTATTGTTTCTTCTTTAAAAGTTTGATAGAATTCCCCTGGGAAGCCCTCTGGCCCTGGACTTTTGTGTCTTGGGAGGGTTTTGATGACTGTTTCAATTTCCTCCGTGGTTATTGACCTATTTAGGTTTTCTGTTCCAGTTTTTGTATTTTGTGGTTTTCCAGAAATGCATCCATTTCTTCTAGATTGCCTAATTTATTGTCATATAGCTGCTCATAATTCTTTTTAAAAATCATTTGAATTTCCTTGTTATTGGTTGTGATCTCTTCTCTTTAATTTATGGTTTTATTAATTTGAGTCCTTTTTTCTTTTCAATAAGGCTGACTAATGGTTTATCTATCTTATTAATTCTTTCAAAGAACCAACTCCTGGTTTTGTTCATCTGGATGAGATACTACCTCACACCAGTGAGAATGGTGAAAATCAACAAGATAGGAAACAACAAATGTTGGAGAGGATGTGGAGAAGGGGGAACCATCCTGCACTCTTGTTGGGAATGTGAACTGGTACAGCCACTCTGGAAAACTGTGTGGAGGTTCCTCAAAGAGGTAAAAATAGACCTGCCCTACGACCCAGCAATTTCACTGCTGGGGATTTACCCCAGAGATACAGAGGCAGTGAATCAGCAGGACACCTGCACCCCAATGTTCACAGCATCAATGTCCACAACAGCCAAACTGTGGAAGGAGCCTCGGTGTCCATCACAAGATGAAGGATAAGGAAGCTGTGGTCTATGTATTCAATGGAATATTCCTCAGCCATTAGAAATGACAAATACCCACCATTTGCTTCGACATGGATGGAACTGGAGGGTATGATGCTGAGTGAAGTAAGTCAATTGGAGAAAGACAAACATTATATGGTCTCATTCATTTGGGGAATATAAAAAATAGTGAAAGGGAATAAAGGGGAAAGGAGAAAAAATGAGTGGGAAATATCAGAGAGGGAGACAGAACATGAGAGACTCCTAACTCTGGGAAACGAACTAGGGGTGGAAAGGGAGGTGGGTGGGGGGTGGGGGTGATTGGGTGACAGGCACTAGGGGGGCACTTGGCGGGATGAGCACTGGGTGATATGCTATATGTTGGCAAATCAAACTCCAATAAGAAAAAAAACTCCAATAAGAAATATACAAAAATAAATGAAATAGTTAAATAATAAAAAAATTAATAAATTAGGAATTATCTTCTCATTTTAAATTCCCTGGGAAAGTTTGCATAGAATTGTTACTAAGTTTTTACTTAAATGTTTGGTAGAATTCACCAATGAGCTAACCCAGAGTTTTTCTTTGTGGGATCATTTTTAAGTACACTATTAATTTTTTGAAGTGCTCTCAGTGAAATAAACTGGGGTGATCACTGGGCTTACCACATTTCTTTCCCACTTTTCAGGAATCACTGTTCCTCGTTGCCTCCAGTGCCATGAATGTGTATGTACATATTTGTATGTATATGTGTGTCTGTGTGTGTGTGTGTATCTCTGTGGACAGAGAAAGTGAGAGCCAGAGTGAGAGGGAGCGAGAGATGTTCTCTTCTTGTTGACTTAATAAGAGAGTGAATCTGGCTCCTCCAACTTCTTCTTGACCAGAATCAGAGGTCTAGGCATTTCTCTTTTATTTTCCAAGTAGGTTAAACTTCTTTGTCAACCGTCAACATGAGTAGCAGGAATACTGTAGTTTTCGTTAGTATTTTTTTTTTTAATTATCAGTTTAACCAGGGGCTCCCAAAGGTATGGGCAATGTACCCATTGCTTCTCATTGAACATTGAAGAGTCCTGTGGATTAAAATCAAATTTCCTGTGGATAAAACTATTCTACTCTTGATGAAGCTGCCTGCACAGGCTGCATGATGTTCAGGGAAGAAAGTTCTATAATTCTGTTCTTTTTTAAAAAGTATAGTCTCAAAAAAATAAAAAATAAGTAAAATAAATAAAAATAAAAGAATAGTCTCCCTTTCTGAAGGCCACACTCTTTTGGAGATGACACTTTGAATTCTTAAGACCACTTCTCTTAGTTCTCAAAATTTTGTATTCCAAACTCAAGAATTCTCTTTGATTCTATGTCACAAATGATTTGGGTGTCCATCATTCATAGACCAAGAATGATTCCTTGTTTCCTTTCAAGGAACCACTGCAGCAGGAGTCAGTCACGTGCTTTAAAAAAAAAAAAAAAAAACGTAAATCTCCATGTTCGAGTTCATGCATTGCAACTTTTTACCCCATCAGTGCTGTTATCCTGTTTTCTGGACAGTAAAACTACATTTACTATCCCACTCTGCCACTCCTATACTTTAGGAAGACAGACATCTTCAGGCCTCAATAATAGTTTACTTTCTTCAAACCAACAGAGTTTCTTTTAAAATTTGTTTTGCTGCAAAGGATTACAGCTTTCCTCTTTCATGGGCAGGCTCTTTTATGTTCTTTATTTTTTTCTTGCTACTGAATATTCTTAGTGTAATATCATGTTGCTGTTGCTATTGAAATTTTACCTTAATATTTTATAGTATATGTGAGATTTAATAATAATGATACCTTGCATATATATATGGCTGTGTTTTACATATTTTAATTTATTTAATCCACACAGCAACTCTATGAGAAGATACTATTGTTATTTCTAGTTTCCAAATGAGGAACATATGTGATTGGAAAAAATTTTTAAACGTGGAGATTGTGAACAGTATATGCAAATATAAGAAATTTAAATATATTTGATACCTGGCATTGAGGAGAGATTATGAGTACTAGTAGAGTTGACTATACGAGCACTGCAAAATTAATAGATTTAAGTAAAAAGTCAAAATGAGAACAGTTTGAGATAATGAATATATTATGCAAGAATACTCAAGTATAACTACATCAGTATAGTAGGAGTGTTATAGAATTTTAAAATAGTTAGTAGCTATTACAAGGTATTTTATAAAATATGATTTTATATACACAACAAAAGTATAAAAAGGAAAAATAAATTTAATATGACATTTGCCATGTATTGATATTAATTAACTGAATAATGCATATTAAAAGTTAATTTGCAACTATGTAGAGTAAAAAAAGTTACACGTGTTCTTTGCTTTCATTGTCCTATTATTCTTGACCTGTAGGTGTACCACTTGTAACATTTATTTATTTATTTATTTATTTATTTATTTATTTGACTTTATTTATTCATGAGAGACACCAAGAGAGGCAGAGACACAGGCAGAGGAAGAAGCAGGCTCCCTCTGGGGAGCCTGATGTGGGACTCCATCCCAGGAATCCAGGATCAGGACCTGAGCCAAAGGCAGGCACTCAACCACTGAGCCACCCAGGTGCCCCTCACTTGTAACTTTTATTGTTAATAATTTTAGATTTGGAGTTGTTTTTAGAATTTGATATAAATCATTAAACTTATGTCATTTAAATTGTAGAATCTTATTTAAAATTATTGAAGTTTCATAAAATCTCAGAGCTTCTTCAAATATTCCAGACCAAGACATTTTACTATATATAAAATATACTTTCCACTTTATGGCATTATTTAAATGGTCTTTTAGAACCCAAAATAAAAGTAGATGTATATATAGAGTAGAAATGTAAAGAAAGTAAAGGAATACCTTCGAAGTGAACTTGGTTTAAATAAACCTATAGTAATCTACTTTAAATATCCATTGCATCAGAAAAGCAAGAAATGGGTTGTATTTATTACATATTTGTTTTGGTTAAAGATAGAAGTTCTTGGGGGTAGTATTTGTAAAACAATGCAAGGAAGGGTCAAAAGTGTACTTTTAGAAGAAACATTATAATTAATCATAATTTCGATTGACTTTGATGGAGAAAATCACTATTCTTCCAGGAAGTAAGAAGAAGACCAAATTCACTGATTCTCAAACTTCTACATGGGGACTGATTCTTTTTTTTAGTCAGATGGAAATCTTAAAATATAAACAACTGTTTCTCCACACTCATCTCACTACTAGATAATTTTCAATATTCAGCTGAATTAAGAATGAGATGTGGTCCAAGAGTCAGCATTAAAAGCAGAGCAAAACAAAGCCTCCCCAGCTGACTCTGAGGTAGGGGGAAGTTTGGCAAAACCTGACCTAATTGACCTCCTGGGCCTTCTTACTTTTCATAAACATTATGCATTTACATATATGTATTTCTAATCTCCCATCTTGGGTTTAAGAATAAACTATATGGCTGGATGAAACTTATGGCAGAAAACGTTTTTTGTTTTCTGTTTTGTTTTGTTTTTGTATTCAGTCTTTGCAGACCATAAAGAGTAAGATATTTCTTGAGTTTCCAACTGAAGACCCAAACTAAGATTCTCTTTTGGTTCAAATAAGTAAAAATGAGGTACATGAGACTTAGAAATAAAAAAGTCTACTGATTGAGTGTACTCAGTAGAACAAGTCTAACATAGACTATGAAGCGTTTTTATAATTAACTACACTTTCCTCCAAGCTTCCTTTAAAGGAACAATCGGCTTTTTTTTTTTTTTTTTTGGAACAATCAGCTATTAACATTCTTCAGTGATGCTTTGGAATCTGCTGGATCTCAAGTAAGGTACATGGTTTTTGAAAATCAACTTTTTTTGAAGACCATTTTTCTCAATTTAGCAAACATTCTTTTTTCTGTTCAATCTTTCATAGATCCATTGGTTATTGAGCACTTTTTTCTTCTCAGATGTTACATATTTCATTTAATTTATACATGTCATTTAATTTAATCCTTATAACAACAATCCAGTGGGGGTAAATGTCCTAAGACACAGTTTGCTAATGAGAAACCTGAGGATTGTGGAATTTGAGCAATTTACCCAAGATTAGTCAGTCAGTGAGTGGCAGGACATGAATAAAACTCAGATTTATATGAATTGAAATGTCACACTTTTAACTAAAAAAACATTTTGACTTCACATACACAAAAAAGACAGAAGCTGAATCAGTTTCACCTCTGACTCTAATTTTATGAAAATTTCTAAATAAAAATGTGACTTCAATAAGTTCCTTGAAAGGAAAACAAAATTTTGTCAGTTCAGAAATTAAGTAAAGTAATGGAACTACATAATTTTAACATGAAATTTCTTTTATGGATTTAATTTTTCTGATAATAAATATTATTTATACTTAGAATTATTAATATTTTATCCATGTGCTCCTTTGTCTTTTTGTTGTTATTAAGATGGATAGTCATTTAAGAAAGGAAAAAAGCCAAACCTATGTAATATTGATATTTTTTGCTCTATTTGTAACATCTTCTATTTAATTAGCAATATATGTAGGAAGAGAAACCACTTCTTTGTTGTTAGAGAAGTTAATCCTGTACTTCAACCATTATATGTCTCTCTATGCAAACAGAATAATTTCCATAACTAAGATCTTAGTTAGCATTTGACAGGAAAAGAAAAAAAAGACTTGCTGGAGTTTGGCTGCAGCAAGGGCTTGGAGGTACCAGAATCAGAAAGCAGAGATTCAAAGTAGATGAAGTAGGAAGTAGAGTTTGAACAGAGCATGTTCATGTAGGAGTCTGATTGATCATTTCACATGACTTTGATGCTTCATTCTCCTTCATGAAGCAGTGACCTCATGTTTCTTAATGCCTTTTATTATTATTTTTATGTTTTATGTTTTAAATTTATTTTATTTATTCATGAGAGACACACAGAGAGAGGCAGAGACACAGGCAGAGGGAGAAGCAGGCTCCATGCAGGGAGCCTGACGTGGGACTCGATCCCAGGTCCCAGGATCATGACCCAAGCCAAAGGCAAATGCTCAACCACGGAGCCACCCAGGCATCCCTCTTAATGTCTTTTAAATAGTGAAATGTTTTGAGAACCAAATTAACTGCCTTTGTGGTGGGGAAGGAAATGACCTGTGTTTTCACCCAGGTTTCCATTCCGAATGCAAACATAATTTTTAGGTGCCTATTTGCTGATTTATTTATTTGGCTAATATTTATTATGCTTTTAAGGTGTGCTAGTAACTGAAATGTTTCTTTTTCTACTCTCTCATGTTATCCTCACAGTGGTCCTCTAATGTAGGTATTATCAGTATCTTCCCTCTGAGAGATTTCAAGGCATTGGAAGTGCAGGTAGTTATCTTAGATTTATTGGATTGAAAGAAGTAAAGTTTAGACTCAGTGCACCTGACTCCATAGCTTGGAGCAAAGGGCATAGGGTGGCTGATGTCATCACTGTCCCAGACATCCCTGCCTGTCTACATTCCCCACAGCATGAGGACACTAAATATATTAGAAAAATAAGGTTCTTCTGTCAGATACGTTGCCAAGGACACCTCTTAGCACTTTTTCTCTCACTGAAAACTTCAGCAGTCGAAAGTTAACAAGGCATTCCACAGGCTTCATGGTCATCCCCTCATCTTCTCAGATAGATCTCAGCCATGAAGAGCGAGCTGAGCCGGAATTCCTCAGGAGTGACTGAGTTCATTCTGCTGGGCTTCAGAACAGCTCCAGACATACAGATCCTCTTATTCCTATTCTTCTTGCTGGTCTACGTGGTCATCGTGGTGGGAAATAGCAGCATGATAATTGTCATCAGGATGGACTCGAGGCTTCACACACCTATGTATTTCTTCCTTAGAAACTTGTCCTATTTAGATCTCTGCTACTCCACAGTCATTGCTCCCAAAGCTCTGGCTACTTTCTTGTCCAAGGACAAGAAAATTTCCTACAATGGCTGCGCAGCACAGTTCTTTTTCTTTGCTCTCTGTGTTGGGACTGAGGGCTTTCTTCTGGCCGTGATGGCCTATGATCGTTTCTCAGCCATTTGCTCGCCATTCCTCTATCCTGTCCGTATGTCTCAACAGGTTTGTGTTCACTTAGTAATTGGCTCCTACATCTGTGGAGGCCTCAACTCCATGGTCCAGACAGGATTCACCTTCAGCTTGCGTTTCTGTGGAGAAAACCGCCTGGACCACTTCTTCTGTGACGTCCCAGCCCTGATCAAGATCTCATGTGTTGACACGTCTGTGAACGAGATGGTGCTGTTCATCCTCTCCTCCCTCATCATTGTCACCACCACGACTGTCATCCTGGTTTCCTATGCTTACATACTCTCCACTGTCCTGAAGATCCCCTCCACCCACGGCAGGGGTAAGACCTTCTCCACCTGTAGCTCTCACATCACTGTGGTGAGTTTGTTCTATGGGACCGTGTTCTTCATGTACGCCCAGCCCGGGGCCATCTCCTCCCCAGAGAAAAGCAAGATTATAGCTGTGTTCTACACTCTTATCATCCCTATGTTGAATCCACTGATTTATAGTCTAAGGAATAAGGAGGTGAAAAATGCTGTAAAAAGGGTATTGTTGAGAAGATTATCTTTCCATTGATGCCAGCCATGTATAAAACTATGTTCAACTAAAAGCAATATTTTCAATAATTTGTTATAGTTTCAAGTAAAGCCATCTAAAAGTTTTGAAGATCAAAGTTTATTTTATCTTTATAACATCAATAGATTCTTTAGGAATGAATTTAAAAATCAACAGATTTTTCATAATCCTACATAATTATTTCATGGTGTGATATCTAGCTACCATGTAGGTTTGCTGTTTATGTTTTATTTTTCTTAGGTGTATGCAAAGTTGCAACTTACAAATACAGTATACTAAATTAATACACACCTGCAGTTTATTATATCTATAAATTGTTTATATTTACAAATGTATATATGTAAATATTTACATATCCATCTATATGTCTGGGGAGGGAGAAACGTGAGAGAGACATTACTGAATGTTCTATGCTCTTTGTTTTCTCCAAATCATAATCCAATCTGTCACAAATGCGTACTCACAGTGATATGGCAATGTCAATTATTGGCATTGTCTAAATTATACAAATTGATACAAAGTATTACTCCAATAATATCCTTAATAATATCCTTCTATCATCCAAAAACTAATGATTCCTAAATAAAAAACAAATAAATGTGATGTGGTTGCTGTAAAACTATCTTGTCATGGGGGTCTTAGTTATAAATGTTTGGTAATCTTTCCAGTATCACTCATGCTTACTTGCTTGTTGGTCTCATTACTGTCTACTTATATTCTGGGGTCATTTCCCAACCTGTATACTGATTGAAAAATCCTTATTCTTCTCTAGATTTGAAAAATTATTGCTGTAGAGTGACACAAAATCACATCTTACAATAATTTAATTCTTTCAGTGTCTGTGGTTAGCTATGCTTTGTATTATTAATCTTTAGAACTTTATCCTATTTATATTCTTTAATTAAATTTGCCATGTGTTTGACTACATGCCATTAGAATTTTGAATTTCTGGTTGTTATTTTTAAGATAGTTTATAGTGTGGGATCCCTGGGTGGCGCAGCGGTTTAGCGCCTGCCTTTGGCCCAGAGCGCAATCCTGGAGACCTGGGATCAAATCCCACATCGGGCTCCCGGTGCATGGAGCCTGCTTCTCTCTCTGCCTCCCTTTCTCTCTCTCTCTCTCTGTGACTATCATAAATAAAAAAAAAAAAAAAAAAACTTTAAAAAAAAAAAGATAGTTTATAGTGTGATATCTAATTGTTGCATAGGTTTATTTTCCTAGTTTTATTTTGCTTAGATGTATCTAAAATTGCAACTCATAAATTTGATACATACTCATTAATTAGATTCATTAATATAACATCTGTATATACGTTTGCATGTATGCATAATTATTTTAACTCATTTACTTAAGATCTTCTGGTTGTATTACATTTTTGTTTCTGATCTCATATGTTGAATGTTTGATTAAATAATTTTTTGTTTTTACTTTAATGACATATTTAAAACTTTTACACAGTTTTCCATGTGATTTGTGTTTTCATTATTATAAAAATAATTTTTCTGTTTACTTTAATGTTAAGGATTCTTCAGATGATTTTTCTTATTCCAGTATACTTGACTTACTTAGATGATAACTTTTTATTGTTGATTAAATATAAAAACAATATTGTCTCATAGGTAAAAGAATATTTGATAGTTTTTACTCTATTTTATGATTTTAAAAACAGTGAAATCAGAAAACTTCATCAATCTGTCAAATTACAGTTATAAAAACTGAATGAACACACATTCTAAAGTGGAATATGTAGACGTATTTTCTTTAAAATTAGGAAAAATACTAAAATAAAATAAAATAAAATTAGGAAAAAGACAAAATGTCCATTATCCCCAATGCAGTTCACCATTTTATTATACCTAGTAAGAGCAACGTGATAATAAATTTAAAGTTAAGGGATTAAGTGTAGGATTAAACTGTTTATTAAACATGATTATTTCCAAAGAAAAAATGAAAGAAGTGTTTATATAGATGTCTGGACTAACATAAAAAATCAATTTCATATCTCTAGACCAGTCATGAACAACTAAAATATTTAATTAAAAGCCTGCACCATTATATGTGTATCCAAGATTCTCAAGGGTTTAGCTAATTCAGCAAAAGATGTATAAGATCTCAATGTGGAAAATTATAAAATTCTTTGGATTATGCAATAGAAAAGCATCATTCAAAAATTACGAAGAAGAAAGAAAGGAAGAGTGATGTCAGAAGATGATGAAATAAGCCATCCCCTTTCCATATTCCTGAATGATAATTTGGCATCCATCCGTAGACAAAACTGCCTCCCTCATGGGAGGTTGGGATCCAGGTAGGAGACTGTGCAACCCTGGTGCAGCAGCCCAAGACCACAGAGAACTGTTTTGAGATCACAGGCCTATACCCAAGCAGCTTGACTTGACGAAGGGGTCCCAGCTACAGTGCTGGAATCAGATCCATACCCCTGAGGACTCAAATACAGCCCCTTTGACTTGGCCCTGTGACCAGTACCATATGGCAGGGCACTCAGAGGGAATCATGTCCATCCACGGGTTGATTAAGAGGCATGCAGACCGCCACTTGGCTGTGGACCCAAAGGAGCTGCCAAACCAGCTCAAGTCCCTCCCTGCCAGAGTCTGAGAGCCCCTGGAGATGAGCCCACCAAACTGGGTCAGACTGTAGATTCTGAGTAGTTCTGCAATAGGGTTCCAGCCTGCCCCAGGAGCAGTTCATCAATTGTCTTGCTGACACAGGGACTAAGCAGGAAACACTCCGTCTGCACCCTCAAAGATCCTGAAAGGGCCATATACTTGACTTAGCCCCTACAGCCACAGTGGCCAGCAGTCCTGCGGGTCCAGAAGACACTCCCCATTTAATCAGAAAGAAATGAAAACGTTAACCTTTGTCACCTGGCTAAGGTAGTGCTTATCAGGGTTTTCCTCTCTAGAGTGACTTTTTCTCTCTTTTCATACTGTTCTCTTGGAAAGCAAATCACTAAGTGTAGCTTCCTCTTAAGGAATGAGGAGTTAAGCTTTACCTCCTTGTGGGGGTGTGGACATAAATTATTTGGATTCTATATGTGATCCTCTTTGATAAAGTAAAGGCAACTGAAATAAAAATAATTATGAAGACCTTGGGATGGGAGGACACAGCTATGAGAGTTGATGTGATTCTAAGGCCACCTTAGGTTCAAAATAGGGAGACGTGACCTTCAGCTCTTTGTAGGAAGGAGCTGGAAAATATCACAGTGTTATTTGTCATTAACTACAAAGTGGAAGGTGGAGAGCAACGAGTTACAGCAAATCCCCCTGATGCATGTCCAAGTTATACGCAATTCCTGCGTTGTTTATCTCAGGACATGGCTTCTTGAAAGAGAAATTAATTTATAGTTTATTTAAGCCACATTAATTTTGTGATTAATGAGCTAACAACTTCCAAGAATTGCTTGCAAAGATGCAATTTCAGCCTGGAACCTTCTGTAGGGAAGTCAAAGCTTTACTTCCCCCCATCTCTGGTTTTCATCTGGGACTCAAACAAAAAGACAGATTGACCAGAGAAAAAAAAACATTTTATTAATGTGTGCAGTGCGCAACACATGGAAGAAACCTAAAATAAAAGAAACTTGAAAAAGCCGTTTGGAATTCCAGCTTATATAGCATCCTCAGAAACAACAGTAAATTTACAGAGAAATGGGCAGACAGAGGAAAGCAGTTTTGGGCTCCCACATGGCAAACTGAGAGAAGGTAAATATATGTCGTGAAACACTAATGGAGTAAGCTGTATTTGCAGATTTTTCTAGTGCCATCCCTGGGCTAATAAGAATCTATCTCCAGGGGGATCCCTGGGTGGCCCAGCAGTTCAGCGACGCCTTTGGCCCAGGGCATGACCCCGGGGTCCCGGGATCGAGTCCCACGTCGGGCTCCCTGCAGGGAGCCTGCTTCTCCCTCTGCCTGGGTCTCGGCCTCTCTCTGTGTGTCTCTCATGAATAAATAAATAAAATCTTTAAAAAATATCTGTCTCCAGGAAAAGAATTAATTTCTTTAGGCAAAAAGAGAGAGCTTTTGCTGTGTTTGTTATTTCTTAATTGCCTTTACCTCAAAATACTTTTTGTGTGAAGGAGGCATATTTTGGGATGACATTCTGCTTCCCTTCCTTCCCCCACATGGTAATGCTTGACGATTGCTTCTCCCACACCACAGATTTGAAATTTATTTCCCAGGAAGTGTAAAGCAAAGGACTTCTAGATTTGAAGACAGCACAGAAAATGAGTGGGCTTCATACCCAAAGATCAAGCAATTTAAACTATATTCTAAACAAATGTGAGGTGTTTCAGGATTCCTCCCTCACTCGCATACCAGAATACTGGCCATCACACTGCTATCCATCCCTCAGCAATTCATATTTCCCAAAAGAGGGACTCAAATATACTGAAACTGAGAATTCACCAATAAATGATCTAGCCAGATTACAGTAAATTCTCAAAGCGATAAAAGAATCATGTTATCTAAAGAAAGGAAATGTGCATTTTAGACATTTTGCCTTTATCAAAGGTCTTCAATAAGCAATGTGCTGAATAAATGTGGAAAGATAAAGACACAAATGTATCAGATAAAAATATATGGAGGAAATGTACATGTAGCAGGGTCTCTTTTGCAACTTCTTTTTTTAAAGATTTATTTATTTATTCACGAGAGACAGAGACACAGGCAGAGGGAGAAGCAGGCTTCATGCAGGGATCCCGACATGGGACTCAAACCCGGGACCCCAGGGTCACACCCTGGGCCGAAGGCAGACGCTCAACCGCAGAGCCCCCAGGTGTCCCTCTTTTGCAACTTCTGAACTCTGTAACAAGAAAACAACCATAGATAAACGTGAATGAATCAGCTTGGCAGAGTTCCCACAAAACTTTATTGACACTGAAATGTGAGACATATGATTTTCTTATGTCGTAAAATATTCTTCTTTTGATTTTCTCCAATCATTCAAAATTATATATTTAAAAGTGAAAAATGTTGTTAGCTCACAGACATATAAAAACTTGTGGCTGGTCAGATTTGACCCAAGAGCTGTGTAGTCTGCTAAACAGTTATCTTTAGGGAAATTTAAAATGAGAAAATCAGATTTTATCGTACCTTCGCTTAGTACATTTTGAAACTTTTTCCAATTTAAATTCAACTTTCCAAAATGTAGTATAACACCCAGTGCTCATCCCATCCATGCCCTCAATGCCTGTCACCCAGTTACCCATCCTCCTGTTTTGAAACTTTTAATTTCTTTCTGTAGATTCAAGTTTTGGGTCTGTGTTATATTACCTCCATATGAAATACTTCCTTACACATTTTTTTAAAACTGGGAAATGGATTTTTAAGTTTTTATCTTAAACAGTCTTTCCCTTTATATCTGAAGGATGTTCTCATTGGATATAGAATTCTAAGTCTCTAGTTTCTTTTTCTTTTTTTTTTCTCAGCAAATTAAAGATATTATTCTATTATTTCCTTGCTTGCATGGTTTCTTATGAGCACTTTTCTGTTTTCCTATTCTTCTTATCCTTATTTCTTTTATAGGTGCCCTCCCTTCACTTTTCTGGCTGCCTTCAAGCTTTTCTCTTTGTCTTTGGTCTTAAGTACTTTGAATATGGTATGTCCATGTGCAGTATTTTTTGGTATTTGTCCTGGTTGGTGTTCTCAAAACTTAGTGGATCTCTGGTTTGGTGTTTGTCACTTATTTTGGAAAACTTTTTGTGACCCAGGAGCCTTATTTATCAAAGTTACCTGCAAACCTATCTGTAACTCATCTGAGACTTCAATTACACGTGTGTTGTACTGTTTGATATTGTCCCACAGTTCTTGGATGTTCTGCTCTCTCTCTTTAAAAAATGTCTCTTTGCACTTCATTTTCAATAGTTTATATTGATTTATCTTCATGTTCATTCATGCCTGTAGTTTCGGGGAGATGTGTGAAGTATGCTAATGAGAATATCAAAGGCATTCTTCATCTAGGCTACTGTATTGAATTCTAGCATTTCCATTTTTTTTCTTAGAGTTCCCATTTTACCCCTAAAATTAAATTTGTGATCTTCCATGTTGTTTTTTTTTTAATTTCCATTACAGCCATTGACATATTATTCAAAGTTACTTTAAAGTCCCTGCCAAAGAGGGGTGCCTGGGAGCACAGTTGGTTAGGCCTCCAACTCTTAGTTTCAGATCAGGTCCTGATATCAGGGTTGGGAGATGGAGCCTTGTGTCAGGCTCAGAGTGGAGCCTGCTTAAGATGCTCTCTTTCCTTTTGCCTTTCCCCTGCTATGTGCTTTCTCTAAAATAAGTAAAATCTTTTAAATAAATAAACAACAAATAAATGCTCTGCTAGAAAGTTACAGATAAGTTGAAAAAATAGTAAAAAAAAGAGTTTCCTTAAAAATCCCTGCTTTCCATAATGTTAATGTTTTACATAATCATGGAACAATTATCAAGAATAGAAAATTAAATAGTATCTTGACTAACCCCTATGACTAAAAGCAAAAGGTCATAAAAAGTGTTGTAATCCAGTAGGGAAAAGTGTTCTTCACAATTTCGTTTTTAATTCAAAAATATTTGACTCATACTATTTTCATTATTGTGGAGCTCTAAACACGTTTAATAGTTTTTGACCAGTGGTTTACTTGGTAACAGATAAAACATTTTATAAGTACGAAGGAACTGTTGTCCATGGCTTAGAAGCTCAAGGGGACGCTATCCATCACCAACAGTGATGAACAGTAGACTCCTGAGAAGCCAGATTTCATGCTGCACTTAAGCTGTACCTGGTACTTGGTCTCAATGCTCTGCTACAGTGAGACCTTTGCCAAGTTGCTGCAGTCTGAAGACCTGAGTGAGCATAAGCTCAATCAAGGTTGATGGCATTAGTATGTCCTTCTAGAATCTTCTTGCAAAGGTCTGTTTTCATCTCCATTTTTTTGTGGTGGAGTAGATTTCTGCATCTGCATGTACAGCTGCTCCACCCAGGGCCACCGTGCCTGCCTCCTGGTGAAGGGGAGAAGCCCCTATCTGTTGATGGGAATGCAGTGACCAGACATGGCTAAGAAACTTTCTGGAGGAGATGAAAGCAAGGCTGGCCAAGTGCTGAGCCTGGCCTACAACCTCTTGGGGACAGGGCGCATGACCTGGGCCCACCATGGCCCACCATTCAGAAGGCAAAGTGAAACTTTGCATTGGTTTTTCTTTTCATTTTTACTTTTTTTTATAAATTTATTTTTTATTGGTGTTCAATTTGTCAACATATAGAATAACACCCTGTGCTCATCCCATCAAGTGCCCACCTTAAAACTAAAAGACAACCTACAGGATGGGAGAAGATATTTGCAAATGACATATCTGATAAAGGGCTAGTTTCCAAGATCTATAAAGAACTTATTAAACTCAACAGCAAAGAGACAAACACTCCAATCATGAAATGGGCAAAAGACATGAACAGAAATCTCACAGAGGAAGACACAGACATGGCCAACAAGCACAGGAGAAAATGCTCCACATCACTGGCCATCAGGGAAATACAAATCAAAACCACAATGAGAGCCCACCTCACACCAGTGAGAATGAGGAAAATTAACAAGACAGGAAACCACAAATGTTGGGGAGGATGTGGAGAAAGGGGAACTGTCTTGCACTGTTGGTGGGAATGTGACCTGGTGCAGCCACTCCTGGAAAACTGTGTGGAGGTTCCTCAAAGAGTTAAAAATAGATCTGCCCTACGACCCAGAAATTGAACTGCTAGGGATTCACCCCAAAGATACAGATGCAGTGAAATGCCGGGACACTGCACCCAGATGTTCATTTTTTTAAAATTTTTATTTATTTATGATAGTCACAGAGAGAGAGAGAGAGAGAGGCAGAGACATAGGCAGAGGGAGAAGCAGGCTCCATGCATCGGGAGCCCGACGTGGGATTCGATCCCGGGTCTCCAGGATCGCGCCCTGGGCCAAAGGCAGGCGCCAAACCGCTGCACCACCCAGGGATCCCCAGATGTTCATTTTTACTTTGACTCTTTCCACCTGCTTTGGCAAGAAGCCCTGATGCAGCCCCCAACCAGCAGGGGCTCTGGTACTAGGCCGGCTGCCTGAGGAGCAAGCATAACCAGTGTCCAGGCTGAGGGCACTTAGTGGACAGCACAGGGTGGTGTGTCCATCTTCTGTAAGGCCACCCGAGTCCCACAGGTACCCCAGATACCCTGTCTGTGGGGACCTGCTCATCGCAGAGACACTCCCCTTTACTCTCACAGCCGTGGGTCAGGACACCTGATGGCCAAAGGGTAATGCAGGATGCTGTCCATTATGTTCCCTGCATCCCACCTGTGTGTTCATGCGCTGGGTGAAGGCTGCCACCCAGGGTGGGGGTCCAGTCAGGATCCCTAATGGAGCAGGACCTGGGCCTTATTGGTTTACATTTTCTCTCCTATTCAGTGAAATGGGTCTTGATTAGCATTGTTTGGTGAGTGGTGAGACCGTTTGGGATTCCAGGTCCCTCTTATGGCTGATTGCTCCATGGGGTTTGTCCCACGCTGCGCCCACAGCTGCCAGGTAGGCCCAGCCCAGGGGTGACCCTCGACCCTGGAAGGCACCTCACGTGCTGGGCAAGGGGACTCCAGACCATTCCCATAAGATGCTCTTCCTCAGAGATGATGGTCCTCAATAACGCGGTAATTTCTTTTTGATGAACCCTGTCTCTTTAGCATGTAATCTATTAGAGAATCCTGTGCTTGACAGGATGAGCACTGGGTGTTATTCTGTATGTTGGCAAATTGAACACCAATAAAAAATAAATTTATTATTAAAATGAAGAAGAAAGAAGAAAGAGAAAAGAAAGAAAGAAGAAAGAAAGAAAAGAAAGAAAGAAAGAAAGAAAGAAAGAAAGAAAGAAAAGAAAGAAAGAAGAAAGAGAGAAATAAAGAAAGAAAGAAAGAAAGAAAGAAAGAAAGAAAGAAAGAAAGAAGAAAGAAAGAAAGAAATAAAGAAAGAAGAAAGAAAGAGAAAGAAGAAAGAAGAAAGAAAGAAAGAGAAAGAAAGAAGAAAGAAAGAAAGAAAGAAAGAAAGAAAGGAAAGGAAGAAAGGAAGAAAGAAAAGAAAGAAGAAAGAAAGAAAGAAAGAAAGAAAGAAAGAAAGAAAGAAAGAAAGAAAGAAAGAATCCTGTGCAGTGATTCCAGAACCTCAAAAATGTACGATGTTATATAAGGATTGATTTGCTATCGACAATTCTGGATAAAAGAGAGAGAGAGACATGTTACACTGTTCTAATGATTTTATGTCAAGATGCTTGTAATAAGCTTGTAAAACAAACAAATATGAGGGAACTGTCAAGGAGCTTTTCTAGTTTTTGGCTATTTTCAGAGAATGTTATCTGCATGATATGTATTTCTAATTGTGATGAATCTAACTTGATTGCCTAATTTATGTTTGTTTGTTTTGTAATCATTCCTCATGTGCTGAAGAAGAAACTATTCTTTTTGTTTTGGGGATACACACACATTATACATGTGCTATTTATATATGTCTAATTATATATCTTGTTACTTGCACTTTTTACATTTTTTCTCATTTCTTGTCTGCTTTATTTTTTTTAATATTTAGTGAGATATGTGATCATCTATTATGATAGTGAACTTGGCAATTTGTTCCTGTAATATGTTTTCTATATAGAAGCTATTTTATTAATTAATTACAGTTTAAGAATAGTTTCATTTAGTTCTAAATTTCATTTTTATCAAGATAAGAATATTTCTATCTAATAATGTTCTTATTACACTGGCATCTTTATGCATTTTATTTTTTATTTAATTTTTAGATTAAAAAATTAGTTATTTAAGAGAGAGAAAATGCACTGGCAGGAGTGAGGGGAGGGGCAGAGGGAGAAGCAGAATCCCTGCTGAACAGGGAGCCCCATATGGTGCTCAATCCCAGGGCCTCTGAGATCGTGACACCAGCCGAAGGCAGACGCTTCACCAACTGAGCCACCCAGGTGCCCCCTTATCTATGCATTTTAAATAAATCTGAAGTTGACAAAATGTTTTATACAGCCCCCAGAAAGGTCGGAGAATTCCATAGCTCTTCATCTTTGCCAATGCTTATTTATCATCTTGCTATTAGCCAGTCTACTCTGTGGAAAGTGAGATTACAGAATGATTTTAACTTTAATTTCCATACTAATAATGTCAAATTAATGTGTTTCCACGAACTCATTGGCCATTAGTAGTCAAATAAATGTATGTTCTTTCGTTCATTTTTATGGTGATATGTTTGTCTTTTAATTTTTAAGTTATAGTCAGGATAAAAGTCTCGTGTCAAGATGCATGAATCATAGACATTTTCTCTTAACCCATATTTTGCCTTTTCATATCAAACATGATGTCCTTTAAAGGACACATATTTTAGATTTTGATGAAGTCAAATTTATCATTTAAAAAAATAATTAGTGTTTCTTTTGTCCTTTCCCAGGGATCCTTGACTTCTCCATGTTTTCAAAGATATGCTGTATTTTCTTCTATAAGTTTAATAGTTTTGGTTTTATGGTTAGGTCTGTGATCCTCTTGAAGTCAATTAGGGTGCATAGCATATGGTGGGATCCAGGACATTTTATTTGTTTTTTTTTATGGCTAATTGTTCCTGCACCAGTTGTTAAAAAGAATTCTCTTTGTCCAGTGAATTCTTCCTTGTCAAAAATCAATAAATCATACATGTACAGTCTTTCTGAACTCTCTTTTCTGCTGTTCTTATATACTCTTATGCCAATACAACAGTTTTCTGATTGCTATAGTGTTATACTAAGTCTTGAAACCAGTGTAATTCCTCCAACTTTTTCTTTAAAATAATTATTTTGACTATTCTGTATTCTTTGGCTTTTCATGAAAATAATAGAATCAGCTTTTCAACTTTTACAAGATATGACTGGAATTTTAATTCAAATGGTATTAACTTTATAGTTCATTTTGGGGGAACTCAATATCTTAATAATCTTAATTCATTAGCATAGTAAATCTATTTATTATTATTATTATTATAATTTAATAATAATTTAATATTATTATAATTTCAAAAAGGAGATTTCAGTGCATGTTTCGGTAAATTTACTGTAGGCTTTTAAAAAAGATAAATAAATCTTTCAATGCTCTCTACTAGATAGTGTTTTTAGTGCTGTTATTCAGTTGTTCATTGCTTATAGTAAAAATGCATGCTCTAAAAAAATTAAATGAGTGTCTTGCAATCTTGGTAACTTAGAAATTTTCTTTTTTGTATACACCTTGAAATTCTAAAACATTTTGTGTTGAGATAGAATATACATATAATAAAATTCACCAATTTTAAGCATACAATTTAATGGGTTATATATATGTATACATTCATTAAACCATCATTAAATCAATGTGGGGGGCACCTGGGTGGCTCGGTCAGTTGAGCGTCGGACCCTTGGTTTCAGCTGAGGTTATGTCTCAGGATGCTGGGATCAAACCCCATGTTGGGCTCTGCACTCAGTGGGGAGTCTGCTTAAAGGTCTGCCCCTGTCCCTCTGTCCCTACCTCCCTCTCAAACAAATAAATAAATCATTAAATCATGACATAAGAGTGCCTGGGTGGCTCAGTTAAGCATCCACCTTTGACTCGGGTCATAATCTTTGGATCCCTGCTTAGAGGGAGGGGGGGATCTCCTTCTCCCTCTCCCTCTACCCTCCTCCCTGCTCATGCTCCCTCTCCCTCTTTCTCTCTCTCTCCCAAATAAAAATCTTAAAAAAAATAAAAAACCAAATCATGATAGAGAATACTTCCATATTCCAAAAAAATTTTCATACACCTTCACAATCAATCCCCTTATTTCATCCTTCGCCTCTACAAACCACTGACAGCTCTGTCATTATATTTATACATTTTCTAGAACTGCATACAAATGGAATCATGTGATACTTTTTGTAATAACATCTTTCTCTTAGCATAATGCTTTGGAGATTTTTGTATGTTAATAAAATGTTAATATCAGCAGCTTGCTTTTTTCATTGCTAAGTAGTATTTTATTACATAGATGTACTGTGATTTGTTTACCCACTTACTGAATTATTGAATCTGAATTTGATTTACTTTCTTTAGCATTTATGGAAAAAGCTGCTATGAACAATTGTATGCATAACTTTGCGGTGGCATATATTTTCATTTCCCTTAATAAAATATTTGGGATGAGATTACTGATTTAGTATGTTTTTTTAATGATACTCCACACTGGCTATATATTTGCATTACCACCAGCAATATGTGAAAATTCAAGTGGCTCCAAATCCTTAACAACACTTGGTATTCTCAGTGTTTTTAACTTTAGTCATTCTAGTGGATATGTATGGACTTAACTAACATTACCCTGGTGATTCGTGATATTAGGGATCTTTTCATTTGATTGCTTAACATTCATATATCTTGTCTGGCAATGTTTCTGTTAAAGTTTTTGTCTATGGGGTTCTTTGTTTTTTTGGTTTCGGTTTTGGTTTTGATTTTGGTTTTTTGTTTTGTTTTGCTTTGCTTTGTCTTTTTTTTTTTTTTTGCCTTTATTCGTTGAATTGTAAAAGTTCTTTTTAATATGTTGTAGATCACTTTTAATAGATAAATGTTTTTCAAGTATTTTCTCCCAACCCATAGCTAGCCTTCTTCTCCTACCCCCCAGCTTTTGGCCTTTACCAAAAGATACTTTCTATCTCTATGGTTTTAGTTTTTTAGTTTTTTTTTTAAAGATTTTATTTATTTACTCATGATAGATGCAGAGAGAAGTAGAGACACAGGCAGAGGGAGAAGCAGGCTCCATGCAGGGAACCAGATGTGGGACTCGGTCTGAGACTCTGGGATCACGCCCTGGGCCTAAGGCAGATGCTCAACTGCTGAGCCACCCGGGCGTCCCTATATTTATGGTTGTGACAATTTTAACTACTTAATGTGAGTGGAATCATACAGGATTTGTCTTTTTGTCTGGTGACTGCTTATGTCACTTAGCAAAATGCCTTCCAAGTTAATGTATGTTGTAACATGTCAAAATTTCCTTCCTTTGTGGGACTGAATAATATTCCTCTGTATGTATGTATCATATCTTGCTTATCCATTCCTCCAGTGATATGCACTTTGATAGCTTCCATGTTTTAACTATTGTGAATTATGTTGCTAAGAACGTAGATGTACAAATATCACCTTGAGATCCTGCTTTTAATTCTTTTGAGGATATACCTAGAAGTGAAATTGCTGGATCATATGGTAGTTCTATTTTTGATTTTTTTTTAAGAACCCACTATGCAGATCTTCCTCCACTATGTTGGGGTTACATTCTGATAAACCCGTCATAAGTTGAAAATAATAGAAGTTGAAAATGCATTTAATATACTTAATCTACTGAACATCATAGCTTAGCCCAGCCTACCTTAAGTGTGCTCAAAAGACTTAGCCTCTGATTGGTCATAATAATAGAACACAGAGCCTATTTTATAATAAAGTGTTGAATATCTCATGTAATTTATTGAATATTGTACTGAAAGTGAAAAACAGAATGTTTGTCTGGGTGCAGCACTTATTGATGGATTACCTTCAGGATCATGTGGCTGACTGGGGGCAGCAGCTCCCTGCTGTTGCCCAGCGTCAGGAGAGAGGATCATACCACGTCACCCTCACCTGGGAAAAGATGAACATTTAGAGTGCAGTTTTTACTGAATGCATATTGTTGTTGCATGATGGCAAACTCAAAACATAGTAAGTTGAACCATCATAAATTGGGGAACATCTGTGTATACTGTTTTCACAGCTGTACCGCCTTACATTCCCATCAAAAGTGTACAAGGTTCCAATTTCTCCACATCCTCAACCAACACTTCCTTTCTTCTAAAATAATAACCATCATAATGGCTGTGATGGGATATCTCAGTAGGGTTGATATATTTTTCTCTAAAGATTAGTGCTACTAGGGGCAAGATGGCTGAAGAGTAGGGTCCCCAAATCACCTGTCTCCACCAAATTACCTAGAAAACCTTCAAATCATCCTGAAAATCTATGAATTCGGCCTGAGAATTAAAGAGAGAACACCTGGAATGCTACAGTGAGACGAGTTCACGCTTCTATCAAGGTAGGAAGACGGGGAAAAAGAAATAAAGAAACAAAAGGCCTCCAAGGGGGAGGGGCCCCTCGAGGAGCCGGGCTGAGGTCGGAGCTAGTGTCCCCAGGACAGGAGAGCCCCGTCCCGGAGGAGCAGGAGCTGCACCAACCTTCCCAGTGGAAAGAGGCTCACAGGGAGTTGGAGCAGGACCCAGGAGGGCGGGGATGCCCTCGGGCTCCGGGGACACTAACAGACACCTGCGCCCAGGGAGAGTGCGCCGAGCTCCCTAAGGGCTGCAGCGCGCACGGCGGGACCTGGAGCAGCTCGGGTGGGGCTCAGGGGCGGCTCCGCGGAGGGGGCTGCGGGGCGGGAGCAGCTCGGAGGGCTCGGGGGAGGCTCCGCGGAGGGGGCTGCAGGGCGGGAGCGTGAATCCAACAGCGCAGGCCCCGGAGCACAGGGCGCCGGGACACAGCCCAGGATCTGGCCTCCCCCGGGACAGGCAGAGGCCGGGAGGGCCCAGGACAGCAAGGACGCTCCTGCCCCGAGCTGAGCAGATCAGCGGCCCCGCCCCGGAGCCTCCAGGCCCTGCAGACGGAGAGCTCTGGTGCTACTGCTGGAGCTGACTCCAGGGCTGCAGAGCTGGCCACCGCCACTGCGGTTGTTCCTCCTGGGGCCTCACGGGGTAAACAACCCCCACTGAGCCCTGCACCAGTCAGGGGGCAGAGTAGCTCCCCCAAGTGGTAACACCTGAAAATCAGCACAACAAGCCCCTCCCCCAGAGACCAGCTAGACGGACCAGTTCCAGGGGAAGTCAAGGGACTTCAACTATACAGAATCAGAAGATACTCCGCAGTGTTTTTTTTTTCTTCTTCTTTTTTTTTCTCTTTCTTTTTGATTTCTGATGCTTCCCCCACCCTTTTTTCACCTTTCATTCTTTTTCTTTCTCTTTTTCTTCACTTTTTCCCTTTTTTCTTCCTTTTTTCTTTTTTCTTTTTCTCTTTACTTTCCTTCTCTCTCTCTCTTTTTCTCCTTTTCCCAATACAACTTGTTTTTGGCCACTCTGCACTGAGCAAAATGACTAGAAGGAAAACCTCACCTCAAAAGAAAGAATCAGAAACAGTCCACCCTCCCACAGAATTACAAAATCTGGATTACAATTCAATGTCAGAAAGCCAGTTCAGAAGCACTATTATACAGCTACTGGTGGCTCTAGAAAAAAGCATAAAGGACTCAAGAGACTTCATGACTGCAGAATTTAGATCCAATCAGGCAGAAATTAAAAATCAATTGAATGAGATGCAATCCAAACTAGAAGTCCTAACGTCGAGGGTTAACGAGGTGGAAGAATGAGTGAGTGACATAGAAGACAAGTTGATGCCAAAGAGGGAAACTGAGGAAAAAAAGAGACAGAAAATTAAAAGACCATGAAGACAGATTAAGGGAAATAAACGACGGCCTGAGGAAGAAAAACCTACGTTTAATTGGGGTTCCCAAGGGTGCCGAAAGAGACAGAGGGCCAGAATACATATTTGAACAAATCCTAGCTGAAAACTTTCCTAATCTGGGAAGGGAAACAGGCATTCAGATCCAGGAAATAGAGAGATCCCCCCTAAAATCAATAAAAACCCTTCAACACCTCGACATTTAATAGTGAAACTTGCAAATTCCAAAGATAAAGAGAAGATCCTTAAAGCAGCAAGAGACAAGACATCACTAACATTTATGGAGAGAAGTATTAGGGTAACAGCAGACCTCTCCACAGAGACCTGGCAGGCCAGAAAGGGCTGGCAGGATATATTCAGGGTCCTAAATGAGAAGAACATGCAACCAAGAATACTTTATCCAGCAAGGCTCTCATTCAAAATGGAAGGAGAGATAAAGAGCTTCCAAGACAGGCAGGAACTGAAAGAATATGTGACCTCCAAACCAGCTCTGCAAGAAATTTTAAGGGGGACTCTTAAAATTCCCCTTTAAGAAGAAGTTCAGTGGAACAATCCACAAAAACAAGGACTGAATAGATATCATGATGACACTAAACTCATATCTCATAATAGTAACTCTGAACGTGAACGGACTTAATGACCCCATCAAAAGGCGCAGGGTTTCAGACTGGATAAAAAAGCAGGACCCATCTATTTGCTGTCTACAAGAGACGCATTTTAGACAGAAGGACACCTACAGCCTGAAAATAAAAGGTTGTAGAACCATTTACCATTCAAATGGTCCTCAAAAGAAAGCAGGGGTAGCCATCCTTATATCAGATAAACTAAAATTTACCCCGAAAACTGTAGTGAGAGATGAAGAGGGACACTATATCATACTTAAAGGATCTATCCAGCAAGAGGACTTAACAATCCTCAATATATATGCCCCGAATGTGGGAGCTGCCAAATATATAAATCAATTAATAACCAAAGTGAAGAAATACTTAGATAATAATACACTTATACTTGGTGACTTCAATCTAGCTCTTTCTATACTCGATAGGTCTTCTAAGCACAACATCTCCAAAGAAACGAGAGCTTTAAATGATACACTGGACCAGATGGATTTCACAGATATCTACAGAACTTTACATCCAAACTCTACTGTATACACATTCTTCTAAAGTGCACATGGAACTTTCTCCAGAATAGACCACATACTGGGTCACAAATCGGGTCTGAACTGATACCAAAAGATTGGGATCGTCCCCTGCATATTCTCAGACCATAATGCCTTGAAATTAGAACTAAATCACAACAAGAAGCTTGGAAGGACCTCAAACACGTGGAGGTTAAGGACCATCCTGCTAAAAGATGAAAGGGTCAACCAGGAAATTAAGGAAGAATTAAAGAGATTCATGGAAACTAATGAGAATGAAGATACAAACGTTCAAAATCTTTGGCATGCAGCAAAAGCAGTCCTAAGGGGGAAATACATCGCAATACATGCATCCATTCAAAAACTGGAAAGAACTCAAATACAAAAACTAACCTTACACATAAAGGAGCTAGAGAAAAAACAGCAAATAGATCCTACACCCAGGAGAAGAAGAGAGTTAATAAAGATTCGAGCAGAACTCAATGAAATCGAGACCAGAAGAACTGTGGAACAGATCAACAGAACCAGGAGTTGGTTCTTACAAAGAATTAATAAGATAGATAAACCATTAGCCAGCCTTATTAAAAAGAAGAGAGAGAAGACTCAAATTAATAAAATCATGAATGAGAAAGGAGAGCTCACTACCAACAACAAGGAAATACAAACGATTTTAAAAACACGTTATGAACAGCTATACGCCAATAAATTAGGCAATCTAGAAGAAATGGACGCATTCCTGGAAAGCCACAAACTACCAAAACTGGAACTAGAAAATAAATAGAAAAGAAAGAAATAGAAAACCTGAACAGGCCAATAACCAGGGAGGAAATTGAAGCAGTCATCAAAAACCTCCCAAGACACAAGAGTCCAGGGCCAGATGGCTTCCCAGGGGAATTCTATCAAACGTTTAAAGAGGAAACCATACCTATTCTCCTAAAGCTGTTTGGAAAGATAGAAAGAGATGGAGTACTTCCAAATTCGTTCTATGAGGCCAGCATTACCTTAATTCCAAAACCAGACAAAGACCCAACTAAAAAGGAGAATTACAGACCAATATCCCTGATGAACATGGATGCAAAAATTCTCAACAAGATACTGGCCAATAGGATCCAACAATACATTAAGAAAATTATTCACCATGACCAAGTAGGATTTATCCCCGGGACACAAGGCTGGTTCAACACCCATAAAACAATCAATGTGATTCATCATATCAGCAAGAGAAAAACCAAGAACCATATGATCCTCTCATTAGATGCAGAGAAAGCATTTGACAAAATACAGCATCCATTTCTTATCAAAACTCTTCAGAGTGTAGGGATAGAGGGAACATTCCTCGACATCTTAAAAGCCATTTACGAAAAGCCCACAGCAAATATCATTCTCAATGGGGAAGCACTTGGAGCCTTTCCCCTAAGATCAGGAACACGACAGGGATGTCCACTCTCACCACTGCTATTCAACGTAGTACTGGAAGTCCTAGCCTCAGCAATCAGGCAACAAAAAGACATTAAAGGCATTCAAATTGGCAAAGAAGAAGTCAAACTCTCCCTCTTCGCCGATGACATGATACTCTACATAGAAAACCCAAAGTCCCCTCCCCAAGATTGCTAGAACTCATACGGCAATTTGGTAGCATGGCAGGATATAAAATCAATGCCCAGAAATCAGTGGCATTTCTATATACTAACAATGAGACTGAAGAAAGAGAAATTAAGGAGTCAATCCCATTTACAATTGCACCCAAAAGCATAAGATACCTAGGAATAAACCTAACCAAGGAGGTAAAGGATCTATACTCTAAAAACTACAGAACACTTCTGAAAGAAATTGAGGAAGACACAAAGAGATGGAAAAATATTCCATGCTCATGGATTGGCAGAATTAATATTGTGAAAATGTCAATGTTACCCAGGGCAATGTACACGTTTAATGCAATCCCTATCAAAATACCATGGACTTTCTTCAGAGAGTTAGAACAAATTATTTTAAGATTTGTGTGGAATCAGAAAAGACCCTGAATAGCCAGGGGAATTTTAAAAAAGAAAACCATATCTGGGGGCATCACAATGCCAGATTTCAGGATGTACTACAAAGCTGTGGTCATCAAGACAGTGTGGTACTGGCACAAAAACAGACACATAGATCAATGGAACAGAATAGAGAACCCAGAAGTGGACCCTGAACTTTATGGCCAACAAATATTCAATAAAGGAGGAAAGACTATCCACTGGAAGAAAGACAGTCTCTTCAATAAATGGTGCTGGGAAAATTGGGCATCCACATGCAGAAGAATGAAACTAGACCACTCTCTTTCACCATACACAAAGATAAACTCAAAATGGATGAAAGATCTAAATGTGAGACAAGATTCCATCAAAATCCTAGAGAAGAATACAGGCAACACCTTTTTGAACTCAGCCACAGTAACTTCTTGCAAGATACATCCATGAAGGCAAAAGAAACAAAAGCAAAAATGAACTATTGGGACTTCATCAAGATAAGAAGCTTTTGCACAGCAAAGGATACAGTCAACAAAACTAAAAGACAACCTACAGAATGGGAGAAGATATTTGCAAATGATGTATCAAATAAAGGGCTAGTTTCCAAGATCTATAAAGAACTTCTTAAACTCAACACCAAAGAGACAAACACTCCAATCATGAAATGGGCAAAAGACATGAAGAGAAATCTCACAGAGGAAGACATAGACATGGCCAACAAGCACATGAGAAAATGCTCCACATCACTTGCCATCAGGGAAATACAAATCAAAACCACGATGAGATCCCACCTCACACCAGTGAGAATGGGGAAAATTAACAAGGCAGGAAACCACAAATGTTGGAGAGGATGTGGAGAAAGGGGAACCCTCTTAAACTGTCGGTGGGAATGTGAACTGGTGCAGCCACTCTGGAAAACTGTGTGGAGGTTCCTCAAAGAGTTAAAAATAGACCTGCCCTACGACCCAGCAATTGCACTGTTGGGGATTTACCCCAAAGATACAGATGCAGTGAAACGCAAGGACACCTGCATCCTGAAGTTTCTAGCAGCAATGTCCACAATAGCCAAACTGTGGAAGGAGCCTCGGTGTCCATCGAAAGATGATGGATAGAGAAGCTGTGGTCTACGTATACAATGGAATATTCCTCAGCCATTAGAAACGACAAATACCCACCATTTGCTTCAACGTGGATGGAACTGGAGGGTATTATGCTGAGTGAAGTATGTCAATCGGAGAAGGAAACATTATATGTTCTCATTCATTTGGGGAATATAAATAATAGTGAAAGGGAATATAAGGGAAGGGAGAAGAAATGTGTGGGAAATATCAGAAAGGGAGACAGAACATAATGACTCCTAACTCTGGGAAACGAACTAGGGGTGGTAGAAGGGGAGGAGGGCGGGGGGTGGGAGTGAATGGGTGATGGGCACTGGGGGTTATTTTGTATGTTGTTAAATTGAACACCAGTAAAAAATAAATTTTAAAAAAATAGAAAAAAAATGTTAAAAGTGGCAAAAAAAAAAGATTAGCGCTACTGAGCATCTATTCATGTGATTCTCATTTGCATATTATCATTTGTATATGTCTTTGAACTCTTTGCCCATTTTTGAGGCATGTTTTTTGCTTTTGTTGTTGAATTTTAGGAGTTCTCTTTATAATCTGAGTACTAATCACTTATCAGATATGTAATTGGGTTTTTTTAATATTTTATTTATTTCTTCATGAGAGACACACAGAGAGAGACAGAGGCAGAGACATAGGCTGAGGGAGAAGCAGACTCCATGCAGGGAGCCCGATGCGGGACTTGATCCCGGGACCCCAGGATCAGGCCCTGGGCTGAAGGCAGCGCTAAACCACTGAGCCACCGGGCTGCCCTGTAATTTGAAAATTTATTCAGCCACTTGGGGAACTGCCTTTTTATTCTGCTGATAATGTTTTTTGAAGCAAAAGATTTAAAAATTTTTATAAAGGTCATTTTGCCTATATTTACTTTTGCTCTCTATGCTTTTGGTATCATATCAATAAATATCAATAAATCATTGACAAATTCAATATACCTTTAGCTTCATCTCTGTTATCTTGAAGTTTTTTTCCCCAGTATCATTTAGTGTAAAAACATTCAGTTAATTTTTTTCTTTTTTTAAATTCTCACATTGATTCATGGATTTTTAGATGTTATTAACTCCGACTATTTGGAGATTTTCTAGATGTATTATTGTTGTGGATTTCTAACTGAATTACTACTTTCCTATTGTGAATTGAATCAAGAAATAGTGTGAAGAAGTAAACTATGGCAATTATTGAAGATTCACTTAAAATAATATGCCTTAGCATTATGCAGTAATGCTAACTTAGAAAATAGGATTGTGAAATTAAAATGAATAATTTAAAAGAATTAATGAATCTCTTATTTTAGATGTTTGTTTTATTTCCTCTAAAATATGATAGGTATCTGATGTTTTAAGTTGAATATAGTTCATCCTGGTAACAGGAAATGATGTATGCATTGTTTGCCTGAAGTTTTTAAATCAGTCTTTAAAAGAATCTGTGACAAAAAAAATAAATAAAATATAAAATAAAATAAAATAAATAAAATAAATAAAATAAAATAAAATTAGTCTGTGACATAAGGCTGGAATTCTTATGGATTTTAACTAAGAAATATCCACAATGTAAAATGATAAGCCCATGTGCACACTTCTTTTTTGTCCCAATTACTACTAGAATCCAATTCCGTTTATTCCAAATTCTCAATTTTTTCCACAATACTTTACCTACATTTAGATTAGCTATTAGATAAGAGAAAAATAATTCTGGATACTAGATTCCCATCCTCCTGAGGGGGGAATTTCCTCGGGAAATTGGGGAATTGATGGGGAAATTTCCTGTTTGTTTGTTTATTTATTGCCCCATCTTAATTATGAGAGAAGACAAAATCCCTTTAAGGTACCCTTTTCACCTGAAGTGTTGAATGCACCTTCTGGGGTTTATAGTCAAAAGAAATTTACATCTTTGGAGCAGCAAACCCCAGAGACCAATCAGAAACTCACATAGCACTCCTCTATTGTTGCCATTAATCATCTTTGTCCTTGGTGAATATTTACGTAAATATTTTAAATTCAAGATGAAGTCATCCTCAGGATAGCGTGTTTGAAGCCAGCTCTGACGGTTTCTGAACAGCGTGATTCCCACTGGATGTCTAAAATAATACTCCATTTTCACAGTTAAGTGTACCAGTTAGAGGGATACCTATGAGAGGAAGATTGATGCCTTTAAGTTTAATGAGAAGATGGGACCCCACTGGTCTCAAGATACAATCGCGGTGTAGAGTAGATAATTCCTCAAACTTCCTCATACAAACTGATCTTGTTTTGGCATAATTAGCTATAGGTTACACCAGGGCAACCAGATGATTCCCACTGGTGGAATGAAGCTTTTATATCCTGCTATGAATTATTTTAACTAAAGTCCAGGCAAAATAACTCTTGATTTTAATCAGTCTCATTGGGCCCCATTAAAAAGTGCACTTAGTCAAAGAGCTAAATTAGAAAGAACCTTAGGAAATCCCTGAGTAGGTGATTACAGAGTAAGTCAAGCTTGAAATAGTTTTAAGTGATACATTAAATGTCAAAAAAATAGAGCCAGAGACAAGTGTTTCCTTAAATGTTCATACTTGTCACACACACAGACACGACACACACAGGCATCGCAAGAATCTCTTGAGGAGATGCTGATGTTATTAGAGTAGTTCCCAAATAGTCTACATGTTAAAAATGACATATATATGTAAGCACTATTTTCCGACTCTTTCCATGAAAAATTACCTCTGCCCTTGACCACATATCTTTTTTTAAAGAAATCTATTTGAAGATCCAATTTATAGCGTTCGGTTTAAAATTATTTTACATTCTAAAAAAAAATTATTTTACATTCTTTAATCCCTGGAAGTCAGTTTAGAATTTTATATTTATTATCCCTTCAGTGGAAATATTGATCTTACGTTATTCATAATGTTTAATAAACATAACCTAGATAAATGTGAAAAAAAGAAATCTTTTTCTAAAACTGTTTCCTTTATTTATACACAAATTTGAACGTATTTCTCTCACTTCTAGTACACACATGTAAAATGATATTTTACTTAATTTTCCAAGAGTTAAAATATATTTTTCTTCTTTTAAGATCAGTTTGAATGACAAGATACAATTAAACAATTTCTCTTTAGATGCTGCAAAATTTTATGGGAGAGTTCAAAGAAGATATTTCTATTAGTCAAACATGTTACAATCTTTACTTTCCTTAATTAATATACTATTATTATTTGTAATTCCTCTAAGCTTTTATATACATATATCATATATATAACCTTTATATAATGTATAGATTCTTTATCTATATATTTCATATATATGATATATACTATATATATAACACCTCAGGGCTGTTGTTTGATTGATTAGATTGAATAGTTGTTTTGACCTACATTAGAAACTATGTGAGAATGATGCATTATTTTAACCTAACCCCTTTAACCAGAGCAGCCACAAAACAGAATGATGTTGAATTGATTTCCACATTAATGCTCCTAAGACTTGATATTACTTAAATATCAAAACCACATCACAAACAACCTGTAATAACATGTATACACGGAATTTTGAGGAATGGTATCAAAAACATCCTTATTCAAGTCTTCTCAAAGAGGTCTTATTATACTTGGTCATCTTAAAAGAGTTTTCCATTTGCCCCCGACCAGGAGTCGGGGATAACGCTGGGAAGATAATTATATGGAGGAATTCCATGACGGTAGTGACTGAAATTGGTAGATATGAAAGAAGAGAATGAAATGATGAGAATGATGAGTCTGTAATTTACCTAAAACAATGCAAAATGGACTGTCTCCAAAAATACAAAATTATCATTTGTTGAAACCGATCAAGTGTATCCTAACTGGCTATTGATTTAGGAAGTAACAACACACTCTGTTAACTGGTGGTGAAAAACAAAATATTTTATACCTTCTTTTTTAAAAAATTTATTATTTTTTTATTTTATACCTTCTGATTGACGCTAATCCCAGACACTAAATAATTAAGCTATAATTTAAATGTTTCTTTTACATTTCCTAGAATGTTCTATTACATAGAGACAGGAGATTTCTTATTCTACATAAGAGATATAGTTTCTAAAGCCTTAAAAACTTAGAGCTTTTGGGGCAGCTGGGTGGCACAGTCAGTTAGTGTGGGACTCTTGGATTCAGCGTGGCTCATGATCTCAGGGTCCTGAGATCGAGCCCTGCCACCAGCTTGTGGTGGATGCCCAGGCATCCCTTTAAAAAAAAAAAAATTAAAGCTTTTCTCTAAAAGTGGATAGATATTCTTGTTATTGTTTTTAGTTAAATAAGAATTTGATGATAAGTTATCAGATGATTGTAGAACAAGAATTATTCTTAAAGAAACGTTTAATTTTAGGGACACCTGGGTGGCTCAGTGGTTGAGCATCTGCTTTCTGCTCAGGTGGTGACCCCAGGGTCCTTGGATCGAGACCCACATCGGGCTCCCCCGCAGTGAGCCTGCTTCTCCCTCTGCTTGGGTCTCTGGCTCTCTGTGTCTCTCATGAATAAATAAAATCTTTTAAAAAAAAGTAATTTTTAATTTTACTTGTCTATCTTATAGTATTCATGCATATAAATAATTCTTCAAAAGATTAGAAACCATCTTCTACCTAAAGATAGAGGATAGAGGTCAGGAAGGAGGAAGACAATGGAGATTTAAATTTTAGGCACCCTCTTTTAGTATTTAATACTTTTAAATGCAAAATGTGTTATGCTTTGTTATGTCATAGTAGTGCCTTAAATAATTTAAACAGAATTCAAAGCAATTTTTTTCTATGCACTTCCTAAACCAATTACAAATTAAGATACACTTGAATATTTTTGTCGAGAATTTCACATTTTTGAAGGCAATCAATTTCATGTTCAAAAAGCTCTGCTTCTTGGAAAGATTTTCTTTATACTGAGCGGAAAGGTGCTTTCCTACAACTTCTTCCTATTGTTTTAAATTCTATGTTTTCTATCTTTAAGAATAAATCAAACCTCTTGTAAAAGTCCTTTAAATGTGTAGCAATGACTTTGTCTTGTTTAATATTCAGCTTCCCTAACGACTTCCAAAAGACCTTGTCATGGCAAAATGTGACATTTCTGTCCACCCCTAGGAACTTGCTCTATTACTTCATCTGGGTCTTTCAAATGTGAGAACAGTTAGAATTGAATAAAACACTCAATCATTTATTTATTTAAAATATTTATTTAGTGCTTTCCAGGTCCTCCTTGAAGGATGGAGATATAATCTTTGAACTTCTTGGATTGAAAATTATGAAAATAATTGCCATGACAATAGTCATCTCTCCTCTCAAGCAGCTTATAAGTTACTGTGGAGAGAGATGCCAGGGAAACAAATGCTTTTGAGAATAATAAGATTAGGTAACAAAAAAATGAGTCATTTGTGACAGGTTCTTTGGTATATACAAAAAACAGAGTGAAGGAACAAAAGATCAATGATCATATTTCTGTGGGTAAATTTTAAATAATTGTAATCAACCTAATAATTTTAATAAAATTGCATATATCTTGAGCTAAAATGTCACAAAGTATCAGATTTTTTTAAGTGTAAAAATGTTCAGGCAGGACATACATTCAGACACAATCAGTACAAATTATGGCCATCAGATGGCACTACTTGGGAGCTTTTCAAATGGCAGTCACTGTCCAAGTCCTACACCGGAAGGTAAACTGCCTCTGAGTGGATTCCTTTAACTTGTAGAGTGTGATAAAGTTATATGTAATTTCTTTTTGAATAGGAATTTATTCAACCGTTGTACCTTGAATTGATTGTATTGTTTATACTGAAGATGTATAACTTGATGAAAATTTATAAGTATATAAAATCGTATTCTGGGTTATTATTCTTGTTATCAGATTAATCAATGTTGTCAAATCAATCAATAATTATTAACAAATACTTGGCATCTGCTTCTCCCTAGTGGCAACCGTATATAGAAATTGAGAAGACATTTTTTTGTCTTACTCAAGCGTTATTTTTAAAAATTCAAAAATTAAAACATAATCACAATGGTGTGTATTTTTATTTTTGGAAAAAGCCAAAATTCTCTTGAGTCAGTTGATTTGGTCACAAAGATTACGTGTACATTATCTAATTTGTTCAGCCCTTTCCTTTGAGGAAAATTGAAAAACCTCATAAAATTAAAATCCTCAGGATTCCTGCCAAACAAATGGCTAACTCTGAATTATTTATTCCATAATATTTGAATGATATTTATTGAATAAAATTGCACCATTCTGGAATTACTCAAAGGATATGTGAGTGCTAGATTTGTTTGAATAAATAATGGAATTATTAAAGGTATTTTAATTCATGAAATTTGTAGGGAAAACCATTGGACATTTTAACCACATAAAGAAATGCCAACCTAGAATGGATAGCAATAACTAATCTTTTCTAGAAGAATGAAAAGATGGATTTAAAAAAATGGCTGTGTCTTAAGTTTCTAGAACATGAGTTAAAAAGGTTTTTGACTTGTTGAGGATTTTTCAGTTGCTAGTAAGGAAATACCTGATCTCAGAATAATGTAAGAAATGATTTTTTAAAAAGGAGGAGGGCATTATTGTCTCATGCAACAGAAAAGTGCATTATTAAAACTGGCCTTGTAAGTGGTCCTGACTCAAGATTTATGCAGCTCTAGGCAGTGCTTTCCTTTCATTGACATTACAATCAAGTTCTCTTTCCTTGTGCTACAATCCCCAGAAGTCCCAGAGGTTTGTATTTCCAAGCTCAAGTCCAATAGGAAAGATAGCACTTTCTTGTTTGCTTAAGTAAAACCTCAAAAGTCGGTTTGGATGGACCTTCCTGAGACCTCAGACTTGGAGCCACCGTCTTCCGTGAGGCTTGGGTCACAGGCCCACCCGTGTTCTGTGGTGCTGACGTGTAGTTTGAGAGTTGGGAAGACACGTTTCTGCAAAGAGAAACAAGGCAAAGGGACAATGGTTGCTAAGGAGGTGAAAAATTTAAAAAACATCACCTACGCATTAGGATTAATAAAAGATGTAAGAACAAAAGCATAAGGAAATGTATTTAGAATAGATTCCTTTCCTCCCACCACATTTTCGCAGAGTGTGCCCGCCTGTTTTGCCTTTCTACCCATTTTCCATTGCTTTGAAATGGCAGATTCTTCCAACAGAGATGTTTCCTGACCCATGCTCCCAGCATGACAAACACCTCCTTCTAAAAAGTGACGTTCGGGTTTAATATTTCTTTTTTTGGGGGGGGGGTTAATATTTCTTGTATGCATTTGAGACTTTCCTACTAAAAGACTTTCTTACAAAAATTGTAAAAGAGTAGTGAAAGAGGAAGAACTCAAAGTGAATAAGTTCTATGTACCTTTTATTTGATTACTTTGTAGATCAGCATATTAGCTACCAAAGAGATGATCAATTTAATATTCACAAGGCGTTCATTGCTTTTGGTAAGTTCTCCCGCTTGGGAAATGGTGGGAGGATGGATGGTTCCAGTCATTCCACTCCACTTAGGCCGGAGCACCACATGCCTACCATGTGCCACTGACCTTCAGGCCATGAAATAAAACATCCGCAGCAGAAAGCTCGAGTCTCTAGGACACCACTGGCCATACCTTTGCCCAATGGCTCTTTGATCTTGCTGTTTTGACTTCCTCTTTTGTGATCCTGAAGTATCTCTGTCGGTTTCTACAACTTTCAGAGGTTGCCTTTCTTGTTATCAACGTTCAGTTAATTGGAATTCTCAATCTTTCATCTCCTGTCATTCCAAATCCAGCCAAAGCCTAACAGCGTGGAGATCCTGGGTTGACAAGACCCTGGGAGGAGAGAGAAGAAAAGGGCAGACGCCGTCACTGGGTGAGGCCCACTCAGGGATCCGAGGCAGTTGACAAGGTGGTTCTGTTGCTGATGCATACAAGGCAATTATCTTTCCATTTTTTTTTTAGTTCTTCTTTGATTTCTTCCATCAGGGTCTCGTCGTTGTCTTCACACAGACCTTACACACTTTCTGTTAGGTTGGTACCTGAGCTCTTTATTTTTTTTTTCCAACAAACTTCATTCCTGTCAAACCCTGCCTTGAAAGATTCCTATGGTGAACCTGCAAATTACACTATTGATTGGACACGAATGGTTCTCACCTTTATGAGCCCACCATCCCCCAAACTCCAGCAAATATAAACAGAATTTATGCATTTAGTCTGAAATATTTCATCAATTGAGGCTTCACTCGGATGCACAGGTGCCGCATTTCAGCAAGCGTCCAAACAGGGAACTATAGTCCGATTTCACCTTTTAAGAGGCATGCTGTTTTCTACAAATAATTCTCTATGAGGCCCCCAAATATAATTAGGGATACTTGCTGTTCCCCACGTCCCATGTGATATGTAGAGTAGAAGAAAAATCTCATGAACCTGACAGTTTTGCAAGTATAATAGTTCCAACTGCCTCATGTCCTCCTCTGCCTTCCTTACACACAGGGAGGTGGCTGGGGTGACTTTCTACCTTTTTATTAAACCCAATTATTATTGTTTCATTGGTACTTTATTTTTTTTTCTCATTAAACTTTTGTTTTAATGGGTCTCAACATTCTGTGACAGATTTTTGGTCAAGTTGTTTCCATTAAAAAGTGCTGATTTTAAAAACTCATAACTTAAAACTTTAGAATTTAAAGTTCCTCTTGCCTTCAGTTTTGTCTCCATCTGAAATTGCTAAACAGATGGAAAAATCTCCACTCATGTCAATCACATATTGAAAACAATAGTTCCAGTGAATATAATATGAAGTCTCTCACATGGTTTTAAAAATGCTTTAATATCTTAAAGACACAGAATAATAATTGTAGTGTCAGCTTTTATCATTTTGGACATCTCTTTACTACTGACTAAAGATCTTTGGTACTTAAAATCAGTTTGGGCTGCGGAAGCGACATCAGGCTGTCTTTACATGGGGGAGCTGGGTGTTGGGCAAGTCTCAGTGAAGAAGGCATGTGCGGGAAAGCATCGCTTTTATGTCCATAGCTTTTTATTACTTAAATTCAGAATCTATACATTTTACAATACGGTAATTTGTGAGGTTGTTTTTAGAATGTCTCCTCATTTTTCTTTCTTTTTTTTTAAATTTATTTATTCATGAGAGACAGAGAGAGGCAGAGACCCAGGCAGAGGGAGAAGCAGGCTCCCTGCAGGGAGCCCGACGCAGGACTCGATCCCAGGACCCCGGGATCATGCCCTGGACCCAAGGCACATGCTCAACCGCCGAGCCACCCAGGCGCCCCTCATTTTTCTAGACCAACAGTCAGTATTGATTTATCTTTCGTGGTATGCATGAAATACATTCTTTAAACTTTCAACTTGAGGATAAGCTGCTTTGCATTCAAGAAATAGAATGCCGCACAAGTTTACTAAAGAAATTTCTTTCACCTCTTTTTTTTCTGCAAGTTCAGCATCATTCTGAAATTCTAGGAAACTGGAGGTTGGGATATATCACTTCCAGGGAAAACATGGATGGATTTCCTAATAGTTTGGGAATCGGCAGCAAGAGCAATGCCTCTGTAAGTGGCCCTGCAGGGCAGGGAGTATTTGAAAATGAGAGATCAGAGCCGGGGCTGGGGGATGCACCTGTCAGGTACAGGTGAGCGCCTCGGGCACAACTAGGAGGCTGCTGGGAAGGGGGAGGCTCTGCTGCTGCGGGTCCGCTCGGCCTCCAGGCTCACCCCTCTTCTGACCCTTCCCTCCGGCTCACCACGGCATCCCTTGCACAACCACGACCACCCGCCACAGGGCAGAGCACACGTTCACGCTGTTCACACACGGGCCACACGTAGGTCTGGTCAGCTTCTACTTGCAGTCATGTCTCATTTCTGGCTGAAAATACCCCGCCGAATCCTTTCCAGTTGTAATTCGATTGATAAACCTCCAGGCTCTGATCATCATTATTCTAAAACTTAGGACCTGGGTGATAAAGTGACTACGGTGACAAGTCTGAGCAAGAGTGTATTGTGTGTTCAGTACAAAGGAAGACAGGAAAATGGGGGAGAAAGACGTTCACAATTTAAAAAAAAGTAGGAAACAGCTGGCCTGACAGTGCCACATTTTTATCATCCGCCCAACAAACACACACACGCACACACGCATTATATAATCTTTTTTTCCCAAAATAGTGAATGGAAGGTAACTGGGAGGACCAGTGACTGATGATGTAAGTGTCAGTTTTTCTCACATCCTGCAACGTGAAGTGAATTCTTGGTGGCTAAATATAGAGGCTTCGCTTTCTGTCCCCTCAACGTATTTCCTTACTGCTTGGCCTTTCTTGAACTCTTAATGGTAAGAGTAACGGAGAATTGCTCTTAAAAAAGAGTAGGATTGAATAATCAAAATAACTATTAAAACAAGAAAACACCATTGCTCAGTATGTGAAAGCCGAAACTAAGTATTTATGTCCACAGGACCTAACTTACTTCACAATGTTATTTTAATTAATTGATTTACCGGAGCTTGAGAAGCCAGAGCATGTGGAACAGTAAACGACGCCTGGAAGTAGACTCACAAACACAGTAAAATGTCTTGCAGAAAAATCAATTTCCGGGTGCAGAAGAATGTCTTAAAATAATTTACAATACAGTGATTTTCATAAAAGCTTATCAATTATTAATAAAGTTAACAGGAAGTATTAACAAAATGCCATATTATTGTATGGCTACTCAGTGTCGGGACATGAGCTAGGTGATTTTTTTTTTTTTAAGATTTTACCCATTTAACCACCACAAACTATAAACACTACCAAAAAGGAGATAATTTGTTCTTTTGTTATTGCATTATGATAAACATATTAACAGGTGCAGTGTATTCACACGGAGTTCCATAGGCAAAAATCTCAATCCTATTTATGTTTATCATAAGGGGATGTTTTGTCCTGGGAGACACAGGAAGGAGTATTCGCGTCCCTCTAGCCAATGAGCCTGCGACCTAAAACAGTAGTGGAAGGGTCCACGAGGGGCCTGAGAGTATCCTTCAGCCTGCTAAAAAGGTGGATTTTGTTTTTATTTTTAACATAACTGGAGTATTTAAACCTAAATACAAACCAAGTGGTGTCACATTACCTTGTATAAAACATTATAAAATATTAAAAAAAAAAACATTATAAAATATTTATAATGGTGGATGCTCTGATGAACAAACTTAAATAATGGCTTCTTGCCTGTTTTGTTTTCCACTCATAGCACTAAGTGGATGCACATACAGAAAGAAATAGTAAAAATGACTAATTATATTCAGTTTAAGTAACGACCCTTGGAAATGTTTCTTTGGGTGATCGTGTGTTTGGGTCGCCTCACTCCTCCAAAGTTGCTATAAGAAACCAGCATGTGTTTAAAGGTTATTTAATCTCTTAAGGAAGTCTTATTCTTCATTATTTGGGGGCCAAAAATATAACAGTTAATTAGAATAAAGTGCAGTCCCTAAAGAAGTTATATTCAAACCCATACATTCAGACAAGGTTTGCAGGGGGAGAAGCGAGGGTGAATGTCATGTAGGAAAAGCTTTCTCTAAAACGTCATTCATATGAAAAACCAAAAACTAAGTAAATAAGAGCAAAGGAAGAGTGTAGTTTTGGGTAAAGAATCAGGGTTCCACGGGATTTCCAAGTTAGACGCACCTCAGCTCTTAGGTGGTTTCAGCCCTAAGGCTGCCTTAGGTGTGCACCACGCAGCAGTGCGTGTTGACAGTGGGTTCTTCCAGACGCGTGGTTCTGCAGTGTAGACAGCTAAGGCACCAAGGGAGCACCCGCGCTTACATTCCAACAGCCTGTATTTGACACCAAAAAGTGTACTGATTACTTCCCATTCATTTTCAACATTTTCCCACAAGAATCTTTCATGTTCCTCAGAAAAAATGGTGTAAGGGATACCAACCTTCGCCCGAGCGCCCATGAGGAGTGTCCAGGACACAAGAAACGCTTCGGAATTCATTGATTGAACAAAAGACAAATAGTTTAAAGATCGTACTGCACAGTTGCTTTTTGCTTAAACACCTTGAAAAATGTGCATTTGCAAGTGTTTCCCAGCCGGACGCTGTAAATGCTTTAAAGGCAATGAATAGGGGCGCCCCGGGGGGCTCGGTGGTGGAGCACCTGCCCCTGACCCAGGGCGTCACCCCAGGGTCCTGGGTTCCAGTCCTGCTGCGTGGAGCCTGCTTCTCCCTCTGCCTGGGTCTCGGCCTCTCTCTGTGTCTCATGAATAAATAAATAAAATCTTAAAAAAAAAAAAAAGACAATGTGTATCGGAGGAGGGATCATAAAACCTTGGCCAACTTTTCTGTATGAACAGGGGGATCCCCCCGGGGACCCGTCTGTCTGGGAGCTCCGACCCGCTGCCCTCCGACGGGCTCCCCTCACGCCCTCGATCCTCCGGTATAGACAACAGGATTCGGAGCCAGGGCGGTCGCTGTGACCTGGGCGCCCTGCGTGTCCGTGGAGTGCGGTCCGTGTTGGGGTGAGGATCCGGGAGGGGCAGCCGGGGACAGCCGCCGAGGGGCTTCGCACCTGCCAGCTGCTGGGGGGCCCGGGGGTTAGGGTAGGGGCCCAGGTGAGCTATCAGGAGTCCTAGGGCACCTGCCAGCTGCTGGGGGACCCCTGGATGTGGGGGGGTCTCGGCTAGGGGCCCAGGTGAGCTAACGGGAGTCCTAAGGCACCTGCCAGCTGCTGGAGGACCCCTGGGTGTGGGGGGTTCTCGGCTGGGGACACAGGTGAGCTAACGGGAGTCCTAAGGCACCTGCCAACTGCTGGGGGCCCCGGGGGGTTAAGGTAGGGGCCCAGGTGAGCTAACGGGAGTCCTAAGGCGGCGCCCAGAGACGCGAGCATCCCAGTCTCCGCGTGGGAAGGATCAGCCCCGGTGGTTGGGGACCTGCAGCAGCGCCGGGCCCAGGAGAGCAGAGCGCGGGGCGGCCCAGCATCGCAGGCAGAGGCAGCCCGGCAGACAGGTGCGCAGGTGCGCGGCAGGCCCCGAGGCTCCTGACAGGTGTGCAGGTGCGCGGCACGGCCCGGTGGTTACCGACAGGTGGACAGGTGCGCGGCACAGCCCGGTGGTGGACAGGTGCGCAGGTGCGTGGCAGGCCCCGAGGCTCCTGACAGGTGCACAGGTGCGCCGCCCGGCCCGCCGCCTCGAGCCACCCCACCCCCCCGCCCCGCAGGTGCGCCAGCTTCCGAGGCACCGCACAGGTACCAGCGCTTCTCCAGGACGGAGCGGTGAGTCGGGGGTAAGGGGGTGACCAGGTGGGGACGGGATCAGGGAAGCTCCGAAGGCGAGGCTGCTGCGGGCTGGTTTCCACCTCCTGGGGCTCGTCTGCGGAGGCGGCAGGAGGACAGAGAACGCTGAAAGGCAGCCCAGGCCTTCCTGGGGTCCCTGCCCTATATGTGAACCAGACATGTGGGTTCCTTCTGCTAAATCTCTTTCTTTTTGCATATTTTCATTGCAGTTGGACTTGCGCACACAGAGTAGGACGCCCAGCGCTCATCCCACCTCAAGCCCCCCTCCCGCCCCTTTATTCCTCTTGACTTGGGGTGCTGGGTCTTAGGCATATTCAGGGAAATTTAAAGAAAACAACGGCATCAAGTTGCACAGGGATTCTGTTGTCGCCTTGCTGACACTAATGGTGCACACAGGGTGGGCTGTCAGTTCTGCGGGAGGCCCTCCAGTGTAAAGGGGTATGGAAAAAAGGGGGTAAACTCTTGGAAAACGTGAGTGTGTAGAGTGGAACATAAAGGAGCTATATTCAGGTTCTGGGTTTTGCACACTTTTTCTTAAAGCCACACTTAAGGGTTTGAAAGGGACTCTGTGTCCAGACATTCATCTATTTTCCAACCTATTTACTCATTTAGATTTGAAAAGAATAAGCCAAGGATTAGCAGCTAAAATCCATGGAAACCAAAACCAACAGAATATCCTTTCCGCACCTGCAGTGTGATTTTTACAGGAAATTAGGAAGAGGAGAGCATGCACATTCATCAGGTGAATTTTCTTTTCCTTGGGCTTCTAGACCTTCTAGGATTCCAAGCTGGTAATGGAATAGGCAGCATTTTTATTCTGACTGCAGACCAGAGGGCTTGCATTCGCTTACAGCTTAGTTAGATTTTTCTCAAGAGGAATTTCTTCAGAAATAACAACAACAAACATTCAATATAAATTTGCTTTTCGTTTTTTGAACACATTTTCCACAGACGATCTACGGCTGCTAGTTACATCACTTTAAGTTTCAATGCATGAAACAAGAAGCCTCCAGTGGATTTGCATCATGAAACTGAAATAATTATTGGATTTACGAATATTTGCTGGAGTAATCCTCTTTAAGCTCAAACAGACTCTTCAGGTCTTTGTGACAAAGGAGGCTCCATAAACACCACAGAGGGTTTCCACTTCATCTATTATTGATGTTTAAATTAACATAAATAAATAGGCTCAATCAGGAAATTCCAAATTTTTAATGTTTTGTTACTGGCTTATTTCACTTAGCATAATGCCCTCCAGGCCCACCCATGTTTCCTTCTTTTTTATGGCTAAATAATATCTCTTTGACGTTGGTCTTCGTGATGATTCTTTGGATATGACACTGAAAGCACAGGCAAGAAAAGCAAAAATAAACAAGTGGGACTACATCAGGTAAAAAAGTTTCTGCACAGGGACGCCTGGGTGGTTGGGACGCCTGGGTGGCTCAGCGGTTGAGCATCTGCCTTCAGCCCAGGGTGTGATCCTGGAGACCCAGGATCGAGTCCCACATCGGGCTTCCTGCATGGAGCCTGCTTCTCCCTCTGCCTCTGCCTCTCTTTCTGTGTGTCTCTCATGAGTAAATAAATAAATAAAATCTTTAAAAAATAAATAAAAAATAAAAAGTTTCTGCACAACAAAGCAAAGACAGCTAAGAGCATGAACCAGACCGAAGTTGTTTATAAGTAAATAGAAATGAAGAGGTGAGAAAACCCAGTGGGAACAACATGTTCCAGAAGTTTGGCCATGAAACGGAAGAGAAAGATAGGGGGATACCTAGAGAAAAACAAAGAGCAGGTAAGATTGTTTATTATTGCTATTCATTGTATTTTTAAGATGGAAAATCATGAGCCTCTTTGTGATGTAAAGGAACCATCTGAAATAAAGCTCTTCCGCCCTCATTTTGGAAATAAAATGGTATAACTTTTAATTTTTGAATTGAAGTATTAACTTAGAAAACTATGAACATCTCAAGGTAGAATAGTTGCAAACACATTTATCATAGTGAGATCTAAACCTCTAGTGCTTACAATGTTTGATTCGAGATAAAGATTAACGTACCAAAAAAAAAAAAAAAAAAAAAAGATTAACGTACCACTTCCAACAAGATTAAGATGAAGCCGAGTGCAGGGGAATGAAAGTGGACCACTTTCTTATGCCATACAAGTAAATAAATTTAAAAATGCATGAAAGACCTAAATGTGAGACAGGAACCATCAAAATCTTAGAGGAGAACACAGGCAGCCACCTCTGGGGCCTCGGCTGCAGCAATCCTGAGGGAAGGGAAGCCAAAAGGAAAAAAAGCTATTGGGACTTCATCAAAATAAAAAGTTTCTGCACAGCAAAAGCAACAAACAACTAAAAGGCAACCTTTGGAATGGGAGAAGATATTTGCAAATGACGTATCAGATAAAGGGTTTGTGTCCAAGATCTAGAAGGAACTTATCAAACTTGACACCCCGAAAATGAATAACCCAGTTAAGATAATATTATAATAATAATAATCTTTTAATTTTTTCTTTCTTTTAATAATAATAATAATAATAATGACGATGATGATAATTGGCCATAATTGTAGCTAATATTTTGTGTTTACCATTGGTAGATAGGTCTGACGGTTCATATATATTGCCTCACTTAATTTTTATGACCGCTCTCTAAAAGAGTTAGTATTGGAATCCCCATTACAGACTTCTTGGAAACTCAAAAACAGACATATTAAATAATTCCCCGAGGTATTATGGGTACAAAGGTATGGAGTTGGGCTTTGAGGTCAGACTGCCCCACTTAATACCAACATATATAATATTTTCCCTTTCCTTTAATTGCCCTCTGCCCTCTTCTATAAATTGTGCTGAAATAGATGGTAGAAATTGTGCAAATAAACATTGTTTGGTTGGGAGAAAAGGAAATTAAATATCTAGAGATCTTTCTTTAAAGAGTGTCTTCGCTCATTCTGGTTATTCTTTTCATCTTCAAAGAACTATTTGAATGACTAAAATTTAAAAAATACAACAAATCAAATGGTGCTGAGAATGTAAAAAAAAATTGAATTCTTACAAATTTATAACCGTTGCAGAATAATTTGATAGTTTTTGGTAAGTTTAAACATACTTGTGACCCTTTTATACAGAAATTCTACTTTTAGATGTTTACCCAAGAAGAATGAAAATAAACAAAATACACAGCACACAACAAGAAATGTACGTGGATGTGTATAGAAGCTGTGGTCATCACGGTCTAACCTAGAAACGCGCCCGAAGCTCTTTAACATGCAAATAAACAGATTTTGGTTACTCATATGAGACCACTAAAAACAGAAGGAGCGACCGACTCCGCTGTGACAGACACCCAGCTGAGAGCAAGCACACCGACTCCAAGTCCCAGGCACCACCCGACTCCATTTACTGGGACTTTTATTTATTTTATTATTTTTTTATATAAATTTATTTTTTATTGGTGTTCAATTTGCCAACATACAGAATAACACCCAGTGCTGGGACTTTTAGAGCAGGGAGCGAACATCTATGGGGACAGAAATCAGAGAGTGGTCACCTTCGGGGAGGGAAGCAGACTATGAAAGCCATGAAGAAACTGGAAGAATTCAGTGTTTGTGTGTGTGTGTGTGTGTGTGTGAGTAATTTTACATAAGATTGTTAAAAAATCACTGAACTGAAAACCTGAGTTCTGTACCTTATATTCTTTGCTGACCTGTGTGCACCATGAGGCACAGCTACGGCTGCAGGCGACCCGCGGAGACGTGGTGGCCTTGGCTCCAGGCCCCTGCAGGGAGGTGGATGCTGCAACAGAGTGAGGCCCACGAATCTTTGGTGTCCCAGTGCTTACAAAAGTTCTGATTACACTATATTGTAGTCCACGAGGTGTGCAATAACATTATTTCTAAAAACAATGTCCGCCTCTTAATCAAAAAATACTTTGCTGCTAAAATATATTAACCATAATCCGAACTTTCAGCAAGTGGTAATCACTGGTCACAGATCACCATAGCAGTAATGATGAAAAAAATGTAAAATATTTTAAGAATCACTAAAAATGTGGTACAGAGAAATAAAGGAGCAAATGCTGTTGGAAAAATGACGCTGACAGACTTGCTCAAGGCAGGGTTACCACAACCTTCAATTTGTAAACAAAAAACAAAAAGCCCGGAGATGCTCAGGTGGCTCAGAGGTTGAGCGTCTGCCTTGGGCAACCCCAGGGTCCTGGGATCGAGTCCCACATCGGGCTTCCTGCATGGAGCCTGCTTCTCCCTCTGCCTGTGTCTCTGCCTCTCTCTGTGTGTCTCATGAATAAGAAAATAAATAAATAATAAAATGTTTTCTAAAAAATGCAAGGGCACTTGAGTGGCTCAGTCGGTTAAGCATCTGACTCTTGATTTTGGCTCCGATCATGATCTCAGGGTTGTGGGGCTGAGCCCCGCATCAGGCTGCATGCTACGTATGAAGCCTGTTTAACGTTTTCTCTCTCCCTCTCCCTGCTTCCTGCTCACTCGCTCTAAAAAAAAAAATAAAAATAATGCAGTATCTGCAAAGTGCAGTAGAGCAAAGTACAGTGATCAATGGAGAGATAAATAATGAAAAAACAAAGTAGCTAGAATTATACTATTTTCTGCAGATATAGTATCCATTTTTCATTCTTTCTAGCCTTCTTAGCTTTTGGTGTTTTTAAACTTACATTGTTGCATCACACAGAAAAAAATTCCAGAGTTTCCCTTAAAGCCTATGATTGCTTTAGTTTAGTTTTGTTTTTTTTAATGTAGATACACTTTCTTGGATTTAGAAAGATGCCTTTTGTAGTAATCCACCTCCAAAATAGCCCCCAATAATTCTCATCTCATGCTGTTCAGTCATCACGTAGCACCTTCTTTTTTTTTTTTTATTTTTTTTTTCACGTAGCTCCTTCTTACAAGGCAGAAATGGCATGATCTACAAGTTTGCAATAAAAAAAGGGATGGATATGTTAATTAGTTTGAATATGGTAATTATTTCACAATGTATATGCATATCAAATCGTACACCTTAAACATATACAATTCTTTTTTTTTTTTTTTTACATATACAATTCTTAATTGTCAAATATACCTCCATAAAAAAGCTCTTTTTAAAAAATACAAAAATTAAAAAGAAGATATTGGGTCCTGTTCCTTGTTCTTTTTTTTTTTAGATTTTATTTATTTATTCATGAGATACAGAGAGAGGCAGAGACACAGGCTGAGGGAGAAGGGGGCTCCATGCAGGGAGCCCGATGTGGGACTCGACCCTGGGACCCCGGGATCAGGGCCTGAGCCAAAGGCAGATGCTCAACCGCTGAGCCCCCAGGAGCCCTGCACCGTGCTCTTTAGAATCACTGTTCCCACAGCCAACGTGCCCCGAGAACTCCAAGCAGCCCCATGCGGAGATTCACATGGCGAAGCTGCCAACAGTGGGACCAACGGGGCGGCGATGTGTGTCAGCATCAGGAGGCATCAGACTAGGACCAGCCCCAGCCTAGTCTTCAGAGGGCTGCAGTCTTCGCCTGTAACTTTTTTCCAGCTTTCCTGACACATAACGGACATACATCGTACAAATAAAGGGTGTGCAGTGTGATGACTTGATACACGCGTAGCTTGTGAGATGATGACTACAGGGTCAGTGAACACCTCCGTCACACACTCCGTTACCATTTTTGTGTGCATGCGGCGAAAACATTTAAGATCTACTCTCAGCAACTTGTTGAGAATGTTTGCATCCATGTTCCTCAGGGATATTGGTCTGTAATTCTCCTTTTTGGCAGAGTCTTTGTCTGGTTTTGGAATTAAGGTGACGCTGGCCTCATAGAACGAGTTGGCAAGTATTCCATCTCTTTCTCTCTTTCCGAACAGCTTTAGTAGAATATGGTTTCTTCTTTAAACGTTTGATAGAATTCCCCAAGGAAGCCATCTGGCCCTGGACTTTGGTGTCTTGGGAGGTTTTTGATGACTGCTTCCATTTCCTCCCTGGTTATTGGCCTGGTCAGGTTGGCAAATTGAACTCCAATAAATAATAAATAAATAAATAAATAAATAAATAAATAAATAAATAAATATCTACTCTCAGCAACTTTCTACTTATTGTTAGCTATAGTCGCCTTTAGGTCTCCAGAACTTATTCACCTTATACCTGGAAGCTCACACCCTTTGACTAACGCCTTCCCTCCCCACCCAGCTCTGCCTCTGCCCCTGGCAACCACCAGGCTACTCTGTTTCCTTGAGCTCAGTTTCCTGAGATCCCACATACCAGCGAGGTATCTGAGTGCATATCTGAGTGCAACCTAATGAATGGCTCTGAGCCAAAAGCTCTCAGATAAACTGAAATTCAAAAACCATGGGAACTGTGAAGTAATCAATGTTTATTATTGTTGTAAATATTGAGTTAATTTGCGACATGGTAATAGAGAATTATAATCAATAGATTGCTGAGAGTTTTTATAAAGAATGACTGTGAAATAGTCAAACTCTTTGTATTCACCTAACAAAAAGATCACGTGATTTTCTGTTTTTATCTCTTAAAATGGTAAATTATATTGACTGGTTTTCTAATGTCAAATTTGATCACTATATGTCATCATTTTCATGCATTACTGAATTATTTCTCCTGACACCTAATTTGGGGTTTTTACACTGATGTTCAATAATAAAATTGGTAATATCCCTTCCTACTAGAGAATTTATTGCAATTAGGTGTCAATAGTGATTCGATTATACAATAATTTTGGAATATTAACATCTCTTCTGTTATTTACACACAAAAACAGTTTGTGAAAGACTTGATTGTGTGTATGTATTTGTTTTCAATTGTTTGGTAGAATTTTCTGGTGAAGACATCTGGTTCTATAATTTGAAGGGGAAGTCTTTAGACTACTGATTCATTTTTTTTTCTTGAAGATTTATTGTTTGTTTGTTTGTTTGTTTATTTATTTATTTATTTAAAGAGAGACAGAGAGAGAGAGACCGAGCACTGGAAGGGAGGAGCAGAAGGAGAGGGAGAAACACCTCCCTACCGAGCCAGGAGCCCAGCACCGGGCTTGATTCCAGGACCCCGGGGTCATGACTCAAGCCGAAGGCAAATGCTTAACTGACTGAACCACCTGATTCATTCTTTAAAAATTGTTTGTCTGGACCAGTTATCTATTTCTTCTGGAATCAGCCTCAGAAAATTATATTTTTTTCCTTAGGGTTTTAAAATTTTATTCATCTACATTGTTATGTTTATTTGATGTTTATTCTTCTTTTACTGGATTACCTGAAGGGAGATACCACTTATTTATTATTTATTTTTGTAATGTATTATTCATTATTTATTTTTGTAATGTATTATTCATTATGCTTTTTAGAATATTATTCAGTTTATTTTCTGAGTATATCTTGACAGAGTACTACCAAATTTTAATTCTTTTCCAAGAATCGCTGTTGGCTCCACTAATACGCTCCTCTGTACATATATTTTGTTTCATTAATCTCTGATGTTTTCTTTGTAGGTTATTTCCTTCTGTTTTCATTTGATTTAATTTGCTAGTTTTCTTTTTGATTCTAGGGATGAATAGTTAAGTCATTATTTTTTGATGTTATTAAAAATAATTCTCAATGCACTTTAATTAGAAATTTTATGAATTCTGGATTACTTTTTGACAAATCAATATGTCAGGAAGAATAATGGCTCCCCAAAGATGTCCATACTCTAATACTCAAAATCTGTGAATATGTCACCTTATATGGAAAAAAGTCATTTTGTAGGTATAAAAATGCTAGGGACTTTAAGGTGGAGAGATTATTCCGAGCAATCTGAGTTAGCTCAATCTAATCATGCGAATCCTTAGAAATGACTCTTGGAATGCTACTCTTACTACTCGTGACAGGTTCATGAGTTCAAATCCCAGGTTGGGAGGAGTTTACTTAAAAAAATAAAGCTTGTATGTCAACTATACTCAAATTTTAAAAAAAAAAGTAAAAGATATATTCCTCAGTTTAAAGGACACAAATAGTATTTTACACACCTTTAGTGTTTACATAAGTTTCAAATTTACACAGCACTTTTAGATGAGTTTGTGTTTGTCGTCTTCTAAGAGCTTGATATTCTCTGAATTGAGTCATACATTAAAATCTGAAATCAAAATCTTTTTTTAAAGGTTTTATTTATTTATTTATTTATTTATTTATTTATTTATTAGAGACACACAGAGAGAGGCAGAGACACAGGCAGAGGGAGAAGCAGGCTCCATGCAGGGAGCCTGATGTGGGACTCGATCCCGTGTCTCCAGGATCACACCCTGAGCCAAAGGCAGTCAACCGCTGAGCCACCCAAGCGTCCTTGAAATTGAAATCTATGTATCAAATCCTAGACAAAAGTAAGGTCATATTTTAACTTTATTTAAGAGGTACTAGACACTCTTTCTTGTTCACATATCTTCATTCTTCACACTTTCAAAATGAATTTCATCAAATGAGAATTACTATGTAATTTTTTGAAATGGGAATCTCTGTTTAACTTTCAAACTGTTACTTAGCACAGTGCCTGCCGCTACATAGGTGAACAAAAAAATCTATAGGAAAAAAACATTGATTTGTTTTCAGGCAAATTACTGGAAAAATTTTGGTCAAAATAGTATGATGAACTATCCACAAGATGGCAGTAGTATATACTCAGGGAATGCAGTGTACAATGTGACTTTAAAAAATTGGTAAGAAGTTAAACTATTGTAGAGTGGCATTTGGACACATACGATGACCCTACATAGTGTATTTTACCTGAATTTTGTTTGCGTTGAGACAGTGTTACTCATTTAGGAACAGATAATTTAAAAATAATTCCATTGAAATTCACCATATGGTTGGACAAGCTGATTTTCAGTTTTCTTATTGAGATCTTATAAAATATTTATTTATTTATTTATTTATTTATTTATTTATTTATTTTTAAAGAGGGGCTCCTGGGCGGCTCAAGCCCAGGATTCAAACATAGAACTAGGGCATGTTACTCATTCTCTCTGTCTCTGTCTCCCCATCTACTAAGGTAGGCAAATACCTGTTACGTTTGTCTTGATAATTATGTTAATGAGTGTGAAATGCCAAAAACCATGCTTAGCATAGAGTAGGCACTCAGACGTCAGCATTTATTTCATAGTTCTTCCCAGTTACGAAAGCTATGGTAATTTAGTATGGTTTCAACAAATATATCTTGAACATAAAATTGAGAATGGTGATAAATAGAGTATTGGAAGTATGGTAAGTATGTTTGGGAGGAGTGAGAGCAAGTGGAGAGCAATCTACCCAGACTAATAAAGAGTATAATGGCAAAAAAAAAAAAAAAAAAAAAAAAAAAAAAGTGAGTTAAGTGGGTTAGGCATCCAATTCTTGACTTTGGCTCAGGTCATGATCTCAGGGTCATGCTCAGCATGGTGCCCCTCCCTTTTTCTCTCCCTCTCTGTCTCTCAAATAAATAAATAAATCATTAAATATAATAAGATGTGGTCTATTTATACAATGGAATATTATTCACCCATCAGAAAGAATGAATACCTACCATTTACATTGATGCGGATGGAACTGGAGGGTATTATGCTGAGTGAAGTAAGTCAATCATAGAAAGACAACTATCAGATATGGTTTCACTTGTATGTGGAATATAAGAAATAGTGAAAGGGATGATAAAAGAAGGGGAAAACTAAGTGGGAAAAATTAGAGAGGAAGACAAACCATGAGAGACTCCGAACTCTGGGAAACAAAGGGTTGCAGAAGGGGAGGTAGGTGGGAGGATAGGGTAACTGAGTAATGGGCATTAAGGAGGGCATATGATGAGATGAGCACTGGGTGTTATACTATATTTGGCAAATTGAATTTAAATAAAATTAAATTTAAAACTAAATAAATAAATAACATTCAAAAAAAACCAACAAAAGCCTGATGCATAAATTTAGTAATGCACCATTTTCCACTGATTTTCTTAGCCAACTTCTAACTATATCCTTTATATGATGCATGGTTACTTATTTGGTACAGGTATGAATTAAGATAGATCAAATACAAGACAAATATCATATGATTTCAGTCATATGTGGAATTTAAGAAAAAAAAATGAACATAGGGGAAGGGAAAGAAAAATAAAATAAGACAAAATCAGAGAGGGAGAGAGACCATAATAGATTCTTCCCTATAGGAAACAAACTGTAGGTTGTTGGAGGGGAGGTGGATGGAGGACGGGGTGACTGGGTGATGGGCTTTAAGGAGGTACTTGATGTAATGAGCACTGGGTGTTATATGCAACTGATGAATCACTAAATTCTATCCCTGAAACTAAAAAAAAATGTTTAATAAATATTTCATATTGATAATGAAGTCTTAGAAATTCTAAGGATAAAACATTCCTGGTATTGAAAAAAAAGAAGAAGACTTACTTACTTCTTTATGGCATTAACCATGTTAGAGACTACAAGCTACTGCTTCCATGGAACAGTATGTGAATCTTGGTACTGTTTACAATGTTCTTCTATTAAAATAAACCAACAGCCAAACTATGTTTTTAACAGCTAAGCTATTTAGAATTTAAGACAATAAAATACATGCTGATTATTAGCTTAACTTGATGTGTTTAATCATTTGAAAAAGATTATTAGGAAAATTTATGTTTAAAATAAGATTTAAAAATGAAATAAAAATTGAAATTTAAAAAGTATGCAAGTTTTAAGGACATGGTATAAATATCTTTTATCAGTATTGGACCAAAATCTATTCCACAAAAAATACAAAAATCTTATGGGGAAAATTAAAATCCTGTTCCTCACATAGTCTTGGCATATTAATAATTATAATCCTGAGGGATTTGACCAGTGTGCTCAACAGACCCACCACAAATTTTCTATTATTGAGAAATACATATTGAATTGCAGTCATTATAACATAAGGAAAATATAAACAGTTCCATGAAAATTCTGTATTCTCCCCTATGAGATAAAAGGATTGTTTAATTAACAGTAGTTCCTTCTAATGTCCCTGGGATCATTTCCCCAAGGCCAGTCACATTTTAAATATTACCACTAAAATATATCAACCATTTAGTGCCAATGCAAAGTAGGTTAGTCTGCCTAAGGTAATTGCTTAATTTTCTTAAAGATTTTATTTATTTACGAGAGAGAGAGAGAGAGAGAGAGAGAGAGAGAGAGAGAGAGAAGCAGACTCCCTTTTGAACAGATCCCTACATGGGGCTCAATCCCAGGACCCCGAGATCGTGACCTAAGCTGAAGGCAGATACTTAACTGACTGAGCCACCCTGGCACTCTCGTATTTGCTGAATTCTGAAGATTTGAACTAGTCAACAGAATTACTTATCTTTAAAAATATCATTGTTTCTAGTTAAAGAAGAAATATGGGGTTTTATTTGGTAAGATACATCACAATATTCTTTATGGCTTATTTCATTCCCAATTTTTAAGAAAAAAAGCTAGTTTTTCTGGATATCTGTGTGTAATAAAAACATTTTAAGAAAAGTAAATATGGGACTTTATTTTTGGAAAAAGGAGTGAGTTTATGCTTTATTAAAGTAAAGAAAACAAAAAGTAATCGGGCCTTTGTTTTCTCTCGGCTATAGAATGCTAAAGAAAAGAGTTTTTTTTTTTTTACAGTTTTTATTTATTTATTCATGAAAGACAGAGAGAGAGGCAGAGACCCAGGCAGAGGGAGAAGCAGGCTCCATGCAGAGAGCCCGACGTGGGACTTGATCCTGGGACCTGGGGTCACGCCCTGAGCTGAAGGCAGCGCTAAACCACTGAGCCCCCTGGGCTGCCCAAGAAAAGAGTATTAAGGGAAAAATGAGAGTTGTGTACTGAAGGAATGCTGTGGATTAGAACCATATAAAGTATTTCAATACTGATACTGGGTTCATTTGTTCTCCAGTTTACAGATTTATTTTGTGTTGCCCTGTTCCAGTTAGAGAAATTTAATAACGATAAGAGTGTTGGCTTGTATTCCAAATACTGATGATGTAATTGCATTGAATCGTAATTAACTTTTTTTTAAAAAAGAAAACATGTATTTGTGAGAAAGCTGGCCAGAAGGAAAGGTAAAGACTATTTCTTCAGAAACACTTAAGGTTGACCTGCTTAGTAAGTGAAGCAGCTCTTTAGCCTCATTAGACAGAGCCAACTACATTAGTAGACATAAGGAAATGGCATTAAATTATCAAAATGCCATGCAACAAGTAAAATAGTATATTCTCTAGAGCTACATAGTAATAATGGCAACTCAGTCACTGTTTGCAAATTAAAGAAAACAGATATTCATATAAATCGGGGGTAGTGACTGAAATCATTGCTGATGGATCTTTTTTTTTAAGAGGATATATGCAATGTAATGTGCCCAGGCAAGGTGAAAAGTGTACATTAATTATCAAGAAATCAAGAAACTGACAATTTTCTTGGACAGCCTTGTTCATATTTTATATTAGAGACCATGAATGGTACACTGTAGACCCTGACCTCTCAAAGTTTAGCCAATCTAGCCTTGCTCTCTGCCGTATCAGTATTAGAATTCTGAGAGACAGTGATGGTGTGGGCCCTTTAGGCTTACACTAAATATCGTAACATAATAAATATAAATGAATGAATATCATGAAATAGTGATACCTTCATCAACTCATATTCTTTTTTTTTCTCAAGACAAAAAAGTGGAGTATTTTTAGAGCCATAACAAGTTTAGAGTTGTTGCAAAATACTGGTAAGCATGGTAATACAAGTTTTTTTTAGTTTTGCTAAATGTGCCAGCAATAATGTTGTTGCTATTACTGAGGATGAGCATGGTATTGAAGTAGGTTTTGCAATTATGGTGAGAGAGTAATGGGCACAGTCACTGTAACATCTGTTACCTATTGTCCTGGGACTTCTAGAGGAATGGATAGCTGTCGGGTCACCAGAGCTCCTTTCCTTATGCTATTGAGGAATTGGCCCAGAACTTACAGAAAGCAAAAAACGCAGGTGAGATACTATCAAAGGTACATATGTTTGGGGTGGAATTAAAACAGAATTCTTTGATTGAGCTACTTGTTTCAGAATGGACCTATAGGCTCTGAGTTCCCCACACCTTACTCAGGGAGGGGAAACCCATTTTAAAGACAATTTTACTCTAAAATGAAGTAGTTAAACTTTCTTCTACATTAAACTTGAAATATGTATTGTGAACTAATAGGTCCAATATTCACCTAACTCCAATATTTGGAAAAAAAAAGAAACATTGCTCATCTCAGCTTCCATGTAGCATCATGAATAACTGTTTTTTCGGATGACTAATGTTTGATATGCTATTGCCAAGTAAAATTTTTACAGAAAGTATTTTTATAATTCTTCTTTCAGCCAAAATATTTTACTCTAAATAAGATATAACGCTTGAGTTCAAAATAATTGAGTCGGTACTTTGACAACTAGATTTTTAGTGGACATACAATAGTGACTGAGTCTCACTTCTGACCATGCAGTTTTGGAAGTGATTGACCACTGTTGAGAGTTCGGCTAAACCACTTCATAAAGCTGCTGACTTGGCATCCATCTGGGGTCGCCACGATGCCTGAGGGACCTTGAGCCAACATTAACCCTTCCTTCAAGTGTACATCCTGGACAACAGCCCACAGAGTCATAAGTAAATGTAAGTTCTGGCTACAAACACCACCCCCCATGGGCCTTGTGATGAATAATAGGCTCCCTTATCTTCCAGGTCCTTCTTCTACACCCTTAGCTAAAACTACTGGGAAGCATATAGAAATCCTGTTCTTTTTGGCTTAAATTGACCAATCTGGCATCAGCCAGGGAACTCCGAAGTACTCCACCCTTGAGCCCTAATAAAAGTATGTGCCGTCAGCACCTGTTCCAGTCCCTCTGCCTGCCCTGAGTGTTGACTTCCCCATGTGGTCTTGAGCGGGCTGTGTTCTCCTCCACATCCAGCGAGTAATAAACTCTATTTTGCTTTCCCTTGTGGTCTTTTGCTGAACCATGTCCAACATCCTGCACTCCATCATTACTTGGTAAATGATGATTGATCAAAGTCACAGCTCAGTGGGAGGCAGGACTGTTTTGACGGATGAGGACTGAAATGAGTGTTGGAAGGAGGACATCTCTATTGAATACCATATTCAGTCAGAATATGGTGTTTTTTTACTACTCAGTGATTATGACGTTCAATACAGAAGTCTTCCTTCCAACACTCATTTCCATTCCCATCCATCAAAATAATTCTGCTTCCCACAACTCGAATAATATGACTCTACTATGTGCATAATAAGAAATAGGGGCCCAGTGAAGTCAAATTATGATTCAAGAGACAATATAAAAAATCACATACAACTGATGAATCACTCTACCTCTGAAACTAATAATACATTAAATGTTAATTGATTTTAAATAAAATAAAAATATTTTAAATCACATAAATTACCAGTCCCATGAAGATTACAGAAAAGCAGCAAAATCAAAAGTATATGTTATATTTATTTTTTACTTCTGTTTATTTACTGATCTCATATATGTATATGCAGGTGTATATGTATGTACATAGTGAATGATGATGTGGAACACACTCCATTCAGGAGAAACGTGTCATTAATATTATAAAAGATTAGAAAAATAAAACTAGCCCATAATTTATCTTTTTGTACCCTGGACTTACTTTATATTTTTTAAAAAGTGGTAGATGATTCTATCATAATGATGACCTATCTAAGCTACTTCTACTTAATGATAATAGCATGTCTCTGATGAAAAATATGAGCTGCACGCTATGACCACTGACCAGACAAAAACCGCACCTAGGTGATAAGCATTAGTAAGATTCATGCAAAATATTTTTTCCTTAATTGTATCTTATTTTACACATTCTTTCTGTTTCAGAGAAATAGAATGGTGAGACACATGAGCACAGAGACACACTTAATGGACTTTATTGATATTTTTGAAGTTATTTCTATATTTAAATGGTATCTTTTGATGCACATACTTTTATTCTTACAGGGAAACGATTCTAAAATATGATTTGTGAAAATCACACCAGAGTCACTGAATTTGTTCTTCTCGGTTTTACAAATAACCCTGAGATGCAAGTTTCCCTCTTTATTTTGTTCCTCATCATCTATACAGTCACTTTGTTGGGCAATTTCCTTATTATCACAGTTACCAGTGTGGATCCTGCTCTTCAAACACCCATGTACTTCTTTCTCCGAAACCTATCACTTCTTGAAGTCTGTTTTACCTTGGTCATGGTGCCGAAGATGCTGGTGGATCTAGTGTCCCTAAGGAAGATCATCTCTTTTGTGGGCTGTGGTATCCAGATGTACTTTTTCTTTTTCTTCGGCAGCTCCGAATGTTTTCTCCTGTCTATGATGGCATATGATCGCTTTGTGGCCATTGGTAACCCTCTCCGTTATTCAGTCATAATGAATAGGTCCCTATGTTTATGGATGGCTGTCGGCTCTTGGATGTCTGGGGTTCCTGTCTCTATGCTACAAACAGCTTGGTTGATGGCCCTTCCTTTCTGTGGACCAAATACCATAGACCACTTTTTTTGTGATGGTCCCCCAGTGCTGAAACTAGTCACTCAAGATACAACCATGTATGAAATGCAAGCACTTGCTTCCACACTACTGTTTATCATGTTTCCCTTTTCCCTCATTTTGGTCTCCTACACCCGCATTATCATAACCATCCTGAAGATGCCCTCTGCTACCGGTCGTCAGAAGGCATTCTCCACTTGTTCATCACACCTCATTGTGGTATCCCTTTTCTATGGAACAGCCAGCTTGACCTACCTGCGACCCAAATCCAACCAGTCCCCAGAGAGCAAGAAGCTAGTGTCATTGTCCTACACTGTCATCACTCCTATGTTAAACCCCATCATCTACAGCCTAAGGAACAATGAAGTGAAGGGGGCAGTCAAGAGGACAGTTACCCGAAAAGTCTTGAAGTTAGATGCGTTTTGACTTCTATTGCATAGAATGTTTCTAAACAAAGTAGGGACAACAGAACCCACAGACAAAAGCTTAAAAGGAGTGCAAGATTCGCTCTGAGTTTTTTAGTGGCACTTACTGTGAGGGGTGGGTCTCAGGGTATCAGTCAGATTCCCAGCAAAAGACAGATCGTATTCTTAGGATAATTGAGACAATCTTTATGAGGGGGGTATTTATGAATTGGGGAGTTGGGGGGGCAAATATAGTTAATTGTCCCACAGCTCATATGATGGAAATTCCACATGTCTTGATCTGAAGAGGCAAGGGGAAGAAGTAAGACCTGGAACTTGGACGATGCTACAACTATAAGTAAAAGCCACCCAAGAGAGGCTCTGTTCTTTAGTAGAAGAAGGCAGCCACCCCAGCCTTAATTTATTCTGACTCGCTCAAATCTGCTGATGCCTGTCCTTCATCAAACCAAATCTGAGAGAGATGGCAAGAATTGCTGTCAAAGCAGTAGATGAAGGTCAGCTTTGTGGGGCACAGATAAGAATAGAAAAGTTATGAAGCATAAATGAAAATATTCACCCACAAGCCCCTATATATTCTGCAATATGATGCAAATATAATCTTGTAATGTGTATTAACTTTTTATTTATTTTTTATTTTTTTAAAGATTTATTTATTTATTTATTTATTTATTCATGGTAGGCACACACACACACAGAGAGAGAGAGAGAGAGAGAGAGGCAGAGACACAGGCAGAGGGAGAAGCAGGCTCCCTGCAAGGAGCCCGATGTGGGACTCGATCCCGGGACCCCAGGATCGCGCCCTGGGCCAAAGGCAGGCACCAAACCACTGAGCCACCCAGGGATCCCTTAAGTAACTTTTTAAAAGATGTATTTAAAAGTGGAAACTTGTAGTTGCCAAGAATTCATGGTTCAGATTCTTTATATAGGTTGCTGTTTTAAATGAGGTTATATAATAAGATTACCTTCGTATTAACTATTTGATGACATGGTTCTGGACTGCTTTGGTTATTGGCTTAATCATCTATTAATTTTTATTTTATTTTTTTAGGATTATTTGAGAGAGAGAATGGGAGAAGGGTGAGGGAGAGCGAATCTCAAACAGACTCCACGTTGAGCACAGAGCCCAACACAGGGCTCAATCTCATGACCCTGAGATCATGACTTGAGCAAAAACCAAGAGTCCTACACTCAACTGACTGAGCCACTCAGGCTCCTATATTAATTTTTATTAATTAGCTATTACTTCTTAGAATTTAAACAAGAGATACTTGCTTGCCACTATAATGAAAGCAAGAGTAGTGATAATAATAACCAATGTGATCTATCAAGGCACAGTCTTTCATAAATGGCCTTGCAACAACCCAAAAGGTAGATCCTATTATACATTATTTCTCATAGAAGATGAATTAGGACCAGAAAGTTTAAGTATCTTTACAGGGCAAAGAGTTTTGAGAGGTAACCACAAAAATTCAAATTCAGACCTTTCTGCATTTGAAATTCAATATGTTGACTTCTTAAAAATATCAGGATATTTTCATCCTGATAAAACACCACTTATATGTGGTGATTTTGCCTTTAAGGCCATAAATATCTTAAATTAATATCTTAATTCTTAATTCAACTAAGAAGACAAAAGGAAACCGAGTCAAATGTAATTTGGGAAAATTTCATATTTCCACACTCATAAAGATATATTGGCTTTGAATATGCAATTTATGCCTGATACTATCTGTTGCTCTAAGTCTTCATTAGCCAATGCTTTTCTTAATCGTACAGATTTTTCTTTAAGCAGAAACTACCCTCTATCATTCTTGTTCAGTATCCCAGAAAAATTTAAAATCATCACAAATTTGCAACTTGTGATGACTTTTAATTTAATTGTAATTTCCTGAGGTATGTATCCATTGAGTATAATGGGAGTTTGGGATAGGGAATGTCGGTTCCTTTAAATCTTTCTCCTTCAGTGGCCTTTTAATTGTTTAAACCTAACTCACATACTCCAAATTAATGTTGCTAAGTTCAGTGATCATCTGGTAAGACTGTTACAATAGTTTTCTTTTTTAAAAAAATATTCATTTATTTGAGAGCAATATAGTGCAGTGGGAGGGGTAAAGGGAGAGGGAGAGAATCTCAAGAAGACTCCCCACTAAGAGTGGAGCCCAACATCGGCCTTGATCCCACAACACTCAGATCATGACCTGAGCCAAAATCAAGGGTAGACACTTGACTGACTGAGCCACTCAAGTACCCTTGGTTTCCTACTATTTGAATGTGACTCATGAGTAGACTGTGAGATTATAAAATCAGTTTAGTAGTGTATATGTATGTGTTTAATAAGCTAGCATAATAAAATCAAGAATAGATTAACATAACAACTTATGAAAAGAGTTTATGGGAGCATCTGATTCATAGTAAACCCTATCTGAGTGTCTCATAGTATTATTGTTAGAATAAGAGAAAATATAGGGACATCTGGGGGCTCAGCAGTTGAGTGTCTGCCTTTGACTCAGGCTGTGATCTTGGGGTCTGGGATCGAGTCCCATATCAGGCCGCTGCATGGAGCCTGCTTCTCCCTCTGTGTGTGTGTCTCTCTCTCCTTCTGTCTCTCTCTCTCTCTGTCTTTCATGAATAAATAAATAAAACCATTAAAAAGAGAGAGAAAATATAAATTGGATCCCACATATGAAAAAGTATGTTTTAGCTATGCATGTATTATGTTTTGAGTGAAATGTAAAATTAACTTCTTCTTGTAAGATGTAAGCAAAAATTTTTATAAGGCATTCACTTATTGCATATTTTGTGTGATTTATATCCCATGGCTTTTTGCAGGGAATTTAAAATACAATTATGATATTTCATATAGTTTTATTTAAATTAATATAAGCCACAGAGCCACAAAACCCTTGAGGAGACTTTTTAAGCCTGTCATCCTTAATTTACAAATTGATTTTTTTGTTAGAGTTCCAAAAGCTAATTAATGGAGTCATCATTATATCTGGAGAGATGATTAAAAGGACACATTGGATGAGTTGTTCACACACAAAAATGCTAAGATTTTTCATCACTTAACAGCAATTCCAGAATTTTCTATGGACAAATATTTTCATCACTTTTTTAATGATGATATGATTGATTTTTTTCAGTTATCGTGCAAAAAACATTCTGTAAGGAGCTTTTCTTAAGTTTACAATTCCACAAATCACTGCCCCATATGTGCCTCTACTGTTATTTAGAAACATTTCAGGTTGTATGTCCTCCAAATATCTGTAAGTTTAAGTGTCAGAGGATATCCTCAACGGCCAACCCCGGTATCCCTAAGATAAGAATTGGTTAGATCAGTTACTTTACATATTATCCAATCCTGTCACATGTATGAGAGCTGAGGTAAGAAGAGCAGTCAACATGGTTGACATTTCAATGTAGCTTAAAAAGCCTATCTTTGCTCTATTTCAATGGCAGTCAAGTCAAATTAGTGAATCCAATCCAATGTGTAACATTGGTTTATATTTATATTTAACATCAGGAAATAACCCTGCCCCAAGAGACTTTTATTTTGGTTAGGAGACAAAACTTAAGAGCAATTAGTAAAAATACAATTATATAATGAGGTGACAAAGCAAAATTCTCAATTGTTAAAATCAATGCTATAAAATGACCATACATTCACATTTATAAACTCTTATAAAATAATATTGATAGTGAGTGCGTGATATTTAGGTTGTAGAGAGGATAAAATATACTTAAAATGCTAATTCATTATGGAATGAAACTTACATACTTGGTAGTCAGATAATCACAATTTTGAATTCCAGATCCAATAATCAGTAACTATTTATTCCCCATGAACCATCATCTATGCCACAGGCTTGTGGCAAAGTCATGTGAGTTTTCATTGTGCTACTACAATTTAGTATATTTGGAAAGGAGAGAGCAGTGATGATTTACTGACCACTTAGCCTCTGGACTCCTCATTTTGAGTCTTAGGGAAGGCAAAAACCATTTCCCATGGAGAAGTGAAGTCCGGATATATATTTTACCAGACTCCCTTAGAGCTCGTTTGCAAATTTGTAAGCTAAGCTCAACTAATCAGATTTTAAATACTGATTTAAGGATGCAAAGAAATGGGGACAGTGGGGTTCACAGAAGCCAGTGGTTCCCGGTGTCCAAGGGCAGAGGAGACTGCAGTGGCGGTGGCCGTCCCCAGAGTCTAGTACTGGTAGTGCAAAATTAAGCTGTGGCGTCCACGTTTTCACTGTGGTCACACCAATGTGTCTACACAACTAAATCTGGAGTATTAATTTAGATTTTCACTGTGGCCCTGACTGCTGCTTATCTTTGTGTTTCCTTTCCATTTTATACGTGATATACTTCTCAACATCTTTTCAATATTTTTCCTGTGTAAATCATGAAAAATCAATTTCAGTTTTTTTGGTTTTCTGTTTTTGTTTCTTTTTTATTTTATTTTTTAATTTTTTTTTCAATGAACAAGTGTACTGGATAAAAAAATAAATCAGAAAAGAAATAAACAAATGTCATTTGACTGAATTAATTTGTAAGTTCCAGCAAAATGGCTCACACAGACACATTATGAAAGGAACATTCTAAATCTAGAAGAAACAAATTACACATGCATATGTATATATGGGATATATTGATATATAGAGACAGAAATCCCTCTTCATCATAAATTAGTTGGTAATAACCTTATGTGTATTTCAAGGTCATCTGGAGATGGTGCAGAAATAATTTTAAATGGGCCTTTTAGGATACCTTGGTGACTTAGTTGGTTAAACATCTGCCTTCAGCTCAGGTCATGGTCCCAGGGTCTGGGATCAAGCTCTGCACCGGACACCCTGCTCAGTGTGGAGTCTCCCTCTCTCTTTCCCTCTCTCTCCCTCTGTCCCCACCCTTCAGGCTCTCTATCATGCTCTCTCTCTCAAATAAATAAAATCTTTAAAAAACAAAACAAGTCCTTGGATATAGCCTTAAAAGTTATAATATTAATTTTCAGATTTGTTGGATGTATTTTCTCTATCTACAACCATTGATAAATTTGGGTAGAAATATTTGATAGAAAAAATTGATAATTTGTTTAATCAATTTTTAAAATTTTAATTGAACAAAAACCATACATGAGGAAAACAAAAGCAAACATGTGGTAGAAAAAACAGTAATCTTACTTTTTGAAACCTAGATGCATATACATCAAGTAATACTTGAGAAGGGAGAAAAGACGGTCATTTCAATAAATTGTGCTAGGAAAATTGGATATTCACACATAAAAGAATGAAACTAGGCCCTTATCTTATGCCACTCACAAAAATTAACTCAAATTAAACACTTAACTGTTAGACCTGAAACCATAAAACTCTCAGAAGAAAACAGGGAAAATAATTCTTGACATGGGTCTTAGCAATGATTTTGGATGTAATACCTTAAGCAAAAGTAATAAAATAAAAAATAAACAAGTGAGACTGCATCAACCTGAAAAGCTTCTGCACAGCAAAAGAAACAACCAGCAAAATGCAAAACAATCTATGGAATGGGAGACTATATTTGCAAATTATATACCTGACAAGGGATTAATAACCAAAATATATAAAGAACTCATACAACTCAATAGCCTAAACCCCCAAATAATCTAGTTTAAAAATAGGCAGATGATCTGAATAGATTTTTCCAAAAAAGATATTCAAATGCCCAAGAGGTATGAGAAAGGGTGCTCAAAGCCACTAATCATCAGGAAAACGCAAATTAAAGCCACAGTGAAATATCCCCTTGGACTTCTTGAAGTGACTGGCATCAAAAAAGACAAGAGATAACAGTGGAAAAGATGTAGAAAAAAAGGAACTGTTGTGCACTGTTTGTGGAAATGTAAATTGGAAAACCCACTAAGGAACATAGTATGAAGTACTCTTTAAAAAAAATAAAGGGGAAGGAGGGGCAAGATGGCAGAAGAGTAGGGTCCCCAAATCACCTGTCTCCACCAAATTACCTAGATAACCTTCAAATCATCCTGAAAATCTACGAATTCGGCCTGAGATTTAAAGAGAGACCAGCTGGAACACTACAGTGAGAAGAGTTCGCGCTTCTATCAAGTACAACTTGTTTTTGGCCATTCTGCACTGAGCAAAATGACTAGAAGGAAAACCTCACCTCAAAAGAAAGAATCAGAAACAGTCCCCTCTCCCATACAGTTACGAAATCTGGATTACAATTCAATGTCAGAAAGCCAATTCAGAAGCACTATCATACAGCTACTGGTGGCTCTAGAAAAAAGCATAAAGGACTCAAGAGACTTCATGACTGCAGAATTTAGATCCAATCAGGCAGAAATTAAAAATCAATTGAATGAGATGCAATCCAAACTAGAAGTCCTAATGACGAGGGTTAACGAGGTGGAAGAACGAGTGAGTGACATAGAAGACAAGTTGATAGCAAAGAGGGAAATGGAGGAAAAAAGAGACAATTAAAAGACCATGAGGTTAGATTAAGGGAAATTAACGACAGCCTGAGGAAGAAAAACCTACGTTTAATTGGGGTTCCCGAGGGCGCCGAAAGGGACAGAGGGCCAGAATATGTATTTGAACAAATCCTAGCTGAAAACTTTCCTAATCTGGGAAGGGAAACAGGCATTCAGATCCAGGAAATAGAGAGATCCCCCCCTAAAATCAATAAAAACCGTTCAACACCTCGACATTTAATAGTGAAGCTTGCAAATTCCAAAGATAGAAGATCCTTAAAGCAGCAAGAGACAAGAAATCCCTGACTGTTATGGGGAGGAGTATTAGGGTAACAGTAGACCTCTCCACAGAGACCTGGCAGGCCAGAAAGGGCTGGCAGGATATATTCAGGGTCCTAAATGAGAAGAACATGCAACCAAGAATACTTTATCTAGCAAGGCTCTCATTCAAAATGGAAGGAGAGATAAAGAGCTTCCAAGACAGGCAGGAACTGAAAGAATATGTGACCTCCAAACCAGCTCTGCAAGAAATTTTAAGGGGGACTCTTAAAATTCCCCTTTAAGAAGAAGTTCAGTGGAACAATCCACAAAAAGAAGGACTGAATAGATATCATGATGACACTAAACTCATATCTCATAATAGTAACTCTGAACGTGAACGGGCTTAATGACCCCATCAAAAGGCTCAGGGTTTCAGACTGGATAAAAAAGCAGGACCCATCTATTTGCTGTCTACAAGAGACTCATTTTAGACAGAAGGACACCTACAGCCTGAAAATAAAAGGTTGTAGAACCATTTACCATTCAAATGGTCCTCAAAAGAAAGCAGGGGTAGCCATCCTTATATCAGATAAACTAAAATTTACCCTGAGGACTGTAGTGAGAGATGAAGAGGGACACTATCTCATACTTAAAGGATCTATCCAACAAGAGGAATTAACAGTCCTGAATATATATGCCCCGAATATGGGAGCTGCCAAATATTTAAACCAATTAACAACCATAGTGAAGAAATACTTAGATAATAATACACTTATACTTGGTGACTTCAATCTAGCTCTTTCTACCCTCGATAGGTCTTCTAAGCACAACATCTCCAAAGAAATGAGAGCTTTAAATGATACACTGGACCAGTTGGATTTCACAGATATCTACAGATGTTACATCCAAACTCAACTGAATACACATTCTTCTCAAGTGCACATGGAACTTTCTCCAGAATAGATCACATACTGGGTCACAAATCGGGTCTGAACCGATACCAAAAGTTTGGGATCGTCCCCTGCATATTCTCAGACCATAATGCCTTGAAATTAGAACTAAATCACAACAAGAAGCTTGGAAGGACCTCAAACACGTGGAGGTTAAGGACCATCCTGCTAAAAGATGAAAGGGTCAACCAGGAAATTAAGGAAGAATTAAAAAGATTCATGGAAACTAATGAGAATGAAGATACAAACGTTCAAAATCTTTGGGATGCAGCAAAAGCAGTCCTAAGGGGGAAATACATCGCAATACAAGCATCCATTCAAAAACTGGAAAGAACTCAAATACAAAAGCTAACCTTACACATAAAGAAGCTAGAGAAAAAACAGCAGATGGACCCCACGCCCAGCAGAAGAAGAGAGTTAATTAAATTCAAGCAGAACTCAACAAAATCGAGACCAGAAGAACTGTGGAACAGATCAACAGAACCAGGAGTTGGTTCTTTGAAAGAATTAATAAGATAGATAAACCATTAGCCAACCTTATTAAAAAGAAGAGAGAGGAGACTCAAATTAATAAAATCATGAGTGAGAAAGGAGAGATCATTACCAACACCAAGGAAATACAAACGATTTTAAAAACATATTATGAACAGCTATACGCCAATAAATTAGGCAATCTAGAAGAAATGGACGCATTCCTGGAAAGCCACAAACTACCAAAACTGGAACAGGAAGAAATAGAAAACCTGAACAGGCCAATAACCAAGGAGGAAATTGAAGCAGTCACCAAAAACCTCCCAAGACACAAGAGTCCAGGGCCAGATGGCTTCCCAGGGGAATTCTATCAAACGTTTAAAGAGGAAACCATACCTATTCTCCTAAAGCTGTTTGGAAAGATAGAAAGAGATGGAGTACTTCCAAATTCGTTCTATGAGGCCAGCATCACCTTAATTCCAAAACCAGACAAAGACCCCACCAAAAAGGAGAATTACAGACCAATATCCCTGATGAACATGGATGCAAAAATTCTCAACAAGATACTAGCCAATAGGATCCAACAGCACATTAAGAAAATTATTCACCACGACCAAGTAGGATTTATTCCTGGGACACAAGCCTGGTTCAACACCCGTAAAACAATCAATGTGATTCATCATATCAACAAGAGAAAAAACAAGAACCATATGATCCTCTCATTAGATGCAGAGAAAGCATTTGACAAAATACAGCATCCATTTCTTATCAAAACTCTTCAGAGTGTAGGGATAGAGGGAACATCCCTCGACATCTTAAAAGCCATCTACGAAAAGCCAAGAGCAAATATCATTCTCAATGGGGAAGCACTTGGAGCCTTTCCCCTAAGATCAGGAACAAGACAGGGATGTCCACTCTCACCACTGCTATTCAACATAGTACTGGAAGTCCTAGCCTCAGCAATCAGGCAACAAAAAGACATTAAAGGCATTCAAATTGGCAAAGAAGAAGTCAAACTCTCCCTCTTTGCCGATGACATGATACTCTACATAGAAAACCCAAAAGTCTCCACCCCAAGATTGCTAGAACTCATACAGCAATTTGGTAGCGTGGCAGGATATAAAATCAATGCCCAGAAATCAATGGCATTTCTATACACTAACAATGAGACTGAAGAAAGAGAAATTAAGGAGTCAATCCCATTTACAATTGCACCCAAAAGCATAAGATACCTAGGAATAAACCTCACCAAAGAGGTAAAGGATCTATAACCTAAAAACTATAGAACACTTCTGAAAGAAATTGAGGAAGACACAAAGAGATGGAAAAATATTCCATGCTCATGGATTGGCAGAATTAATATTGTGAAAATGTCAATGTTACCCAGGGCAATGTACACGTTTAATGAAATCCCTATCAAAATACCACGGACTTTCTTCAGAGAGTTAGAACAAATTATTTTAAGATTTGTGTGGAATCAGAAAAGACCCTGAATAGCCAGGGGAATTTTAAAAAAGAAAACCATAGCTGTGGGCATCACAATGCCAGATTTCAGGTTGTACTACAAAGCTGTGGTCATCAAGACAGTGTGGTACTGGCACAAAAACAGACACATAGATCAATGGAACAGAATAGAGAACCCAGAAGTGGATCCTGAACTTTATGGCCAACTAATATTTGATAAAGGAGGAAAGACTATCCATTGGAAGAAAGACAGTCTCTTCAATAAATGGTGCTGGGAAAATTGGACATCCACATGCAGAAGAATGAAACTAGACCACTCTCTTTCACCAGACAGAAAGATAAACTCAAAATGGATGAAAGATCTAAATGTGAGACAAGATTCCATCAAAATCCTAGAGGAGAACACAGGCAACAGCCTTTCTGAACTCGGGCACAGTAACCTTGCAAGATACATCCATGAAGGCAAAAGAAACAAAAGCAAAAATTACTATTGGGACTTCATCAAGATAAGAAGCTTTTGCACAGCAAAGGATACAGTCAACAAAACTAAAAGACAACCTACAGAATGGGAGAAGATATTTGCAAATGACGTATCAGATAAAGGGCTAGTTTCCAAGATCTATAAAGAACTTATTAAAATCAACACCAAAGAAACAAACAATCCAATCATGAAATGGGCAAAAGACATGAAGAGAAATCTCACAGAGGAAGACATAGACATGGCCAACACGCACATGAGAAAATGCTCTGCATCACTTGCCATCAGGGAAATACAAATCAAAACCACAATGAGATCCCACCTCACACCAGTGAGAATGGGGAAAATTAACAAGGCAGGAAACCACAAATGTTGGAGAGGATGCGGAGAAAGGGGAAGCCTCCTGCACTGTTGGTGGGAATGTGAACTGGTGCAGCCACTCTGGAAAACTGTGTGGAGGTTCCTCAAAGAGTTAAGAATAGACCTGCCCTACGACCCAGCAATTGCACTGTTGGGGATTTACCCCAAAGATACAGATGCAATGAAACGCCGGGACACCTGCACCCCGATGTTTCTAGCAGCAATGTCCACAACAGCCAAATTGTGGAAGGGGCCTCGGTGTCCATCGAAAGATGATGGATAAAGAAGATGTGGTCTATGTATACAATGGAATATTCCTCAGCCATTAGAAACGACAAATACCCACCATTTGCTTCAACGTGGATGGAACTGGAGGGTATTATGCTGAGTGAAGTAAGTCAATCGGAGAAGAACAAACAATGTATGTTCTCATTCATTTGGGGAATATAAATAATAGTGAAAGGGAATAGAAGGGAAGGGAGAAGAAATGTGTGGGAAATATCAGAAAGGGAGACAGAACATAAAGACTCCTAACTCTGGGAAACGAACTAGGGGTGGTGGAAGGGGAGGAGGGCAGGGGGTGGTAGTGAGTGAGTGACGGGCACTGAGGGGGACACTGATGGGATGAGCACTGGGTGTTATTCTGTATGTTGGTAAATTGAATACCAATAAAAATTATTTTATTAAAAAAATAAAAATAATTTAAAAAAATAAAGGGAGGGGCACCTGGGTGGCTCAGTTGGTTAAGCATCTGCTTTCAGCTTGGGTCGTGATCCCAGGGCCCTGAGATCGAGCCCCACATCAGGCTCCCTGCTCATGGGAAGCCTGCTTCTCTCTATCCTCCTTGCTCAAGCTCTCTCTCTCTCTCTCGGTCTCATTAATTAATTAATTAATTAATTAATTAATTAAAAATAAAGGGAGAACTACTATATGACCTAACAATTCCACTTCTGGGTATATATACACAGGAAATGAAATCACAATGTTTTATATATATATATATATATGTTTATATATATATATACACACACACACTCTCATGTTCACTGCAGCATTATTTACAATTATATTAACAACACATATATATGCAATGGAATACTATTGAGCCCTAAAAAAGAAGCAAATCCTGCCATTTGTGACAACATGGATGGACCTGAGGACATCATGCTAAGTAAAATAAGTTAGGCAGATAAAGCCATGTACTGTATGATCTCACTTATATATGGAATCTAAAAAACATAGAAAAAAAAAAAAGATCAGATTTGTGGTTACCAGAGGCAAGGCATATGGGTAGAGAATACGTGAAGTTGGTTAAAAGGTACAAACTTCCAGTTATAAGATAAATAAGTACTGGGGATGCAATATACATCAGCACGACTCCAGTAAATGCCGCTGTATGGTAAATTTGAGAGTTGCTAAGAGAGTATATCCTAAAAGTTATCACAAGGAAAAAAAATTGTAATTATGTGAGGTTGTGGATGTTAACTGAACTTACTGTTGTGATCATTTTGTAATATACATATGTCAAGACATTATACCCTACGCCTTAAGCTTATATGGTGTTATACGTCAATTTTATCGCAATAAAATGGAAAAAAATAAAAATAGTGAAATCTGAAAATAAAATAAATAAAAACCAAGATGCTATTTCTGGATCTTTCATTAACTATCGTGTTGACCTTGATCAAGATAGAAAGTCTTGAGACTCACTTTGATCATCTATAAATAAGCAAGTTCTAAAATTCTATAAAACAAAAATTTGAAACAATAAATAATGTTTGGATTATAAATGGCAAAGAGGTTGAGAGACGGCGTAGGAATTGTCATGGACAAATTTGCAAAAATAACTTTAAGTTGAAAAAGAAGAATGCCTTGTGTTTGCAAGGGAACACAGGCAGTGAAGGGCAAAAAGAAATGAAGGAAGCTGTTTGCATGTTAATTGGCATTTTCTCTTTTTTAATACACTTGTTTATAGGTTGGGTATTTATTTATTTATTTATTTATTTATTTATTTATTTATTTATTTTACAGGCTTATGTTTTTAATGATAATCAGGATATTTGTATTCCATACAACATCTGTGATCACTGTTGTCAATTGAGTTGTGTCCTCCCAGATAAGCTGAAGTCCAAATAGTGGATATGTGTGAATGTGACTTTATTTAGAAATAGGACATTTACACGTGTAATCAGTGAAGATAAGGATATACTAGATTTGGCCCTAATCAACCCATTGGCCTCCAGATACCAGTACTCTCAGAATAGTCCTAATAAATTACCTTTTATTTTTTATTTTATTTTTTTACCTTTTATTTTTAATTAATTTATTTATTTATTATTTATTTATTTATTTATTTATATTTTTAATTTTTTATTTTTCATAAAATAAAACATGCATTTGCTCACTGGGGTTTATGACAAAAGGATGATTAGAAATAGCTATTTAAAAAAGAGTAGAAAAAATAAAAATAAAAAAAGAATAGCTATAAATAACATTTGCTATTTACTGTATCATCTACAGAAAAGAAGATAATGACATGATGTTGAATATTTGTGGAAAATATGCAAAGGAAACAATATCTGAATATATTTATGCTTATAATGCTTAATTAGAGAAATTAGAGTGGCAGTTGGTAAAAATAGGCTCTTTATTTTTTCATCTTTGGAATAACACCCACGCAGTTGCAAAGTTAATAAAGCCTTTCCCAGCGAATTTGTCTACTGTGTGAGAACATAGAGTGGGTTACAAGGCATGAGAAAATTTTAGGGTTGGATGGGTATATTTATTTTCTTGATTGTGGTGAAGTTTTCATACATTTGTGACATATCTCAAAACTTATCAAACTATATATTTTAAACATGTAAAATTCATTATATATTTATAATGAATTTATACCTCAATAAAACAGAGTATCTGTTTTAGACATCTAATTTGGCTTAAATAAATCCTCAACAAATATTTACTCAGCAAAGGTATAATGCTGTTTTTCCCTCTTGTAGGACAAGAAATTATATATATATATATACATATATACATTTTTGATATATATATATTTGTATATATCTTATACCAAATCTGTACGATTTTCTGGTCTCTGTATAAAATATATATACTTATGTATATATATTTATACACATATATAATACCCTGCTGTATCATAAAGAATCTAGTAGTTGCCCAAAACTTCTACAGGCATACAGAGAAGCTAGTACATGGAGTCCTTCACTTAGTGGAGATGCTAGACAATAAACACACAGCAAATAAAGAACTAATAGAATTCAAGAGAGGTGTGAACAACAAAAAAACATACTCTTCATAAAATATCGAGCCAGTTAAGGTGTTCGACAGGGATTGAGCAGTGGCTGTCTTGGGTAGTATGATCGGGAAGCCTCCCCGGAGGCCTGTCCCATTCTGAGTTCTCAGTGACATGAGAGAGCTAAACATGCGACGCCTGGAGAAAAAAACATCACAGAAAGAGGGAAAAGCCATTGCAAAGGCTTTGAGCTGACAATGGGCTTGGCTGGCAGAGAAATAGCAAGATATCGATTCACATAAACCAGAATGAATAAGAAAACTACTGATAGATCAATCCTACCAGTGGAACGGCCAGGGAGGCTTGGCCGAGGATTTCAATCTGCTTATATGCGCTCTGTTTCTTCTTTTTACCTGTTAACTTGACTTATCTTTGTTGGGACAGAAAGCCAGGTATTCCTGAGCATTTATTTTTTAAAGATTTTATTTATTTATGCATGAGAGACACACACGGGGTGGGGGGTGGGGGCAGAGACCCAGGCAGAGGGAGAAGCAGGCTCCATGCAGGGAGTCCAAAGTGGGACTCGATCCCGGGTCTCCAGGATCAGGCCCTGGGCTGAACCGCTGAGCCACCCGGGCTGCCCTCCTGAGCATTTTGAAGCTGACAAATTCTAATGACTCAGGGACCATTTCCCAGTGGGTCCTAGACCTTTATATTCTCTTTTTTTAGCCATGGAAGGAGCTCATTTGAAACTGAGGCAGAACTGACTCACTTGGAGGTAGGAGAGGATTGTTGGTGGCTGTATTGAATTAGAGGTGTAAAGTCTCTTTACTGTTTTGTCCACTTTTCACGTTTGCTTGTTGACACAACTGTGTACTCATTCTAAATAAAATTTTGATCGATCTAAGCAAATACAGGTAAAAAATTCAAAATACGATAGTTTAGCATATATACATATTTTCAGGCAGAAAATGTTACACCACACTCACAGAATAGAGCTTAAAGTCAAATTACACTTTCTTCTGTTTTACCACGATGCCCATTTCTACTTCTCATGGATTCAATATTCTTCACATTCCTCCTAAATGCTTCTTAAACTAGCAAAGAGGTCTGCCACAGAAGGAGACAAAGGCTAAATATGAAAGTTATATACAATTCATCATAGAGATGATTTTACTTTAGGTGGAGATAACTGAAGCTATCCAGAAAAGATTGGGAAAGCTCTTCCACATTCTTTTTTCTTTTTAAGATTTTATTTATTTATTCATGATAGAGACAGGGAGAGAAGCAGAGACACAGGCAGAGGGAGAAGCAGGGTCCATGCAAGGAGCCTGATGTGGGACTCGATCCCAGGACCCGGGGATCACGCCCTGGGCCAAAGGCAGTTTTTAAACCACTGAGCCACCCAGGGATCCCTCTTCCACATTCTTTTAATTAAAAATAAACTTTCTTCTTTTTTAGAAAAAAAAAAAGCAGTGTTCTAGTAGTAAATCTTTTAAGTAAATATATTTTTGCCAAGTAAATCTTGTTTGGGTCATATGTTTATTATTTGATCATATATACATACATATGACTATGTGTATATCACATATAGCATATATATTATTTTTCTAGGAATATTTATTATAAAGGATTATCATCTTTTATTTTGATGAAAGAAATTTGATTGATATAAGTTTTTCTTCAAATATAAAAATTTTCATTTTGTTCTTTTATTCAGTAGATGGTGATGTCACTTACTAATATATAAATGTTTTTGCTCTCATTCTTGGACACTTATTTACTCAGTAAAGTGTTTCTATGATGTGAGAATCATTTACAAAGTTTTAACTGTGTCAAAAATGATTATTTAAACAATAGAAATTTTGAGATATTAATGTTCTTTAGTGAATGCAATTGCAAGAGTACTTTCTAAGTTAGAATTTTCAGTCTTCATTAATAGTTAAAATCTCAAATGAGAAGATTAACATCAATATATCCAAATTATCTGACACTAGTTATTTTCGTGTAGAGACAGAACGTCATTACCAATTGTTCAAATCCCCAAGATTTATTGCAACTAGCTTTGGCAATATTACAATTTAATGAGCTATTTTGTGAAAGAGGTGAAAGTGAAAGAGGTGTGCCCTAATATTTTTCTGCATATAAAATATTGCTGTAAAGCTCATTGTGCATGATTTTTTAATTTCCTACGTTTATTTATCTGTACTCATTACAAAGTAGTAAAGATAATACATTCAGACATAGGTAAGCCATTATTTCTACTAATATTTAAATTTACATTTTTGATATGTTAATCTAATTATCATTAACAAAACAGAATTTTTAATAACCCTGATAAGCGCATAGCATATTATACTTTTAAAATATGTTGATATAGAGGTATTTAACAAAAGAGACAATTATCTACAAGAGTACAAATTGATTGAAATTATGTTAGGAACTCTGAAATTTTCCAGATATAATTCTTCTAGACAATTGGCCTTTCTAAGTTGGCAAAATTGCTGTTTTGTATTTATTAAATACTTCTGGAGTTTTCACCTTGATAAGAATATATTATGTGTAGCTATTACTAACTTATTACATAGTGTAATATGAAAACATGTCAGTTGTTAAAATGAAAAGAATTTTATAGTTTTTTTGAGTAGAGAAAAGCCAGATAAAGAGATATCCTTAATATCTCTTTGTGTCTGATGTTGAAAAATATTAAAAGAAAATTTTAAGGGGCTTATGCATACCCTTAATTGGAAGTTTTACTTGCATAAAAACCACAGCATTTAATAAAATAGGGGTATGAATCTAAAAAAAGTCAAAAAAATATTTCACATTAAATTTTTACCAAATCTGTACAATTTTCTGGCCTCTGTATAAAATATATAGAGAAATAAGACCTTATTCTAAGGGGTAACTCATTTATGTTAAAGTTGACAGGTAAAATGTACATACTTGATATAACTGGAAAATAATTTGACTTTATTTTTTTTTATTTTTTTTTTAAATTTTATTTATTTATGATAGTCACACAGAGAGAGAGAGAGAGAGGGGCAGAGACACAGGCAGAGGGAGAAGCAGGCTCCATGCACCGGGAGCCTGACATGGGATTCGATCCTGGGTCTCCAGGATCGCGCCCTGGGCCAAAGGCAGGCGCCAAACCGCTGCGCCACCCAGGGATCCTTAATTTGACTTTATTACCAAGTGTTATGCTGTGGTCAAGTTTAATAAAGGAGAGGAGACAAAATTATTGTTGATTGTGATTATTAGATAAAATTTATGAAAAGCTGAGATTGAGCTGACATTTAAGGAACTATAATTTGCTGATGGGACCTGCGTTCAGCCAGAAAGCACCATCAGTGAGATTATTTTGAGTTTTGCCAAGTACTGACCAATCCACCCATGTATCTATATTAAATGGTGATAGTGTTTATGGAGCCTTTGCCATGAGCCAGGAAAGGTAAGTAGTATGATTCCTAACATTTTATTAACAATTTCGGGGCTGAAGGGCGGGGGCTGGGGGGCTGTAGTGAACACCACAGCCCATGCAGTCTCCAGCCCCAAGGCCCGGCCACAGGTGCAGCACTGAGCCCCCAGGTCTGGCCACAGGTGCAGCCCCCAGCTCCCAGGCCCAGGCACAGGTGCAGCCCCCAGCCCAAGGCCCGGCCACAGGTGCAGCCCACAGCCTGAGGCCCGGCCACAGGTGCAGCCCACAGCCCCGAAGCCCAGGCACAGGTGCAGGCCCCAGCCCTGAGGCCTGGCCACAGGTGCAGCCCCCAGCATGAGGCCCAGGCACAGGTGCAGCCCCCAGCCCGAGGCCCAAGCACAGGTGCAGCCTGTAGCCCGCACCACCTCCTCCACGACCATGCTGTATTTCTCAGACTCATCCTCTAGGAGGGTCTGGTATTTGTGCTGTGTGGGCGCCTATGTTCTTGTCACTTGAGATGCCTGTGGCCGTTTCCTTGAGGACGAGCCTGCCTTCCGCACTCCGAGCTCAGCTGTGAGGGGGCTGCTTTCACCCTCGGCCTGGCTCCCGGGAGCTGCCTGCACCTGCACCTGCACCTGCACACCTGCCCCCCCCTCCCCCCGCGGAGGGCTGCAGGGATGGGGGCCGAGGGGCCGGGCCCTTCCAGCCCCAGGGTGGAGAACTCGGTCCAAAGGCTCTCGCCAGAGGAGGAAACGAGCTGCAGTTGAAGTGGGCATCAGACGGTGCCCTCCTCAGCGTCCTTTTAAAAACCATATACTGTAGTCCAATAAGATAGCAACTGTATAGATTTGCTAAAATAGATTTTAGAATCATAAAAAAAAAGAATTAGGGAAAAAATCGATCCAAATGTAGAGCTTTAATAAGTGCACAGAATTATTTTTCAAAATGAGAAAATTGAAATAAAAAATACAAAACAGCAAAAAGAAGAAAATAACCAAGTTCATTTTTTTTATTCGCAAGTTCAGTTTTATTCCTGTAGTTCATACCTTGATTTATTTTTACTCCATTGGCCAGAAACTGAGAATTACGAGGTTGATTTAAGAAATCTATTTAATCAAATAAAACCTAGTCTCTAAAGTTGTTTTAGGTTTGTCTACATACATATGACAGCATCCAATGCCTTTTTTTAAAAAAGATTTTATTTATTCATGAGAGACAGAGAGAGAGGCAGAGACACAGGCAGAGGGAGAAGCAGACTCCACGTGGGGAGCCCAGTGCGGGACTCGGGGTCACGCCCTGGGCCCAAGGCACCCGCTCAACCGCTGAGCCACACAGGCGTCCCAACAACATCCAATAACTTAAAGAAAAATCAAAATACAAAGATTAAGAAGAAAAACATAAATGAACGAAAAAAATGGTGAGAATAATTGAAAATGTTCGTAAGAAGCAAGACCTCTGATAATTATAAAGTAAAATAAGAAAATGAGGATGGAACTAGAGGGTATTATGCTGAACAGAATAAGTCAATCAGAGAAAGACACCACGTGGTATCCCTTATAGGTGGAATATAAGAAATAGCACAGAGGACCATGGAGTAAGGGAGGGAAAACTGAATGGGAAGTCATCAAAGAGGGAGGAAAACCATGAGACTCTTAACTATAGGAAACAAACAGCATTGCTGGAGGGAAGAAGGGTGGGGGGAATAGGGTACCTGGGTGATGGGCATTAAGGAGGACACATGATGGGATGAGCACTGGGTGTCATACACAACTGATGGATTACTGAATATTACATCAGAAACGGAGTATGTACTATGTGTTGGCTAATTTAATTTAGAAAAATAAGAAAATATGTTGATCGCTTCATGTTATTATCATTTTCTGTCTTCTTTGTCTGAAGTTAATGATGGGAAACCAGACATCGGTGATAGAATTCATTCTTCTTGGACTGACGAATGACGCTGAGCTTCAAGCTGTGCTTTTCCCTTTTCTGCTGCTAACTTACGTCTTGAGCATCATGGGAAACTTGACCATCATCATTCTGACCCTGTTGGATTATCGCCTGCAGACTCCTATGTATTTCTTTCTCCGGAATTTTTCTGTTTTGGAAATATCTTTTACTTCTGTCTTTGTTCCCAAAATGCTAGTCAACATTGCAACTGGAGACAAGACTATCTCCTTCGCTGGTTGTTTCACTCAGTATTTTTTTGCCATCCTTCTGGGGGCAACTGAATTTTATCTTTTAGCTGCCATGTCCTACGATCGCTATGTTGCCATTTGTAAACCCCTGCACTATACAACTGTAATGAGCAGGAAACTCTGCATTCAGCTTGTTCTGTGTTCCTGGTTCTCTGGTTTTTTGGTTGTCGTTGTGCCACATGCAATGACTCTCCAGCTGCCTTTCTGTGCCTCCAATGTCATCAACCATTATTGCTGTGACTATACCGTTCTGCTGCATCTGTCCTGTTCAGACACACAGTTCATAGAAGTGATGGAGTTTATCTTTGCAGCAGTTACCCTCATCTTGACCTTGGTGCCGGTGACTCTTTCCTACACGTACATCATCAGGACAATTCTGAGAATCCCCTCTGTTCAACAAAGAAAAAAAGCCTTTTCTGCATGCTCCTCTCACATGATTGTGGTCTCACTTTCTTATGGAAGTTGTATCTTTATGTACATAAATCCTTCTGTTAAGGATGCAGAAACGTTTAATAAGAGAGTGGCTGTTTTAAATACCTCAGTTGCCCCTCTGTTGAACCCTTTCATCTATACCCTAAGGAACAAGCAGGTGAAAATAGCCTTCAAAGACATGGTCAGCAAGATAACGATGTTTTCAGGAAAACGAAAGTGAGGTTCATAATAATAAAAAAATAATAAATAAATGTTTGGAAAACTATAGATGTACATTATTATAACATTGAAGCGTTTGCTATTATTTATCATCAATATTCCTAACTGGACACCAAAACAGTAAAGCTACTTATTTAATGAAGCTTATTTTGCAATCACTTTATTTATTTTCTTTTTTTTTTTTTGCCATCACTTTCTTTCTTTTTTTTGCCATCACTTTATTTCTTTTTTTTTGACACCACTTTATTTATTAAAATTTTACAGACCTGTGTGTATATCTGCGTGTATCTTCAAACATTTTCATGCTATTTTTCCTTATCTTACCTCACTTTTAAGGAAAACATTTGGGAGAAAGGCAGATTGAGAATATGACTTCCAATAGTTTACTTATTTACTACTGAGTTTTGCTTATCTTACTCACTGCCATATGGTGTTCAATTGCTGCAGTTGATAACTAAATAATCAAATTTACACCCAGAAGAAATCTACTTTGGTTTGTTAATAATAGCTCAAATAATATATTAGGGAGTTAATAGAAAGTTGGTTATTTTCGAATTATATTATTCAGATTTAAATTTAGTGTTTCACTTACTGAGAACTTAGTCTATTAAATATTTGAGATAAAGAAAGATAAAGAAAGCTCTGAAGAAGAGAAAATAATAATAAATTTATTTTTTATTGGTGTTCAATTTGCCAACATACAAAATAACACCCAGTGCTCATCCCGTCAAGTGCCCCCCTCAGTGCCCGTCACCCAGTCACCCCCACCCCCTGCCCTCCTCCCTTTCCACCACCCCTAGTTCCTTTCCCAGAGTTAGGAGTCTTTATGTTCTGTCTCTCTTTCTGATATTTCCTACCCATTTCTTCTCCCTTCCCTTCTATTCCTTTTCACTATTATTTATATTCCCCAAATGAATGAGAACATATAATGTTTGTCCTTCTCCCATTGACTCATTTCACACAGCATAATACCCTCCAGTTCCATCCACGTTGAAGCAAATGGTGGGTATTTGTCATTTCTATTGGCTGAGTAATATTCCTTTGTATGCATAAACCACATCTTCTTTATCCATTCATCTTTTGATGGACACCGAGGCTCCTTCCACAGTTTGGCTACTGTGGACATTGCTGCTAGAAACATCGGGGTGCAGGTGTCCCGGCATTTCACTGCATCTGTGTCTTTGGGGTAAATCCCTAGCGGTGCAAATGCTGGGTGGTAGGGCAGGTCTATTTTTAACTCTTTGAGGAACCTCCACACAGTTTTCCAGAGTGGCTGCACCAGTTCACATTCCTACCAACAGTGCAAGAGGGTTCCCCTTTCTCCACATCCTCTCCAACATTTGTGGTTTCCTGTCTTGTTAATTTTTCCCATTCTCACTGGTGTGAGGTGGGATCTCATTGTGGTTTTGATTTGTATTTCCCTGATGGCAAGTGATGCACAGCACTGTCTCATGTGCGTGTTGGCCATGTCTATGTCTTCGTCTGTGAGATTTCTCTTCATGTCTTTTGCCCATTTCATGATTGGATTGTTTGTTTATTTCCTGTTGAGTTTAATAAGTTCTTTATAGATCTTGGAAACTAGCCCTTTATCTGATACGTCATTTGCAAATATCTTCTCCCATTTTGTAGGTTGTCTTTGAGTTTTGTTGACTGTAACCTTTGCTGTGCAAAAGCTTCTTATCTTGATGAAGTCCCAATAGTTCATTTTTGCTTTTGTTTCTTTTGCCTTCGTGGATGTATCTTGCAAGAAGTTACTGTGCCCGAGTTCAGAAAGGGTGTTGCCTGTGTTCTCCTCTAGGATTTTGATGGAATCTTGTCTCACATTTAGATCTTTCATCCACTTTGAGTTTATCTTTCTGTCTGGTGTAAGAGAGTGGTCTAGTTTCATTCTTCTGCATGTGGATGTCCAATTTCCCCAACACCATTTATTGAAGAGACTGTCTTTCTTCCAATAGATAGTCTTTCCTCCTTGTTGAATATTAGTTGACCATAAAGTTCAGGGTCCACTTCTGGGTTCTCTATTCTGTTCCATTGATCTATGTGTCTGTTTTTGTGCCAGTACTACACTGTCTTGATGACCACAGCTTTGTAGTACAACCTGAAATCTGGCATTGTGATGCCCCCAGCTATGGTTTTCTTTTTTAAAATTCCCCTGGCTATTCGGTGTCTTTTCTGATTCCATACAAATCTTAAAATAATTTGCTCTAACTCTCTGAAAAAAGTCCATGGTATTTTGATAGGGATTGCATTAAATGTGAAAATAGCCTTGGGTAACATTGACATTTTTCACAATATTAATTCTGCCAATGCATGAGTATGGAATATTTTTCCACTCTTTCTTTCTCAATTTCTTTCAGAAGTATTCTATAGTTTTTAGGGTATAGATCCTTTACCTGTTTGGTTAGGTTTATTCCTAGGTATCTTATGCTTTTGGGTGCAATTGTAAATGGGATTGACTCCTTAATTTCTCTTTCTTCAGTCTCAATGTTAGTGTATAGAAATGCCACTGACTTCTGGGCATGGATTTTGTATCCTGCCACACTGCCAAAATGCTGTGTGAGTTCTAGCAATCTTGGGGTGGAGTCTTTTTGGGTTTTCTATGTAGAGTATCATGTCATCGGCAAGAGGGAGAGTTTGACTTCTTCTTTGCCAATTCAAATGCCTTTAATGTCTTTTTGTTGTCTGATTGCTGAGGCTAGGACTTCCAGTACTATGTTGAATAGCAGTGGTGAGAGTGGACATCCCTGTCTTGTTCCTGATCTTAGGGGAAAGGCTCCCAGTGCTTCCCCATTGAGAATTATACCTGTTTGTTTTCAAACTGACAGGAAATTGATTAATAATGATTTATACACACATTAAACTCTGAGTGAATCCAGAAAAGAGGTAAAGGGATGATTCAAATTCAGGTTAATTAGCAACATATCATTATGGCAAATTCTTACAATTTAGTGATGTGCCTAATCATTGTTCTGGTTCTCTTTAACAAGCATATGAAAAAAAAAACTATATTAATAGTATCTATGGTGTTAATAATCTTGTAAGCTTAAATCATATTCTTTCTAAATTTCATGCTAAACTTTACATTTTTGTAATCTGATCTCCTCAGGCAGAATGCCCATCAGAAGCTGATCTTTCTGAACATTGCTTGTTCATATTTAAAGAAGCCAAATAATGAATTAAAGAAGCTATAAATGTTTCTACTTTAATCCTTTCAATGTACAGATGAAGAAAATTGAATCCTACATATATTAACAAACTTTTATTAAAGCATATAGTTAAATTTGTACTCTTGAATTCTTTACTCACCCATCATTAGATGCAGATTCTATTAAGTAGCAGAAATACTAAAACAGTGCCCTGCGAAGCCATGGGGAAAGACGATTGAAAATGTAGAACTTGTTAGTTTTTATACACCTGCCATAATTTCATCGATCAGAAAAAAAAACACCTAAGTACCTGACACATGGCTGATGTTAACAGGTGAGTAAGTTACATACTGTGTTAGTTATTTAGATTGACAGGTAACTGACTCATTAGTTCACTTGATTATTTGTTTTCCACATCATCAGTACATCAATCGTAGTTATCCAAAACATTATGTCACATTATGGTGGCTGCTTAATTTCAGAAGACAGATCACATAATGATACGTAGCTGAACACTATTGACATAGGCGACTGCTTTTCAAACAGACAAAATTCTGTTAATCACTGATTAAATTAAAACACAAAAGTAAATCAATCAACCAACCAACCAATCAAAAATCCAGGAACATTATGTTGAAGTAGTTGAAAATCTGCAGAAGATAGGGGGAAAAAATTAGTCAGGATGGAGGAACCCTAGGACCTCCAGGAGAATAATAAGAGGGAATAATAACTGTGTCTCTTAATTCAATTAGAATCTGAGTTAAGTTCAGGCTGGGTTGCAGGTTTTGTTGCTGTTGTTTTATTTTCCCTTGTTTAATTATTTTTACAATTTTATGGAGTTACAATTTGTGCAAAATAAAATGCATCCAATAAAGTTTATAACTTGAGATTTGATACCTATATATACCTGTGAAACCATTGCTGAAATCAAGATAATGAACTTCAAAAGTTTCCTTAGGCACTCTGGCAATATATCTCTGAAGGCGTTGTAATGTTTCAATGTGGCTAGGCTGAACTATTTCTCTAGAATGTCCCTTCCCTGTTTGTTTCCTGTTACGGTGAACCACCAGAGAGATTATTTGGGATATTTGGAGAACAGAATAAAGCAGAAGCCATTTGGTAGCTCACACAGGTTGTGTTTATCTGCTGGTTTACCTTGTTGGTGGGAGATGGTTGGGTTTATTTTGTTGGTAATTGTTCCATTTTCACCTAGATCTTTTTTCATCTTCTCCAACTCCAAATCCGGTTATCAATGTTTAGCTCTGTGGCAAAATGTCCAAGCTTTTATAGGACACCAGTAAACCTGAGCTCAGAAGTGACAACAGCTAACACATTTCAATTCTTCCTCATGCCATGTTAGACACAGGCTTTACATTCATCACTTAAATGAACTCAAAATTGAGAGTGGACCTATATGCACAAGGCAAAACTTTAAAACTCCAAATGTAACATAGAGAAAATCTAGATGACTTTGGGTTTAGTAATGATCTTTTAGATACAACATCAAAGGCACACTCCATGAAAGAAATAACGGATAAGCTGGACTTCATTAAAATTAAAAACCTCTGCTCTCCAAAAGATAATGTCAAGGAAATGAGAAGACAAGGCACATACAGGGAGACAAGATTTGAGAAAACACATCTAAATAGGATTGTCAACTCAAATACACAAAAATTTAGAATTCAACAATCTGAAAAAGAACAATATTAAAAAATGGGCCAAAGATCTTGACAGACACCTCACCCAAGATACTACAGAGATGGCAAATAAGCACGCAAAAAGATGATCCACATCATGTGTAATCAGGAAAATGTAAATCAAAACAATAAGGAGATACCACCACTACACACAATCCTGGAACATGACAACACCCAACGCTGATGAGGATGTGCAGCAAAATGAACTCTCATCTGTTGCTGGTAGAATTCTAGATGGTATAGCAACTTTGGAAGACAGTTTGGCGGTTTCTTGCAAAATTAAACACATTCTTACTATACGATCCAGCAATCACTCATCTTGGTATTTACCCAAATGAGATGAAAACATGTCCACGCAAAAACTTGCACACGGATCTTTATAGCAACTTTATTCATAATTGCCCAAACTTAGAAGCCGCTTAGATACCCGTTAGTAGGTAAATGGATAATCTATGATACTTCTAGAAAATAGAATATTATTCAGTGCTAAAAATAAATGAGCTATCAAGCCATGAAAATACACAGAGGAAACTTGGATGCACGTCACTAAGTGAAAAAAACAATCTGAAATTTTACCATTCCAACTACATGGCATTCTGGAAAAGGAAAAACAATGAAGACAGTAAAATCCATGGTTTTCAGAGGCTGAGGGATAGGGAGTGATGAGAAGGCAGGCCACAGAGGATTTATGTCTACATATCATCAATATCTGTATTATTATCAACCATCTATATCATCTACGTAGCTATATATTTATATGTCTATCAATCATTATACATTTTTTCCAAATCTATAGAATGAACACTCACTGAGAGTGAACCATAATGCAAAATATGGATTTGGGGTAATTATGATGTGTCAATATAGGTTCATCAGTTGTAACAAACATACCACTCTGCTGGAGGAGGTTGTAAATAGGGAAGGCTGTGTGTGTACGAGGTCCATGGGTTTATAGGAAATCTCTGTACCTTCCTTTCAATTTTGTTGTATACCTAAAAGTGCTCAATTTTGTTGTATACCTAACACCTTAAATATTGTCCCTTTCTGAAACAGATTTCTAGGACTATCTGGCCTGATGGTATTTGCATAAACATTAAGTAAAATGTAGTAGACAAAAAAAATAGGGAGTAAAAGTTTTCTTAGTTTTCATTTTCTCTTGCTTTCTACCTGAGGACTAAGCCACCAAGGGCCAACGGGTAGAGAGAACATTTAGTAGATAAGACAATTAGATAGATTCGCCTTGGTTATGAGTATAGAGAGTCCCACCTGAAATTCCAAGGGATGAGCTTTCATATTATTGGTTACGGAGAATCAAATTAAGTTATTGGCATTCATATTCTTTCAGTTTATTTCTTGGCTCTGCTTTTCTTTACCCTAGTTTCATAGTGAAGTAAACATGCTCTATTTAATGAACTCCTGAAAGTTCTGGGTTTATTTTTATAGCTGTAATTATAACAGAAAAGAATATTCTAACATTTACAAATTTTTTTATCACATCGAGTTTTACTGAACTGACTAGTTTCATGCCCAACACTAATTGAGTTCTTATTTGTAGAGAGAATATGATCATTTGTAAAGCACAGGGTAGAAGTGTAGTCTTGATCTAATCAGGGAGTCCAAAGCCTTGATTAGCTAACTATGGTTTATAGATCCGCATATGACTTACAGAAGTCATTCTACCAAAAGAAGATAATGAAAAAAAGAAAAAAAAAGAAAAGAGAAGAAATGGAAGAAGAAAGAAAAATTTATTGAAATAGAGAAAGGTGTGTATGTGTGGATGTGAGAGAGAGGGAGAAAGAGAGAAAAAGAAAAGACAGTGAGAGAGAGGGAGATTATTTGGGGTATACAAAAGCAATTATCTACTTCAAGACAATTTGACTGTATACCAGGCCATATGGTAAAACTGTAGGAAGCATCCTCTAAGTACAGAACTGCTATATTACAGAGTCTTCCAGATTTTTAAGTAGCATATCACATATATAAAATGACAAAGCACTACAATAAACTACATTAGCAGGCAATGGAATCAGCGTGAGAATCTCTTATTGCATCTCTACACCCAACCCCAAAACTGAATCCATCATCATTTCAGAATACATGTAGACGAGTCTTTGCTACAAACTGGGGATTGCTGGTACTGGATAGACATAGCCTCTGGAATCAAGCAGAAATGAATTTGAATTCTGTTTCTCTGACTAGCTATGTGACGAGAGTAACTTATCATACCTCTCTAAAGTGCATTTTTTTTTACAAGATAAAATCAGGATAATTTATTCTACAAGTTTTCATTTTATTTTGTTTTTTTAGTCTGGAGAATACTGATTTTACACTTTCAAAGTAGCCTAAAAATATCTCAAAATTAAAAAAAAACTGGTTATTGCTATATTATAGATGTATAATCTAAGAAACACAGTCAGTTCCAAGAAGAATAAGGAATAGCTGATAAAGCATCAAATGTGATCTCTCTCTCTCCAGGATGCATTTTATTCTTATTCAAAGTTACTTGATTTAGTACACATACATGAGTCAGTATTTATTTACTTATTTACTTATATGGCATAAAATGTAAAATAAAAATTATATACCATATGATATTTTATTACACTAGCATAGTGGGGTTTTTTTCAATTCTCAAGACAAAGGATGATATTGATATTTTAATCTCAACTTCCCACTTTTAAATATCTTTATTTAAAAACTATAGAGAATGTGTATCAGGACACAAAAGCCAAGGAAAGGTAAAATCCCAAGGAAGATATCATATAATTGTTTTGAACTTAACAAGATTTTGTAGAAAATCAAATATAAGAACACAATATACCGCATAGATATAAATATAATTAAGTCTCCATGAACTAATATATAAAGTTGACTAAAATAATCTTTGAAGTGTTTGCTACATTTAAATGGAAGAAGCAGAGAGAAGAAATGAGTCAAATTTGAGGATGTTGGGACACCTGGGTGTCTCAGTGGTTGGGTGTCTGCTTTCAGCTCAGAGGGTGATCCTGGGGTCCTGGGATCCAGTCCCGAATCAGACTCCCGAAGGGGAGCCTGCTTCTCCCTCTGCCTGTGTCTCTGCCCTCTCTCTGTGTCTCTCATGAATAAATAAGAAAAATCTTTTTTAAAAATGTTTTTAAAAAATTGACAATGCTTACAATGGAACAGAAAAATAAAGTTTTAGTATTTTGAAATGGAAGCCATTATTGAGAAACAGGAGCTAATGTAAACATCATGACACTTCAGAAAGAAGTGAAAGGAAAAATATGATTATATTTTGGATGGTGCAATAGTAAAATTGGGACCCAATCTAACCACATCCTTTGCAATTTTCCCTATTAACCTTCCTTATATATCTCATTATGATTCTATTTGAATAAAGACAGAACTCTTTGTAGCAAGTTCTTAAATGCTTGCTTCACCTGCTGGTTCCTTAGAGTATAGATAAAGGGATTCAAAAGTGGAGCAACAGAAGTATTGAGAACTGCCACCCCCTTCATCAAGGATATCCTCTGTTTGACCGAGGGTTTAATGTACATAAAGATGCAGCTGCCGTATGAGAGGGAGATGACAATCATGTGAGAAGAACAGGTGGAGAAAGCCTTTTTTCTCTGGTTGGCAGAAGGAATTTTTAAAATTGTCAGGGCGATATATGTGTACGATAGAATCACTAAGGCCAAAGTGACCAGCAGAGTCACCAAAGCTAAGATGAAACTCATCATTTCCAACACGTGTGTGTCTGTGCAGGAGATCTGCAGGAGGGGAGCCGTGTCACAGTAGAAATGATCAATGACATTGGAATCACAGAAGTCCAGGCTTAAGCCTAAAATGAGTCCTGGAAAGATGATGAGGAAACCAGTGATCCAAGAGCTAAGGACTAGCTGGATACAGATTTTGCTGCTCATAATGGTTGTGTAATGCAGGGGCTTGCAGATGGCGACATAACGATCATAGGACATGACAGCCAGGAGGTAAAATTCAGATGCTCCAAGAAGGAAGGCAAAAAATAACTGAGTTGCACAACAGTTATAGGAAATGGTTTTGTCACCGGTTGCCATGCTTACAAGCAATTTGGGGATGCAGACTGTCGTATAAGAAATTTCTAAGAAAGAAAAATTTCGAAGAAAGAAATACATAGGGGTCTTGAGATGGGAGTCCAGCAAAGTGAGGGTAATAATGACTAAGTTGCCTGAGATGCTTAGCAAATAGGTGAGGAGCAGGAAGACAAATAGCACAATCTTCAGTTTTGGGTCCTCCGTCAATCCTGCTAAGATAAATACTGTCACAGTTGTATGGTTTTCCATCTTGACCTCTTGATACGCTTCTGCTCTGGTAAAAATATTGAGAAAACAATATGCACAGGAACCAATGGTAAATTATGAAGATAATGATGTCAGAATATTAGTAGTTGCTATTGATTATACATACTAATAGGGCACATTTTTGAAATGATTAATGTAAGATAAACTAACAAAAACTAGTACTTATATTTTTTATTATTTTGTTATTACTTTATTTTTGAGGAAAGACAAATATTTTCTACAAATCTGATGAATAAAAAACTACCTTATACATCATCTTTGTAGTCTGGCTTAGATTTATGGTAATGAGGTAAAGAAATGAACAGGCATGTGAAAAAATTATTTTTCTTTCTTTTTTTAATATAAATTTATTTTTTTATTGGTGTTCAGTTTGCCAACATACAGAATAACACCCAGTGCTCATCCCATCAAGTGCCCACCTCAGTGCCCGTCACCCAGTCACCCCCAACCCCCCGCCCACCTCCCCTTCCACCACCCCTTGTTATTTCCCAGAGTTAGGAGTCTCTCATGTTCTGTCTCCCTTTCTGATATTTCCATTCATTTTTCCTCCTTTCCCTTTTATTCCCTTTCACTAGAAAAAATTATTTCTACTTTTCTCAGTATGTAAGCGCTAAGATGTCACAGTACTACTCAGCCTGATGACTGTCATTGCCTCAAGGAACTGACCAGGAGTGTAACAGAGAAACAAGGTGATACTTACGATGGTTGAAAGTAGAAATCAAGCTTAGATTTAAGTTTAATTCCGGAAGTAATTACGGGTAACAACTGTAGCTCTTCCCTGGTTTGGCCTGCGCTGCCTCTACTTAGATAATGAACACTCTTTCTTGGTCCTGATTTTTTTATTCTATAAATCAGTGCAGTGTGTTTTGTCCCTATTCCATCTCTTTATTTCTTCACTTTTACCGCCTCCTATGCCAATATTAAACTTATCTGATCACATAGAAAAACTGACTTGAACAGAATCAAACAAATTCAGTGTTTCTTCTGGTTATAGTTCTGAAAACAGGAAGAGAATAAGAATAATTAAGTGAAATGCAAAATAAAGTGAATAAGGGTTCAAAGAGAAAGGAAATAGAGAAGAAAAAGAAAAACAAAGAGAAGGAAGACAAAAGAAGTAGAAAAGAGGTAAGACAGTAAGGGAAGACCATAAAGAGAAAAACTTACCATTAAGATTGGATTTTTCTTCAGATGTGACAGTGACTGGTATTTAGCTCTGGGCCTTTTACCTGATAGATAGAAATGAGTTCCAGCAAAGCTGTCATTTACCTCCACCAAGGGGAATACAGAGAAGAAACTCTGGCAAATTTTACTCAGATGATCAGTCACTTGGCAAGTGTTTTTCGACACTTGCAAGTAATGCTGACCGCCCCCAAATAATGTGGTAAGTCCACAGCTAAGCCCGTGCAAATGGAGTTGACTGTGTGGTTGAAAATTACATAAGCTCTCATTAAGCTAAATGTCATGAAAACTCCTAGGTATAAACATTGCATCCCTTCAGGGCAAGTTTCTTGTTTGATGACTTCATCATCAGTTATGCTTCTCTAAGGAGTTCATCATCAATATGAAACACTTATTAAACATTTTTTTTAGTTTCAGTGGTAGAATTTAGTGTATTCATGTGTTGCATACAGCACCTGATGCTCATTAACATCAAGTGCCCTCTTGGTACCCATCAGCCAATTACCCCATCCCCCCACCCATCTTCCCTCCAGAAATCCTGTTTGCTCCCTGTATTTAAAAGTTTCTTATGGTTTGCCTCTCTCTAAGTTTTTATCTTATTTTATTTTTCCCTCTACTCCCCTATGTTCATTTGTTTTGTTTCTTAAATTCCACATGAGTGAAATCATATGATAAATGTCTTTCTCTGACGGACTTATTGTGCTTAGCATAATACCCTCTAGTTCCATCCACATCATTGCAAATGGCAAGATTTCATTATATTTGATGGCTAGGTAATATTCCATTGTATATAGATACCAGGTATGTTTTATCCTTTCATCCCTCGATGGACATCTGGGCTCTACAGTTTGGCTATTATGGATATTGCTGCTATAAACATATAAACACTGGGGGGCAAGTGTTTGCATCCTTTGGATAAATACCTAGTAGTGCAATTGCTGGGTCATAGAGTAGTTCTATTCTTAACTTTTGAGACACCTCCATGCTGTTTTCCAAAATGGCTGTACCAGTTTGCATTCCCAGTTGTTTTATAGGTCCAAGGAGACCGCGTTGCTATACACCAAGGAGTCAAGGAAGTATATGTCAATGTCCCTGCCTATTGTGGCTTACCAACGTATTGAGGAGACAAAATCTGTGCATGAATACAGCAATGTACAATGTGCCATAAACTTAATGGTAAATGAGATTCACTCTTACTATGGGGCTTATGGATGGAAGGAGATTAATAAGAATGGATGTTTTTTGTTTTTGTTTTTGTTTTCGTTTTTTAAACAAAAGATGGATCCAAAGCTAAGCATTGAAAATAGCTTAGGAAACAGAGGAAGGCATTTTAGGTAGGATAAACACTATGAAAAAGGTGTTTAAGAATGAAAACTCATAAATTAACAAAAATTTATCAGAGAGAATATAATAACAGTTTTCTCCAGGGAATACTGAAGGTTCTAGAGATCCTGGCTATTAGTGCCAAAGTATAATAGCATCTTCCTAGTAGTAATACACATTCTCCCAAACCTAAGGAACAATTCCTGAGGCAACTAATTGTATTACAATGGCTACAGTCATTTGAGTCAAAAACAGATCCATCACCCCCACAAGTAAGAATTTTATCGAACCAGACCTATTTTTACACGTGCTCCCCAATTCCCTAGATATACTGGGACAGTGTGCTATAATGTTTAGCAAGTCTATTACTTTTATTTATGTTTACATTAAAAACTGCAAGAAAATTTTCCCTGACTTCAAAATCATGAACACTTTTAGTCAAAAATGGTGTCATTTAACAAATCAATTTCAGATCCTCTACAATTAAAATGAATCAGAATAACAAATTTATTAATATAAATTAAGTACTCAGAGTTTGATTTGTTTTCAGTATGTGAACTATAAATCAGTCTACAAAACACTAAAACTTACAAACTGTTATTCTTAAAGCCATAGAAACAGAATTATTCAGGCAAAGGATTTTGCTTGTTGATGTTCACACTTTTTATATTCCCATTGCAGGATAAGGCACTTAGGTTTACTTTTTTTCCTTCTTCCCAGACATCACACTGAAATGTGTAATTCTTAAAATAAGTTTTAACACTTATAGACATCTCATGATTACCTATTAAGTTAATACAATACGGTACTAAAATTAAACAGTTATTTATCCTATCAAAGGATTATGGTTTATTCCCAGGGAATGCTGTAAACTGTGTGCATATTTCTCCAAGGAATTCAGATTCAGAAGCAATATTTCCCTGAGGATCTTTGGCTTGTTTACTATACAAGAGATGCCAAAAAATACAGACTCCTTCCTATGTCCTTCAACTGTGTTCTCAGGAGATGCTGTACAAAATATACTATAGTAAAGCACCATGTACCCCCTTTACCTTCATTAATTTATTAATTCATCTCTTCCTTCCTAAAATACCTATTTATTTTGTGTTTGAAATGTAACAAGCACTTCTGTGTATCTAGGGCATATGTCCTGAGAGCTCCCCTACCCCTTCTGCCCTGTGAGAACCTGGCCACAAGTCTATGAAATCTATGAAGGGAGCTTTTACAGATACCTCATCTTTCAGCATGATAAAATGCCCATACACATAATCATCAAACTGCTAAACACCAAAGAAATGAGAAACTCTTAAGTGTGGCTGGAGAAAGAGGCTACATTACATACCATGAATATTAGAGAACAATGGCTCAAACAATTTCTAACTTCTTTTCAGAAGTTATGGAGGCCAGAAAACAGGGGAATCTTTAGAATGCTGGGAAAAAAAAAAAAAAGCTAAGTTAGAATTCTATACAGTGAAACTATCCTTCAAACATGAAAGGGAAATAAAGACATTTTCAGATAAAAATCAAACTAAGAGCATTTTTCAGTAACACATTTGTACTACAGGAAATGCTGCAGGAAGTTCTTTAGCTGAGGAAAACAGAATCCAGCTGGAAAACTGGAATTTCAGGGAGCAATTAAAAATATCAAACATTGTAAATATGGAGGTAAATATCAGAGACTAAGTTTTTTCAATGAAAAAAAAATTTTTTCAATGAAAATTGAAATAAATAAGAATTCTTCACAAAAATTTAAATATATGTACATTAAATAATTTTTTAAATACTATAACAAAAATGCTATGTAGAGTAAAAGAAAAGTGGATGGGCTGAACAGCAGAAAGGTGATTATGAAACAAAAGAGTCAGTGAACCTAATGATTAATAGAGACCACTCATTTTGAAAAACAAAAAAAGTAAATTATATATATTTAATGAACAGAGTCTTTGTGACCTAGGAACAATATCAAAGGCTCTAACAGGGATCCCTGGGTGGCGCAGCGGTTTGGCGCCTGCCTTTGGCCCAGGGCGCGATCCTGGAGACCCGGGATCGAATCCCACGTCGGGCCCCCGGTGCATGGAGCCTGCTTCTCCCTCTGCCTGTGTCTCTGCCTCTCTCTCTCTCTCTGTGACTATCATAAGTAAATAAAAAAAAAAATTAAAAAAAAAAGGCTCTAACATATATATTAGACCTTTAACACGCATATAGATACATAATGTGAATTTTAAAAAGCAGAGGATATTATAAATCAGCATTGTCCAATAGAAATATAATGCAAAATACAAACGTAAGATGCTTTTGTAACTTCAAATTTTCTAGTAGCCTTATTTTTTAAAAGTGAAAGAAAACATATGAAATTAATTTTAATAAGATATTTTAACTCAATTATTCTCCAAATTATTCTCATCCAAATTATTCTCATTTCAACATCTAATACATATTTAAAAATTGATGAGATCTATTATTATTTTGTACTAAGTCTTTGAGATATGATGTATGTTTATATTTACAGCACATCTCAGTTTCAACTAGCCACATTTCAATTTTTAGTGGCTACCAAATTGAATAATGTAAACATAGTGGTTTATTTCTTCATTTTGCCTTCTCAGTGGCTTTGGACCAAATTCATTGTTGTATGAAAAACTTGTGGTAATAAACAACTAATGGGTCAAAGAATAAATCACAAAGAAAATTAGAAAACACTGGGGACAAATGAAAACAGACACATAAGATACCAAAACCTATGAAATACAGTGAAAGCAGTGTTCAAAAGGAAATTTACAGCTTTAAATATCTGCTTTAACAAAAGAGATAGATCTCATATGAATAATATAACTTCAGACTTACAGATACAGAGAAAAAGAGCAAAAGAAACCCAAAGCCAGCAGAAAGAAAGTAAGTAATAAATACTAGTAAAGATACATGAAATAGAGGAGAAGGGAAAAAATAGAGAAAATCAATAAAACCCAAAGTTGGTTCTTTTGAAAGGTCAACAAAAGTTGACAAACCCTTAGCTAGATTAACCAAGAAAAAAAAGAGAGAAGGCTCAAATTGCAAAATTCGGGAATCAAAATTGGTTCATGACTATTGACCTTGTAGAAGTAGAAGTGGATACCAAAATAAATTATGAGTAATTGTGTATCAACAAATTAGATGACCACAAATTACCACTTACTCAGGTGAAATAGAATATCTAATAGACCTATGGTTTTTAAAGAAATTGAATCAGTAATCCAAAATCTATGAATAAGACTATCTAAGGCCAGATGAATTTTCCCAAAGCTTTAAAGAGTTAAGACCAATCTCTTTCAAACTCTTTGAAACACGGAAATTATGATACCCTTCCTATTTGATTTATGAGGACAGCATTACTCTGATATTAAAACTAGATAAACACATCACAAAAAAAATAATACAGATCTATATCCCTTATAAATATAGATTCAAAAATCCTCAAAAAATACTAGGAAAGCAAATTTAGCTGCATTTAAAAGTAAGATTCCATGATCAAGTGGGATAGAATGTAAGGTGATTCAACATAAAAAAAAAGTCAATTTATATAATACATTCAATGATGGAAGATGAAATATAAGGGGGAAAAACTTGAATATTGCAATTGATGCAGGAAAAGTCAACCTTTGACAAAATTCAAAACCCTTTCATGATAAAAATACAGTAAACTCAGAGTAGAAAGGAACTTCCTAACTGCTAATAAATGTTCATGAGAACCCCACAGCTAATGTCACTCTCCCCTAAACATCAGGAACATGACAAGGATGTCCAGTTTCCCAACTGCTATTCTTCATTGTTCTTGAAGTTCTAGCCAGAAAGGTTAGACAAAAATAAATAAATAAATAAAAGACACTTGAATTGAAAAGAACTCTCAGTTCTTTATGGGAAAAAAAATGCATGGAATTGTTAAGTCTAGAATAATCCCATACATACTATAGAGAAAATATGGAAAAAATATTTTCAAATCACATATCTGATAAGATTCTAGTATCCAGACTATATAAAGACTGTTAAAAATCAGCCACAACAAAAACATGAAAACAATCACAAATAACCCAATTTTAAAATGTGCAAAAGATTTGAACAGTCATTTCTCCAAATGGCCAACTAGGACATGCAATGATGTTCCACATCATTAGTTATCATAAAAATGCATATTAAAACCATAGTGAATTACACTTCAATTATGGCAGATGTGGCTATAGAGAAATTGGAAACCCAGTACATTGTTAGGGGGAATGTAAAATGACCTAGCCACAGTGGAAAGTTCCAGAGATCCATTAAAAAAAAGTTAAACAAAACAAAACAAAACAAAAAAAAAAAAAACAAAAAACAAACAAACAAAAAGTTAAACATAAAATTGCCATGATTCAATAACACCATTTCTAGGTATTGACCTAAATAACTGAAAGGAGGTTTGCAAATGCTTGTATACTATTGTTTATAGCAGCATTATTTGCAATAGCCAAAAAATAAAGTGGGACACCTCAAATGTCCATTGACGGATGGATACAGAAAATGTGGTATATATGCATAATGGAATATTATCCAACCAATGAAGTATTAATACATGCTTCAATGTGGATGAACCCTGATATCACCATCCTAAGGAAAGAAGCCAGACATAAGAGGTCACACATGGTATGATTTCACTTACATGAAATTTCCAAAATTGGTAAATCCACAGGGATAGAAAACAGATTAGTATTTGTCAGAGTCTCAGGAAAGAAGAGATGGGAAATGACTGCTAAATGGGTAGAGTTTTCTTTTGAGTGAGCAATGTTTGGAACTTAATATGAGTGGTGGTTGTAAAACAGTGTGGATGGACTAAACACCACTAAACTGTACACTTTAAAATGATCTACTAAAAAAAACCTATGGAAACATCATCAAAAATACAATTAAAAATTTTAAGGAAAGAGAGTATTAGAGAATTATATCACATAGTTAATGCAAATTTTATTTTCTGGACTTTATGATTTTAATAGCTTAATTAAATGTGTGACTGGTTATCATTGTCTTCATCCTAAATAAATCTCATGTTTGTTCCTAATTCTATGTTTATACATGTGCATTCATAATTTGGGGATTGTTTTCTTTAAAAAAAGAGCACTGCAATGTGAAGAAACTTAAATATCCTCAAACTATCCACACTTGGAAATAGGAGAAAGGTAAAATGAATCTCCATGTTGCCATCTTGGAAACAAGCATTTCAATACAAGGTAAGTTGTGCATCAGGCCTTGAAAGCAATGAATTCCGATAAGGCTGGAAGGAAAAAAAAATCAGAAACTGTTAAAGCTGAGAAAAAAGAAAACAAAAAAGGGAGAGTTTGCCAAACGTATTTGAGTCTACTGCATTTTGGGAGGTTACCTGAACAAAGAATACTGAATTTTTACATTATGCAATTTTTAACAATTGAGGTATAGTTGACATATAGTATTATATTAGTTTTAGGTGCCCAACATAGTAATGTGACACTTAGATACATTACTAAATGCTTGCAACAATACGTGTAGTTACCATCTGCAATGCAATTATTTTAATGAGAAATGAAACCCAGTGGAAACAGAACATTGTTTAAAAAAAGACAGAGTACAGACCAACATGTGGCTCAGATGGAAGAAAAATTCCACTGTCAAGATAATGTAAATTAGGATAAAAATCCAACTGATAATTACAGTAACAATTATTTTCAAAATCATAAAAAAGCTAAAAAAGAGATGTGTATAGGAGGGATGGGAAATATAAGAATTTCAAATGCTTATCTTCCATATTTAAGCCAGTAAGTAATTTCTAACTCAACATATTAAGAAGTAGTAATGTATATAATAGAGGAAGCAAAATGTTAACAGCTGAGGGCTGTGGAGAAAAGAAGTTGGGGTGGATGAGGGCTGGAGCAGGAGGCTACTAATTTCCATTAATAGGATTCTTAGATTCTTGAATTTTTTCTAGAAGCGCAAACTCTTCTCACTGTAGCATTCCAGCTGTTCTCTCTTTAAATCTCAGACCGAATTTGTCGGTTTTCAGGATGATTTGAAAATTATCTAGGTAAGTTGGTGGGGACAGATGACTTGGGGACCCTACTCTTCCGCCATCTTGCCCTGCCTCGATTCTTGACTTTTTGTACTTTGAAGATGTATACCTTTAATAAAAAACAGAATCATAAATTTACTGAATTAATATTCTGAGAAAGAGGAATAACAACACAATAACGAAGTCATTTGGTACACTCACAATTCCTTAGAGTCTTAATGAGCAGTTTTGGGGGGTAATTTGTATTGGCTTCTTTAAGATAAGACAAGGAACTAAAAAAGAATTGAAGATCATTTTATTCAATTGGTAGTGACCTTTGTTTTGTGATATAAAACTTACATTTTTTCTCTCATTTTTCTTTCTTTTTTTATGTTGAGACTTTTACTATTATTATTAATATTATTTTAGGGCAGATTTAGGTTCACAGCAAACTTGAAAGTCCAGGGATTTTCCATACCCTTTTACCCACAAGTGATATTGGAGCCTCCTCCAATATCAACAGCCCCCGCCAGAGTGATACATTTGTTACAACTGATGAACTTTAACTGATTCATCATAATCACCCAGAGTCCATAGTTTACAGTACCGTTCACCCCCCACGTAGAGTCTTTGGGTTTGGACAAATATATGACACGTATCCATCATTATGTTATCACATAGAGAATTTTCATTGCCCCCCAAATCCTGTCTATATCTACTCATCTCTAACCCCTTTTCCCAGCCCATGGCAACTACTGACCTTTCTCTATTTCCATAATTTTGCCTATTTAAAATACCATAGAGTTACATTCATATGGTATGTATGTTTCAGATTGGCTTCTTTCTCTAAGTAATATGCATTTAAAATCCCCCCATGTCTTTTCATGGCTTGATAACATTGTTTTTTAACAGATATTTTTCTCATTTTAAAATATTTTGTCTTAAAGTTATTTTCAAATGCTTCCAGAATTGCATGGGTTTGAATTATTATTTTTCAGAGCTGCTTATTTTATTTACCTTCAAAGTCAATTTCTGAATGACTGGATAGAGTAGGGTAGGCACATCCCACCCTACAAACAGAATCTCTGCCATCCATGCTGCATGTTTCACTTTAAATTTTCAGGAAATAGTTTTCCATTGTACTAAATCTTTTCGAAACATGAACTGATTCCTTGAAAGTAAGAACAGTGGCTAAGCCTTGAGAGGGATAATGACCAGAAGAGAAAAAAGGGAGGATTCCGTAGTATTGGTAACATTCTGTTTATCTGAGGGCTACATATGTGGGTATGTTAAATTTGTGAAAAGTGACCAAGTTATATAGTATAATAGTACATTCTGTAAATACATTTTTACTTCTTTGAAATATCTTTAAATATCTAATATGTAGCATTGCGATGATTTTAAAGTTTATTTGTTACAACAGTAGTATTTGTTTTAGGTACTTAGCAGTAGAAATAAAGAAGGTAAAATGAATTGAAATAAAATTTTCTGTAGAATCAACCAAATTTCCTACAGATTGGATGTAGACAGATAATAGCTGCAAACATTAGACTCCTAAACTCCTCTCCATTCAATCTAGATCTCTGTGAGTTTGACCCTTCCATGGTATGTCACACATTTAATTATTTCCTTTGTCAATGATGACATGTCTTGGTTTTCAAATCCTGAAATGAATTAAGTCCCTAAAACTGCCACTCTTGAGGATGCCTTGAGAGCTTTAATTTAGGTAAGTATAATATAAGCCCCTTATTGAATCAGGATTCAAACTTTTAGCAATAATGCCCTTAAAGTCTTTCACAATATGGGTTGAGAGATTTCATATTTCCCGTGTGAAATGTATACTCGTCATGGATATGTAAGCTGTAACCTCCAAAAACTCCTTCTGGCTTACAACATAAAGCTGCTTTAAAAAGAAGATTTTGTCTTGGTTTTAAACTTGAGTTTAGAGATTTTAGAGTTTTCCTCAATAAATAATTCACATATTTTTAACATATTTGTACAATGATCTCCAGGGAAATGTTTCCTTCTTTTAAAAATTGTTTCATCAGTTAATCCTCTTGAGATCAGTGGGAGAGTGTGCAAGAATGATTATAGTTCTTGCAATCTGAAAAACTACAAAAGAAGCAATTGTGCTTCTCACATAGGCTAGAAACATCACAAAATAAACAATAAGACTGAAATCTTTTTTTACCACTCCTTCTAAATTTTTTTAAAATAAATATATTTATTTTATATGTGATGCAAAAAATGTTCTCCAAATTTAATATAATCTAAATTGGAGATATGGCTTTAAAAAATAAGAAATGAAATTAGGTTTCTAGTCCTGATAAAATCTTTAAGTTAACACATCTTGAGTGTAAGATGCTGGGGTTAATGTATTTTGGATGAGAATGCAAGATAAAAGTAGGTTAAAGGAATATATAAAAAATATATATATATAAAATATATAAAAAATATGCAGCATTCAGAAACTGCCTCTGTTTTATGACTCGAATCAAAAGAAGACAGTTGGGAATGAAATTGCTACTGAGGACAAATAACAAGGTTTGGGAAAATTTTTATTTTAGTCATACTAACCTAATTGCATGAAGCTGGACAAAAATGTTGATTCCTTTGTAAGCCATTGAGATATATGACATGAAGTTAGAACTATCTTTTTTACTCAATTGAGTTATCTTATAAAGAAATCTCTGAAACTTCATTTTGTAGGAATCAAGCTTTGAATAGATATCCTTCACAGCATTCAACAGAATCTCAGAAATGTATTTTATTAAATGAATATGCTGTTTTCCTGAGATAATTATAATTATATATGCCTTTAATATACAAGGTAAATGTGAATATTATAAAATATGACACTGGAATATAAAATATGACATATTAGGAAAAATTAAGTAGTCCTAAACTTGAGAAATTTCCTTATTGAATTCAATAGAATTTAAACATTTCATGAAATATCCAGTTTTCATATCCCAAAGGAATCATTTCTGTCTTACCTATAAATTGCAAAAGTAATTACAGAAGTCCCTGCGATTATAAAAATGTCAGAAACAATGACTATTTTATCAACATTAACCAAGTATTTTATTTGGAATTCAAGCAAAATAATGATGTCAGTTTACAATAGTTTTTTGTTTTGGTTTGTTTTGTTTTGTTTGGATGGTTTTTTTGTTTTGTTTTGTTTTGGTTTTGTTTGCAATTTTGTAATTTAAATTTAGCCTGGGAGTATTCATGTATGAATTCTCACTTCTAACTTTATAATTTGGCACCCTATAAAATCCATCCTTTGCTGATTGACACTTCCCTATGCTTTTGACCTTAAAAAATAGACCAACCTTGAAAAAAGAAAATAGACCAAATTTGGATTTCAAAAACCTGATTACTGAGTATAAATCTTGCTTTAATGGCCAGAATGTAGACATTTTCAGAAAAAGATAATACACTGAAGGGTCTGGGGGAAAGAAAGGAAAATAGGTAAGTAAAGAATGAAATAAAGGGAGAAAGAGAGGGGAAATCTTAGTTGTATTGTAATTACTTATAACCACTGGAGATATCTGTATATTTTTAACAGCTGAACTGGACTATATGAAATGTAATGTTTAAAATGCAATGTAAGATATGACATGATATTCTTCTTAAGGAAAATATGGTCGTGATATCATCACACTTTAGAAAAAATTGGTGATAGACTTTTAAACTGATACACATGAGGATGTAGGCATGGTATGGAAAAAGATGGAAAATAAGAAAAAAATGAAAAGCTTAACATAATTCTGAATTTTAAGAGGTTAAGCAAAACACAAGAGAATAAGAGAAAAGAGGGAGGACATGACTAAGAGAGAAGAGGCCACCATGGCAACAGAGCAGAACAATGACACGGAAACAAATTACCAGGTATGAGTAGGTAATATTTTTTTAATGCCTTGTTTTCTATAACTTTCCTGCAAAAACTAAATAAAGCATGCTATATAATATAGTCATCATGCATGAGGATATACTTCCTATCTGCTTGGGTCCATAGCAGTGAAAAGAGAATAACACGTGAGTGAGACAAAAGTAAACACAAGTCTTCAGGAAAAAGGGAACAGCAGACCTACAGGTGGTCATGAGGATTTCAATCTTGAAGAGTTTTCAGAATTTTGGTGAAAGCACCGAATCCCTACTTGTATGGGCGTCAGATGTTTAGGTCAAGTTCATGTTTTTTAAAAGGCCAAGAGTCCTCAGCTGAAATCTGACTTGCAGAATACTACCGTAAGGAGCAATCAACAGAAAGGAGATGCATTTAACAAGAAGAATGAGTCACTTGATGGTGTAAGATAATTTAATGTAAACTAACCTGACTGGAAAAAGTTGCAACTATTGAAGATGTAAGTCAAAATATTATGACAATTTTTCTATTTCTTTGTTTCTATTTTTATATGACTTTCTCAATGCCACATATTATTGGTTTGGAATACCTGAATTTATGACACTTGAGAAAAGAAACTCAGAGGCTTGCATTAAGTTAGTGAAATCTTGAGTAAAAATTACACGAGTGAAACTTTAAAGGCTGTTACTGTTGACCAGCAGAATACTGAAGGAGGTTGGGTGTCAGGAGCAACAAATATATGGATGATCTCAAGCTAATAAGCATCTCCCACAGACTTACCCCTTCACTTCTCATTTTTTTCTTAATCTTTATTTTATTATTATTTTGGTAGAAGTCAGCCATGAGAAACCACACCACAGTAACAACTTTTATTCTTCTTGGACTGACTGATAATCCACAATTGCAAGTGGTCATTTTCCTTCTCCTGTTTTTCACATACATGTTGAGTGTCACTATGAATCTAACCATAATCATCCTCACCCTACTGGATTCTCATCTAAAAACACCCATGTATTTCTTCCTCCGAAGTTTCTCATTTTTAGAGGTCTCATTCACAACTGTCTGCATCCCCAAATTTCTTGTCAGCATGGCAACGGGTGATAGGACCATTTCTTACAACAGTTGTGCGACACAGCTGTTTTTTACTATTGTCTTGGGTGCAATTGAATTTTTTCTTCTGGCTGCCATGTCTTATGACCGCTATGTTGCCATTTGCAAACCCCTGCATTACACCACCATCATGAATGACAGAGTCTGCAACTTGTTGGTCTTTGCTTCATGGTTAGCTGGTTTTATAGTAGTCGTTCCACCACTCCTTGTGGGTCTCCAGCTAGATTTCTGTGCCGCCAACACTATAGATCATTTCTTCTGTGATTTTTCTCCTATATTACAGCTCTCTTGCACAGATACAGATGTAATAGAATTAATGGCGCTTCTCTCAGCCATTTTGACCCTCCTGGTTACACTGGTATTAGTGATCCTCTCCTATGCAAACATCATCAGGACTATTCTGAAGATACCTTCTTCTCAACAAAGGAAGAAAGCCTTTTCTACATGTTCTTCTCACATGGTGGTTGTATCCATTTCATATGGCAGCTGCATCTTCATGTATGTGAAACCCTCTGCAAAGGATAGAGTATCTTTAAATAAAGGGATAGCCCTGCTCAGTACCTCTGTTGCCCCCATGTTGAATCCCTTCATTTATACACTGAGAAACAAACAAGTGAAAGATGCTTTTATGCACATGACCAAAAAGATGGAGATTTTCTCAGTGAAGTGAACCATTTTAGTGATATCACTGAGATCATGAGTAAAAGACAGCAAGAAAGGTGGGGTGCTTCAATGCTTGTATCCAAAATAATATTGACTATTTTTCCTGACATAATTTTCATGTGGCCTGACTAATCTCCAAAGCCTAATTCTCTCCCCTATCTGCCCCTTATTTGAGCCAAAATCATTTGTGTCTTTATTTGGTGTTTTATCTATTTCCTCTTAAAATTCTCTCAGAGGAAGACAACGTTATTTTTTTTAATTTATTTTTTATTGGTGTTCAATTTACTAACATACAGAATAACCCCCAGTGCCCGTCACCCATTCACTCCCACCCCCTGCCCTCCTCCCCTTCCACCACCCCTAGTTCGTTTCCCAGAGTTAGCAGTCTTTACGTTCTGTCTCCCTTTCTGATATTTCCCACACATTTCTTCCCCCAGAAGACAACGTTAGACTTTAATTTTTCCATGTTCCTTTCCACTGTTGTGGAATTCAGAGATTCAATTTTACACATATTCTATATAGAGTTAATGCACCACCTACATTTTTAAAACTTAGCTGAAAAGCACATATTTCTAGGAACACACAAACTGTCACTGACTCAAGGCAAAAAAAAAAAATAGGAATAGACCTATAACTATGAGGGAAATTGAATCACTAATCACTATGTCTTTAAATAATATGGACTTTTTGTTTCTGTAAATAGAGATCATGGCAATCATTTCAAACAGTTTCTAAATTTCTTTACCTTGTTATTATTATTCTTTATAGCACACTCTACCAGTAAAAAAACAAAACTCAAAACAAAACACTTGAATTTCATAGTATATGTATATTTGCTCATAAATTATATATTTACTATAGTACAGAATATTTAAACATATTAATAGAAAAATAGAAATTAAGCAAGGAAATTAGGCAAAAGAATCAATATATTTTATAGTATAACTGTAATATAAATTAATTTTAATGTTAATGGTACAACTATTAGATTCAAGTTGTTAAAACACATATTATTATATTTGCAAATATCAGCTTAATTTTGTGATAAATTATGTGAAAGTCTTATTCTAAGCCTATTTGATCTTTATACTTGCTAGGGCCTTCATAGCTCAAAATGGACACTTCACAATGCATGCCACTCACATCAGAAGAAATGAAAATGACAATAATTTTTCTTCTGTCCTATTTGAATTTTTTTGATATTAAATTACTACATTTCTGTCTTCTCTAATGTAAATCTGCTGCCTAAACTTTTATTTCTATATAAATAGTTTCAAAGTGGACAGAAAGTCTTTATTTGGAATATTTTAATAGAGATTAAAATATTTCCAAGTTTTCCAAATGGGTGGATGAGCGTTTTCATACTCAATGAACTTATATAATCTTCAGTAACAATAACCATGGCAATAATTTCAAGCAAACAATTTTTAAATTTCTTCAGCTTAATACATTTCTTTTTGAAAACCTGTTACTTTTTATATACTATTAAAATTCCATGCATTTTGGGATAGAATGGTGGGGAAACGTCTTGATGAAAGCATACTATTATTGATAGGTATTTGTTATCATAGAAAAGAGAAATTTGGAATATGTCTACTTGTAATGTATATTTAATGTGTGTTTAAAGATGTGTATTTAAAAAATACTTTGTGTGAGAAATTCTGATTCTCTGATACATTTTTTGAAAATATACCATTAAATGCTTCCTCCATTGCCCTATCCTCCCTACTTCCTCTTCTGACCCTTTGAATGTAAAAACCATCCCTAGAGAGAAGGCTGTACAAAAACAGCCTGTGGGCTTGTCCTGAAGTTTGTGGTTTGCTTATCAATGGTCTAAATTACATCAAGAAGCCAGAGATGGCCCTAAAGCCAGGATGAAGGTCTGCTATCTTGTCTACTTTACTATATCAAGGTGATGCAATCTACCTGTTATGTTCTATTAGTCCATAAAAATAGGTTCAAAATTCAATAACTCAGTATTTAGTCCCAAGACTGTTTTGGATTTAAACTAACAAATGGAACATAATTTAAAACACATTTGCAATTGGTGTTACCAACTAATTCAGTATATGAATCTACTGTCATGCTTTAAGATTCATCTGGGGTAGGGCAGGTAAATATTTTAATTAAATGGCTATGTGGGATGGATCACCATTCCTACATCATTTTTAAAAGTATTTGGTAGTAGTACCAAATACTGCAATTTTGCCAAGGAAAGATGCTTTGATGTATTATTTGTTAATGAGGGTGAACTCCATGGTTTTCTACTTGGCTCTGAGCATATCTGTGTTAACAATATATTTAGGATGATTTTTCACATGCAGTAGAAACACTATAAATATCCCACTTTTATTTCAGACCAGCAATTACGATTCCTTTCAATGCTGTTCATACCTCCATGTGAATCAATACCTTGTACAAATGATTTTGTTCTGGATCTTCACCAGTTACACAGTTAAGGGATATATAAATGGATTGCATATTATAAAACTGTTCCAAGTTTTGTCATTTTACATCTTTGGATTTATTTTTCTAATATTTCAAATTTAATCAGGATAAATCATTCACAAATCCAAGTTGCTATCTAATTGAACAAAAAATTATAGCCATCATCAGAAGTTTGAACTCCATTAAATCCACAACCACTACTCAGGCCTCACTCTGACCTGTGATGTGCTGGTAAACTAGCTTTCTGAAAGTAACAGCCTAATTTTTAACAAAAAAAAAAAGAAAAGAAAGAAGAAAGAAAGAAAGAAAGAAAGAAAGAAAGAAAGAAAGAAAGAAAGAAAGAAAGAAAAGAAAGAAAGAAAGAGAAAGAAAGAAAGAGAAAGAAAGAAAGAAAGAAAGAAAGAAAGAAAGAAAGAAAGAAAGAAAGAAAGAAAGAAGAAAGGAAAAGAAAATCACAATCATTGAAAACATATCAATAAATTCAGCCTTATGTAGAATTATATTTACTTTCCCCTGGTATATCAGCCTTAGAATATACTCTCACATATATTCCCCCAAGCTTTTGTCAATTTTAGTTGATAAATTATTGCTATGTTCTTAATATGTACCCCCAAATTTTATGTTGAAATCCTAACCTCCAAAGATGATGCTATTAGGAGATAGGGCTGTTCTAGAACAGGCAAATTTATAGGGAAAATAAACATGTTAGAGATTGCCAGGACTTGGGAGCTGGAGAGTTGAACAGTTGAAGCACAGTTTTTTATTAGAGTAGGAAAGCGATTGCATATGACACTACAGTTGTCATGGGTATATCACACTACAGTTGCCAAAACAAGAAGAAAGAACATTACAACACAAAGAATAACTCTAATGTGTGCAAATTAAAAAAAAATAGATCCAGGATCTTAAAATATAATGCAGAAAGATTTAATTGTATTATGAATGTATGAAACAACCTCACTGAATGGAGAAGGGGAAGAAAAGATGCTAACTTATGTGTAGAAATGAGTGAATTAGTAAGACTCAAGTCAAAAGTCCCGTATTCTGGTTGATGAAGTTGCTTCCTATAATACATTTCTATTGTAATGGAATAATTGAGTCATTGGCAGATGGTAGGAGCCATTGTTTCACTGTTGGAGTGATACATATGAGCAAGAGGACAAATGTAGAATGATTCATGTGATATTGGGTTAAAGTGGAAGATATTAGTATGAATTCATGAGTAGCTTAATGTAGATACAGAAGGAAACATATGCAAACACATATTTGTGTGTATAGATCTGATTAGGTATAAACATATATTCCCTTGTTTGTCACCTGAGGGTATCCAGAACAGACAAATTCCAATAAAGTGCGTTTCTAGAAGTTGCTTGACAAGTACTTCTCAAAACTGTCTTGGTTATCAAAATAAGAAATGTCTAAGAAACTGTCACAGTCTACAGGAACCTAAGGGTACAAGTCTAATAAATTTAATGATATCACCCAAAACGTTGTTATCTTTTAAGAATTGTTCCCAGAGTTAGGAGTCTCCCATGTTCTGTCTCCCTTACTGAGGTGGGCACTTGATGGGATGAGCACTGGGTGTCATTCTATATGTTGGCAAATTGAACACCAATAAAAATTAAATTTAGAAAAAAAAAAAAAGAAAAGAAAATTAAGAACTGTTCCTAGAGCCTACCTGCAGAAGACAAATACTCCAGTGCAAAGGCCTTAAAAATACTTGCCTGTAAGGTAAGCCATCCTCCACCAGATGGTTCTGTGAAGGCAACAGAGACAATAGGGGACCATTCTAGCACTCCCTTGTCACTTCTCTCACCTTCTTTCACCCTCAGGCAAAATACTTCTTTTTAAAATTCATTTTAATTCCAATAAAATTAACATTTCAATATTCACTTCAGATGTACAATATAGTGAACAACAATTGTATACATTACTCAGTCATCATCACATTAGGTGTGTTATTATCCCCTTCATCTATTTTACCCATCACTCCACCTGCCTTCCCTCTAGTAACCATTTGTTTGTTCTCAATAGTTAAGAATCTACTTTTTGGTTTGTCTTTTTTTCTTTGTTTTGTTTCTTAAATTCCACATATGATTGAAATCCTATGGTATTTGTCTTTCTCTGACTTATTTCACTTAGTATTATATCCTTTAGATTCATCCATGTTGTTGCAAATGACAAGATTTCATTCTTTTTTATGTCTGAGTATTATTCAATTGTATATATATATATAATATACATAATATGTATAATATTATGTATTACATACAATATTACTTATTATATACATATAATAATAATATACATAAAATATTACATATATTACACATTAATACATATCACATAATATTAATATACATAATATGCATATTATATATTTTTTACATTATATTTATATTTTTATATTTTATATAAATGTAATATTATAATTGAAGATAGATAGATATATTTTTATCCATTCATCTGTCAATAGTTGCTTCAAAAATTTGACTATTGTAAAAAGTCACATAGGGCAGTAAACATAGGGGTTCAAATATCCTTTCAAATTAGTGTTTTCATATTCTTTGGGTAAGTACCCAGTAGTGGAATTACTGGATCATATGGTAGTTCTATTTTTAATTTTTTGAAGAACCTCCTGTGTTTTCCACAGTGGCTGTACCAGTTTGCATTCCCACCAAGAGTGTACAAGGTTTCCTTTGTCTCCACATCCTCACCAATATGTGTTCTTTCTTAGGTTTTTTACTTTAGTCAGGCAAAACACTTCCAAATATCTTCCTCACTTCTATTTTAAGTCATATACTGGAGCAGACAAATGTCACGTGGCTGATGGCTTGAACAAAAAGGACAGACTGGATTAAATATACTTAAGCAGTCCCTCCAAAAACAAGTTATTGAATCAGGAGGCCACAGTCTTACTAACCAGCTGAAAGCTGTGTTGGAGGCACTGCTAACCTGTAATATAAATGGTGCGTGTTTAATTTGGCTGCCAACCTCCAAAATTGTAAATTCTTTCTAAAAGAATTCGGGCACTCTTGGGTTTCTACTTATATGAGGCTGGTCATTGGTTTGCATCGTTTTGGAGAACACTGTCAGTGCATCTTGGGAGTGATCAAAGAGATCAGCAGGTTAATCAGAGAGGTCAACAGAGGTCACCAAGTGAATTTGCAGCAGAAGCTGAGGTTTAGAAATGAGGGGTGGATTTTGGTGGGAGGACATTCTGAAACATTTCCACATATTTTGATATCAGCACATGGGATGGCAAGCCATTTGGAGCCATGAGCATGGGTAACCATACTAGGAATACACTGACTACTCAACAAGAGAGAGCACACCCAGGTTCCTGACACAATTGCAGGTCCTACCCACTTAGAAACACAGTGACTTCACGGAGGAGTTTCAACATACCAGCCTTAACATTTAAACAAGATAAAAATAAAGTCACTATTGTTTAAAGTGCTGTGATATTTGTCTTTCTCATACTCTACCAAATCCATAGTATTAATCAAAACCTGAGTAGGGTCTGAACTTTTACCTTGAGTCTCACAGGTTGACCTGCCATCATTTCATGGATACTGACAGATATATCCTACTGAGTCAATGACAGAAAACTTTATTATTTATTATATAGCAGGAAGCGGGAGCTTCATGTTCTCATCAGCTCCCTTTACCCCTAAATTCTCTGCAGGGAAGGACCCTAATGGATATTGTGGTTTACACAAGGCTCCTACATCTAAGCCTGAGGATCCTCTAAGCTAGCAATTATCAGTCTTTTAAAGACAAAAATCTGCCTAATTTTGCCCTACTAGAAGACAGTATCTTTAATATTCTGCTAACGGGAAACAATCTCCTAAATCTATTATAAAACATTCTTGAATAGAGAGTCCAGAACAAAAACTATCAAAATATGTGGAAATGTTTCAGAATGTCCTCCCACCAAAATCCACCCCTCATTTCTAAACCTCAGCTTCTGCTGCAAATTCACCAAGGTATTGGTGACCTCTGTTGACCTCTCTGATTAACCTGCTGATCTCTTTGATCACTCCCAAGATGCACTGACAGTGTTCTCCAAAACGATGCAAACCAATGACCAGCCTCATACAAGTAGAAACCCAAGAGTGCCCGAATTCTTTTAGAAAGAATTTACAATTTTGGAGGTTGGCAGCCAAGTTAAACATGCACCATTTATATTACAGGTTAGCAGTGCCTCCAACACAGCTTTCAGCTGGTTAGTAAGACTGTGGCCTCCTGATTCAATAACTTGTTTTTGGAGGGACTGCAGGTATATTTAATCCAGTCTGTCCTTTTTGTTCAAGCCATCAGCCACGTGACATTTGTCTGCTCCAGTATATGACTTAAAATAGAAATGAGGAAGATATTTGGAAGTGTTTTGCCTGACTAAAGTAAAAAACCTAAGAAAGAACACATATTGGTGAGGATGTGGAGACAAAGGAAACCTTGTACACTCTTGGTGGGAATGCAAACTGGTGCAGCCACTGTGGAAAACACTGAATTCATGTGCTGATATCATCACAACGAGAGAAGGTAGCGAGGAAGAAGAGGGCAAACCCCTTTTATCAAAGGATAATACTTGGAAATTGCACAACATCTCCTCTTATATCCTTTGCTCATAATTTAGTCACATGGTCACAACAAGTTGCAAGGAAGGTTAGCTTACATAGATAAATATTCCATTAATACAGAGGAAGTGGAGAATGCTTGAGTGTCATGAAATATCAGTTTAAGTTCTACTAGACCATTTTGTAAAGATTATTTGGAGGAAAGACTGAATTCAGAATTGAAAAAAAAAATAGTACATAGGACATAAAATGTCAGGTATTTCAGGTACAATTGACAGGCCATGACAGGCTAATAAATTCTCCAACTAATATTGTTACTTGTTATTACCAATTAAAATAATCTTTTCTCGGGGATCCCTGGGTGGCGCAGCGGTTTGGCGCCTGCCTTTGGCCCAGGGCGCGATCCAGAAGACCCAGGATCGAGTCCCACATCGGGCTCCTGGTGCATGGAGCCTGCTTCTCCCTCTGCCTGTGTCTCTGCCTCTCTCTCTCTCTCTCTCTGTGACTATCATAAATAAATAAAAATTTAAAAAAAAAATAATCTTTTCTTTTTCAACTTCCAATTTCTTGTATTTCTCTATACTTGAGTTATCAAAATACATCTGTGTGGAAAGCCAAACACAGATTAAGTAAATCTATACTGAAAGCTTTGGAGACATAATTAAAAGTAGTTTTGAAAAAAATATATATATATATAAATTTCTTCTTTTAAGTATTTAGTGCCTGGGGAAAACTCACGTATAATGCATAAATTTGTGACCCTTTGGGAATTGTGTTCTTGGATCTCATATCCTCTGGGAACTCTTCCTAATCTTTAAATATTTTCCTTCAGGGCACAGAAAGCATAAATATTCAATGGGATTAAGTGTTGATGAATTTTATACAGCACTGTGAATAATACTAAGAAAAGCATTCAATACATAAAAAAAGTAAATTGTAGTAATGGGGAAATTTAATATACTAGTCTAAAAATCTGGGGAAAAAAAGCCCTAAAACCATTTACAAAGTTGCTGTGAGTAGATAAGAAAAACGATCATAGACTGTGGGGTAGAGGGATTTATTCAATGTTAGTGTTGTCTGTTTAGCATGATAATAAAAGAGTTAAAAATTGAAACAGAGCTACTTTGAATAAATTTGTTTAACAACTTCAAGAAAAAAGTGTGCTGTTTAAGTGTTTGGTAGACTGAATTAGGACTCAAAACGATGAAAGTAATTGGTATGTCTAAAATTTAAAGGCCATATTTTCATTAGATATATTTTAACCCATTTTCTCCTATTTTTACAATTATGGTATTAATCTTATTTTTTAACCTTTAAATTTTGATTTAAGGGAAATCAAGAAAAAAGAATACAATGAAAATTTAGTATTGAAAAATTACCTTTTAAAAGCTTCACTAGTATTCACAAGCTCTAACCTAGGCCTAACTTCTAATGGTTTTGTAACATGACCGTGCTAATGTTTGCACAATGCATGTTGGGGGGATGGTTAGTGTGTGCATCTGTGGAAGGTGGACAAAGAAATAACCTGACATAGTAAAAGCATGATTTAGATGTTTTAGATATAAGCATTCCTACAGTTGTTGCCATTGGAGTAATTTTTGTAAATGAATAAAAATGTATGACCCATCGTTTCACAATGACGTGAATGTAAAAAAAATGAGAAGGAGAAACAGCAGTCCTCTCTTTTATTCACTCAATTAGCAACATGACTTTGACAACAGATTTTATTTTTTATCTTAGAATCCTCCTATAAATGCCTCTAGGTATGACTAGTAACAAATTTTATTTGTACTTGTATGTTTATTTTTACTTCTATGTCTTTGAAATAATAATGTATGTTTTTGAGATTGGAAATAATTATATTGATATTCTCAGAACAGAAAACATAGTCTTATCTGGGTCCCATTATTAAATTTTAATCATTTTATGTATTTGATATGAAGATACTGAGGAAAGAAATCTTCCTTGGAATCTATTTTTTTAAAAGCACTATAAACTGACCTATAATCATTGGTAGAAATTGTACTTTTCAGAGGACAACTTAGAAAACAACACTCTTTCAAACTGATCTCTAAATTGATAGCTGTGCAAACCAAAATAATCTGATTATCTTGTTTCATGTATGCCATGTATTGTAATAACTATGCTTATTTATAGTTAGTATTTATTTATGTGTTAGCTTGGGCAGCCCGGGTGGCTCAGTGGTTTAGCACCGCTTTCTGCCCAGGGCCTGATCCTGGGGTCCCAGGATCGAGTCCCATGTCAGGCTCCCTGCATGGAGCCTGCTTCTCCCTCTGCCTATGTCTCTGCCTCTCTCTCTGTGTCTCTCATGAATAAATTAAATATTTTAAAAATAATAATTATGTGTTAGCCAAATATTTGAATATTCTTATGATAGGGAAAATACATGTCTTCTAAACTTTTGTCTGTGACTCACTCTGTTTGAAATTTACCACATACCTCTTCATCTCTTTTAGGTCATGCTGATCACAAATTGTTCATCTTTTCTATTTTAGACAAAGAATAAAATAGTAAGTGTAAATCATAGAAGCAGATGGAGAGAAATTTTATGGTAAACATTTTCTTATAGTTTTTATTTACTATACTGACTAATTTACATACTTTAATTTTAAGATTATTACTATTTTAATGCTTTAATCTTCTTTTAATCCTTACTTAATAATTTGCTTCTTTCAATTTTTTCCCTAAGCTTACTATCCTCTTTTTTTTTTAAATCTATTTATTTATTTGAGAGAGAGAAAGAGACAGAGAGCAGAGGGAAGGGAAGAGGGAGAGGGAGAGAAGCAGACTCCATGCTGAGCACAGAGTCAGACTTGGGACTTGATACCAGGGTCCTGAGATCATGACCTGAGCCAAAATCAATAGACCACCACTTATTTGGCTTGGCCACTCAGGCACCCTTCACTCTCCTATTTCTAAAAACCCCTTCATGCTTCTCTAGGTTTCCATAAAGCTTTGTCTATATCTTCTTTCCCCCACTCATATGATTCCGTGAACCAATATTTATATATTTCTATCTCCTTCTGTATTCATTACTCTCATTTACTTTTTTTTTTTCCAGAATTATAACCTTTAAAGTAAAACTGCACTTTCTTTTTATACACACCAACATGCTGATTTTGTTTGGGAATACACTGTGTAAGAGTGGAGATGATAACAACATTGATGGCATGGAAATACTACTAAGGCCAGAAAACAAAATTAGTCATGATAATTCCTATTCACTTCTCTGAAACTGTATCTCATTAGCCATGAAAGAAATGACAGAAGAATCAAGCATTTGAATATAATTAGTTTAGTAAAATGATAAAGTTGTCTTAATCCTATTTATTGATGATTGGGAGGTATGTGTGTGTATATTTTATGAAAATCATTTCCTGATATACCTTAATGACAATAATCATTTTGGTTCTAGAATGCAAACCTCTTAATTGAATACGAAATGATATCCATCTCAACTCCTGCATAAAATCAAGATAGAAGAAGAATTTTTCCATGCTTTGAAAGTCTCTCTAATTTCCCTCTGATATTTCCTCTTATATAAAAACAATCAACAATTGCTATCATCACATAGATTATTCTCTGGTAGAACTGCAAATTAAAGATGAAATTCTCTGTCCAGATACTCTGGAAATGCAAACTATTGTTTGTCCCAGCATATCCATCTTTCAAAACATGAATGAACATTATGTTATTCTATTTGAAACATCATTTTGCTAACTTTACCTTAAACACTTAAATCACTGTCATTTTTCCATTGGGATCATCAATTTCTCTCTTTCTTTTTTCTTTCCTATTTAGACGTGGGAAATTAGAGGACAGTAGTGGGAAACCACATGCAAGGGATAGTGTTTATCCTGGCAGGTCTGACTGATGATCCACAATTGAAAGTTGTGTTATTTGTCTTCCTGCTTCTCACCTACTTGCTGAGCATCTTTGGCAACTTAACCATCATCACACTCACCCTGGTGGATACTCATCTCAAGACCCCCATGTATTTTTTCCTTCTCATAAATTTCCTAAACTACTACATGCATCCCTAAATTGTAGATCATTTCTACTGTGACACAACCCCCTTGCTGCAGATTCATGAAAGACACACAAAGAGAGAGAGAGATGCAGAGACACAGGCAGAGGGAGAAGCAGGCTCCAAGCAGGGAGCCCCACATGGGACTCAATCCTGGGTCTCCAGGATCACGCCCTGGGCCGAAGGTGGTGCTAAACTGCTGAGCCACCCAGGCTGCCCAAAACCATTTCCTTTAATTGCTTGCAGCTCAACTGTTTCTTACCTTCCTTCTTGGTGCATCTGAATTTTGCTTGCTGCCAGCTATGTCCTATGACCGCTATGTTGCCATTTGTAAGCCCCTGCATTACACAACCATCATGAGCAGTAAGATCTGCATGCAACTTGTCTTCTGTTGTTGGCTTGCTGGGTCTTTTGTCATCTTTCCACCTCTCCTCTTAGGCTTAAATTTTGACTTCTCTGCTTTCAATATTGTTGATCATTTCTACTGTGCCACAACCTCCCTGCTGCAGATCTCCTGCTCAGACACACAGCTCTTAGTGACAATGGGATCCATCTCTGCTTTGGTGACACTCATAGTCACATTGGTAATGGTGATAACATCATATACCTATATTGCATTAAGAATTCTAAAAATCCTTTCAGTCAATCAGAGGAAAAAGGCTTTTTCAACATGTTCTTCTCACATGATTATGATATCCCTTTCTTACGGCAGCTGCATCTTCATGTATGTTAAGCCATTAGTCAAACAAAGAACATCTTTTTCCAAGGGAATTGCAGTGCTCAACACCTCCGTGGCTCCACTTTTGAATCCTTTCATCTACATTTTGTGGAACCAACAAGTAAAAACGGCCTTCATGAACATGGTACACAAAATTGTTTCTTTCCCAAACAAATGAGTATCCTATTATATAATATATATTGGAAATAGGCAAAGAAGTTTCAAATAATACCAGCATATTCAATAGCAGCTTTCAATACACAGATTCCTCTTTTTTTCCCTTTATCCCTATAATATCTTAATCTCTTTCAAATTTTATTCACAAAAACTGTTCCACAGAAGTTAATGTTCCCTATATTCTTTATTAGATATATAATTTTTTTCATCTTATTTCCTTTTCCCTCTAGATAAAGGAACGAAACTGAACTACATTTTTCTTAAAATTTTAAAAGACTTTATTTATTTGTTTGACAGAGAGAGAGAGAGTCAGAGAACACAAGAAGGGGGAATGGCAGAACCAGAGGAAGAAACAAGGTTCCCGCTGAGCTTGGAGCCCAATGCAGGGCTGGATCCCAGGACCCTGGGATCATGACCTGAACTGAAGGCAGACGCTTAACCAACTGAGCCACCCAGGCTCCAGAGCTACATTTTTCAACATGTCTCCTTTGTCTTTAATTTGTAATTAGTCAAGACTATAAAATGTTGTTTAATTTGAATTATACTTAATACTTAATAGTAACTTAATAGTAACACACTATTCCAAGGTTATTACCATTGTTATTTGTAATCAAGTTTATTTTTTTGAATACTGAGTTTATTTACTTTCTCATTTTATTTACTTAAAATTAATTTTCATTTATATTTCTATAATATAGTTTAGTAATAATGATTGTGTTTAAAGTAATTAATTTACAATTTTAACAGACATTGCTGCTATAAACATCGGGGGGCAGGTGTTCCGGTGTTTCACTGCATCTGTATCTTTGGGGTAAATCCCCAGCAGTGCAATTGCTGGGTTGTAGGGCAGGTATATTTTTAACTCTTTGAGGAACCTCCACCCAGTTTTCCAGAGCGGCTGCACCAGTTCACATTCCCACCAACAGTGCAAGAGGGTTCCCCTTTCTCCACATCTTCTCCAACATGTGTGGTTTCCTGCCTTGTTAATTTTCCCCATTCTCACTGGTGTGAGGTGGGATCTCACTGCGGTTTTGATTTGTATTTCCCTGATGGCCAGTGATGCAGAGCATGTTCTCATGTGCTTGTTGGCCATGTCTGTGTCTTCCTCTGTGAGATTTCTGTTCATGTCTTTTGCCCATTTCATGATTGGATTGTCTGTTTCTTTGCTGTTGAGGTTAATAAGTTCTTTATAGATCTTGGAAACTAGCCCTTTATCTGATGTGTCATTTGCAAATATCTTCTCCCATCCTGTAGGTTGATTGTTGACTGTTTCTTTTGCCGTGCAGAGGCTTCTTATCTTGATGAAGTCCCAATAATTCATTTTTGCTTTTGTTTCCCTTGCCTTAATAGATGTATCTTGGAAGAAGTTGCTGTGGCCAAGTTCAAAAAGGGTGTTTCCTATGTTCTCCTCTAGGATTTTGATGGATTCTTGTCTCACAGTTAGATCTTTCATCCATTTTGAGTTATCTTGGTGTCTGGTGTAAGAGAATGGTCTAGTTTTATTCTTCTGCATGTGGCTGTCCAATTTTCCAGCACCATTTATTGAAGAGACTGTCCTTTTTCCAGGGGATAGTCTTTGCTGCTTTGGGGAATATTATGACCATAAAGTTGAGGGTCCACTTCTGGATCTCTATTCTGTTCCATTGATCTATGTGTCTGTTTTTGTGCCAGCACCACACTGTCTTGATGACCACAGCTTTGTAGTACAACCTGAAATCTGGTATTGTGATGCCCCCGGATCTGGTTTTCTTTTTTAATATTCCCCTGGCTATTTGGGGTCTTTTCTGATTCTACACAAATCTTAAGATTATTTGTTTCAACTCTCTGAAGAAAGTCCATGGTATTTTGATAGGGATTGCACTGAATGTGAAAATTGCCCTGGGTAGCATTGACATTTTCACAATATTAATTCTTCCAATCCATGAGCATGGAATATTTTTCCATCTCTTTGTTTTTTCCTCAAATTCTTTCAGAAGTCCTCTGTAGTTTTTAGGGTATAGATCCTTTACCTCTTTGGTTAGGTTTATTCCTAGGTATCTTATGCTTTTGGGTGCAATTGTAAATGGGATTGACTCTTAATTTCTCTTTCTTCAGTCTCATTGTTAGTGTATAGAAATGCCACTGATTTCTGGGCATTGATTTTGTATCCTGCCCCACTGCAAATTGCTGTATGAGTTCTTGCAATCTTGGGGTGGAGTCTTTTGGGTTTTCTATGTAGAGTATCATGTCATCAGCGAAGAGGGAGAGTTTGACTTCTTTGCCACTTTGAATGCCTTTTATTTCTTTTTGTTTTCTGATTCCTGACACTAGGACATCTACTACTATGTTGAATAGCAGTGGTGAGAGTGGACATCCGTGTTTTATTCCTGATCTTAGGTGAAAGGCTCCCAGTGTTTCCCCATGGAAATGCTATTTGCTGTGGGCTTTTCATAGATAGCTTTTTAGATGCTGAGGAGTGTTCCCTCTAACCTTACACTCTGAAGAGTTTTGATCAGGAATGGATGCTGTGTTTTGTCAAATACTTTCTCTGCATATATTGAGAGGATCCTATGGTTCTTGTTTTTTCTCTTGCTGATATGATCAATCACATTGATTGCTTTATGAGTGTTGAACCAGCCTTACATCCTGGGGATAAATCCTACTTGGTCATGGTGAATAATCTTCTTAATGTACTGTTGGATCCTATTGGCTAGTATCTTGTTGAGAATTTTTGCATCCATATTCATCAGGGATATTGGTTTATAATTCTCCTTTTTGTCGGGGTCTTTGTTTGGTTTTGGAATTAAGGTGATGCTGGCCTCATAAAACGAGTTTGGAAGTATTCCATCCCTTTGTACCTTTCGGAGCAGTTAGTAGAGTGGGTATTGTTTCTTCTTGAAAAGTTTGATAGAATTCCCCAGGGAAGCCATCTGTCCCTGGACTTTTGTGTCTTGGGAGGTTTTTGAAGATGACTGCTTCAATCTCCTCCCTGGTTATTTGCCTGGTCAGGTTTTCTATTTCTTCCTGTTCCAGTTTTGTTAATTTGTGGTTTTCCAGAAATGCATCAATTTCCTCTAAATTCCCTAATTTATTGGCATATAGCCGCTCATATTATGTTTTTAAAATCCTTTGTATTTCCTTGGTATTGGTTGTGATCTCTCTTTTTTCATTCCCTATTTTATTAATTTGAGTCTTTTCTATTCTGTTTTTAATAAGGCTGGCTAATGGTTTATCTGTCTTATTAATTCTTTCAAAGAATCAACTCCTGGTACGTTAATCTGTTCCACAGTTCTTCTGGTCTCTATTTCATTGAGTTCTGCTCGAATCTTTATTAATCTCTTCTTCTGCTGAGCATAGGTTTTATTTGCTGTTCTTTCTCCAGTTCCTTTAGGTACAAGGTTAGCTTGTGTATTTGAGTTTTTTCCAATTTTTTGAGGGATGCTTGTATTGTGATATTGTTCCCTCTCAGGACTGCTTTTGCTGTATTCCAAAGATTTTGAACAGTTGTATCTTCATTCTCATTAGTTTCCATGAATCTTTTAAATTCTTCTCTAATTTCCTGGTTGACACTTTCATCTTTTAGCAGGAGGGTCTTAACCTCCACGTGTTTTAGTTTCTTCAAAATTTCTTCTTGTGATTGAGTTCTAGTTTCACAGCATTATGGTCTGAAAATATGCAGGGGATGATCCCAATCTTTTGGTATCAGTTAAGACCTGATTTGTGACCTAGTATGTGGTCTATTCTGGAGAAAGTTCCAGGTGCACTTGAGAAGAATGTGTATTCAGTTGCGTTTGCATGTAAAGTTCTGTAAAAATCTGTGAAATCCATCTGGTCCAGTGTATCATTTAAAGCTCTTGTTTCTTGGGTTATGTTATGCTTAGAATATCTGTCATTTGCAGAAAGTGCCGTGTTGAAGTCTCCCAGTATTAGTGTATTATTATCTAAGTATGCCTTTACTTTGATTATTAACTGATTGATATACTTGGTAGCTCCCACATTAGAGGCATAAATATTCATGATTGTTAGGTCATCTTGTTGGACAGACCCTTTAAGTATGATATAGTGTCCCTCTTCATCTCTTACTACAGTCTTTGGGGTAAACTTTAATTTATCTGATATGAGCTTTACTACCCCTGCTTTCTTTTGGGGACCATTTGAATGGTAAATGGTTCTCCAACCTTTCATTTTCAGGCTTTAGGTGTCCTTAGGTCTAAAATGAGTCTCTTGTAGACAGCAGATAGATAGGCCTTGCTTTTTTATCCAGTTTGAAACCCTGCACCTTTTGATGGGATCATTAAGCCCATTCATGTTCAGAGTTACTGTTGAAATATATGAATTTAGTGTCATCATAATACCTATTCAGTCCTTATCTTTGTGGATTGTTTCTTGGGCTTCCTCTTTCTTTTACAGAGTCCCCCTTAATATTTCTTGCAGAGCCAGTTTGGTGATCACATATTCTTTCAGTTTCTGCCTATCTTGGAAGCTCTTTATCTCTCCTTCTATTCTGAATGAGAGCCTTGCTGGATATTCTTGGCTGCATGTTCTTCTCATTTAGGACCCTGAATATATCCTGCCAGCCTTTTCTGGCCTGCCAGGTCTCTGTGGGGAGTCTGCTACTAATCTATCTTCCCATAAAGTTTAGGGATCTCTTGTCTCTTGCTGCTTTAAGGATTTTCTCTTTATCTTTGGAATTTGCAAGTTTCACCATTAAATGTTGAGGTGTTGACTGGTTTTTATTGATTTTAGGGGGGGACCTCTCTATCTCCTGGATCTGAATGCCTGTTTCCCTCTCTAAATTAGGGAAGTTCTCAGCTATGATTTGTTCAAATACACTTTCTGGTCCTCTGTCCTTCTCGGCGCCCTCTGGAACCCCAATTAAATGTAGATTTTTCCTTCTGAGGCTGTCATTTATTTCCCTTAATCTTTCCTCATGGCCTTTTAATTGTTTTTCTCTTTTTTCCTCAGCTTCCTTCCTTGTCATCAAGTTGTCTTCTATGTCACTCACTCTTTCTTCTACCTCATTAGCCCTTGTCCTTTTGCTCAGTGCAGAGTGGCTGTATGAGTGGGCTGCATCAAGAATATCAACTATGACCTAAGTCAATTTCACCCTAGAGGATTCCTGTCATTCTATATACCGTAAATCCCTCTACTGTCCCCTCTGTCCCCTGGTGGTCCCACTGCATCCCAGGTGCAGGATGACACAAGGAGAAACAACAACAGTAGCAGCAGCCAGCTCTCCAGCTCTGGAGTCAGCTCCAGTAACCACCTGTAGTTCACAGTCCACACTGGCCTAGGTGCTCTGGGGTGGGAGGTGCTGACCTGTACAGCTCGGGGGCTCCCGGTGGCAGGAGAGTCCCCCCTGTCCTATGCCCTCATCCCCTCCACCTGTGCCGGGGGGAGCTCAGGATGGGGGCTGTGTGCCCTGGCACCCAGGGATCCAGGGCCTGCACTGCTGGAATCCCCCTCCTGAGTCACGGCTTCCAAAGGCAGCAGGCGCTGGCCTGTCCCCCCGACCCTCCTGACCCCGGCTTCTCCTCCAGGCCCCGCGGGGCACTCCAGCCCTTTATGGAGATGGGCCCGTGGAGTGGGTGCACTCTCCCTGGGGTGCCCCTGTCCTAGTGACCCCGGGTGCCTGGAGGCCCCACTGCCCCCCTGCAGCACACCCCCCAGTACCCTGCTGAGCACCTTTCCATCCGGGAAGAATCCAGTGCAGACTTTTAAAGTTCCCGCGTTTCCAGGGCTGGGCTTTCCTGTCCCCGAGGCTCCCGCCCCCTTAGCCCAGTGGCTCCTCGGGGGGGCCCCTTCCCCACTGGATTCTTGTTTATTTTTTTCCCCACCTTCTTACCTTGTTAGAAGCGCAAACCCTTCTCTCTGTAGTTCCAGCTGTTCTCTCTTTAAGTCTTGGGTCGAATTCATAAGTTTTCAGGATGGTTTGAAAGTTATCTAGGTGAGTTGGTGGGGACAGGTGACTTGGGGACCCTGCTCCTCCACCATCTTGAAAACAACCAAGACTTGATGCAGGACTAATAACTATAGCTCTGAATTTATTTATATTTCATTAGTTTTCTCATTAATTTCTTTTTCCTATTATAGGTTCTAATCCAGGATACTACGTTGCATTCACTCACTCAATCTTATCTGGCCTTTGGATACTTCTTTGTCTTGCTGTTTATGTTCCTGTTGGTTTGAATGAGTACTTGTGAAGCAATTTTAAAAGAGTTTCTCAATTTGGATTTGTCTCTTTCTTTTCCCAAGGACTAAATTAGGATTATGTATTTAGGGGAAGAATATAAGAATGATGAAGCAAGCACCTTTTCATCACATCATATCTAGGGCATATATCAACATTTCTCAGAACTGTTAATATTTTCCTTGACAACTTGTTTAAGGTAAAGTTTTGCAGTGAAAAAAAGAAGCTTTATTTTCCAGTAATTTCTTCCTGGATGCAAGTCACTAAAATAGCCCACATCTAAGAAAATGAGAAGGTTAATAATCTCTACTCCTTGGAAAAATCAATACCTCTCTATATTTTTTTAATTCTTCCATAAAGAAGAGTTGTTCCTTCTCCTACATTTATTTATGTCAGTAAGGACTCATGTCCATAAGTTTTAAGTTTAGCTTTATGACTCGCAGCCTAATCATATATTAAGAGTATTTTTTATTTGCAAGTATTTCAATAATTTAAACTCTTTTTCATTTGTCCAGTGGTTTACAACATATAATTCAAAATATTCTGTATTGACTTAAAAAATTTATAACACCTAGAAATTTAAGCATGTTATCCTATATTCCTAATCCATCCCTCTTCCCTTATGCATTTTGCATACATTTCATTTTGCTATTAACACCCAATACATAATTACCATCATTATTCAGTCACTTATTATCTTTGAGTAGTTAAAGTGAGAACACAGATTACATTTTATCCTCCTTTGTTCTATTTTTGAAAAGCTGTGTTCCTTGAGATATTTAAAGTTTTTAACTTATATCATTTTGTTTTTGCTGGAAGAAAGTCCTTTAAGATTTCTTGTGGGTTAGGTCTATTGGCAATATATTCTCTCACTTTTAGTTTTCCTGAGAAAGTTTTTATTTCACTTCCATTTTTGTATGTGGAATTCTAGACTGTCACCCAATTGTCTTTCTGCTTGCATGACTTCTGATGAGATCAGGCCCAATTATTGTCTTGCTTATATGTAAGTGATATAATTTTTTCCCTTAGTTGCCTAAGATTATCTTTTTGCTTTGGCTTTTCATCAATTTAGAAATATATATGCCTGCTTTGGAGTTTCTTTCCTGTTTGTGTTTCCTGAACTTCTTCAATCTGTATTTTGGCATTTGTCAACAATTGGAACATTTGTAGCTATTCTACACACATACACACACTCACAAACACAATTTGAAATTAGGTGTGATGCATCATTAAGGAAAGTGAGCAGAGTGCAAAGACAACATAAAGAAAGGGTTCAGATAGAGTTTGGAGCATTGGGGCTTCTAATATTTAGGGATCAATCACAGGAGACACCAGAAAAAAAAAAGATAAAGGACTGCCAATAGGGCCAGAGAAACCCACAAAATAATGTTTCATTTAACCCCGGCAAATAAATTATATCAAATAGAAAGCAGCAATCAAATGTGCTAAATATTGGGGAGATATATTAAAATGGCAATAAAAAGATGGCTCATGACTCTGGAAGGTGGAGTTTGAAACAGCAGAGTAAGAGAATGGATGGATTATGGACCAGTGAGAAGGTTGAGGAGAAAACATGAAGTGAAAAAGTAATGATGGCAATAATAGCTAATTGTAGGCAAAGGTTGATGCTTTCTAAATTCAGACTGGAAAACAATGAGATATTTAGGAAGACAATATTTCGAGTATTCTGACACAATAGGAAACCTAGTTTAGCTTTTAGTAAATAGTATCATAAGAAAATATAAAAATGATCTAAGTAAATAAAATTTTAAAAGATGGCATCTATAACCAAAAATTTCAAATTATGACAAACCAATGAAAAAAATGAATAGAACTTTGTTAGACAATCTGAATATCTCAATAATGCTATCTTTGGACAGAGGGAAAACTGAGAAATAAACCTAACTGAAGAGGTAAAGGATCTATACCCTAGAAACTACAGAACACTTCTGAAAGAAATTGAGGAAGACACAAAGAGATGGAAAAATATTCCATGCTGATGGATTGGAAGAATTAATATTGTGAAAATGTCTATGCTACCCAGGGCAGTGTACACATTCAATGCAATCCCTATCAAAACACAATGGACTTTCTTCAGAGAGTTGGAACAAATAATCTTAAGATTTGTGTGGAATCGGGCTCCCTGGGTGGCGCAGCGGTTTGGCACCTGCCTTTGGCCGGGGACGTGATCCTAGTGACCCGGGATCAAGTCCTGCAACGGGCTCCCTGCATGGAGCCTGCTTCTCCCTCTGCCTGTGTCTCTGACTCTCCGTCTCTGTGTGTGTGTGACTATCATGAATAAATAAATAAAATCTTTAAAAAAAAAAAAAAGATTTGTGTGGAATCAGAAAAGACCCAGAATAGTCAGGGGAATACTGAAAAAGAACACCAGAACTTGGGGCATCATAATGCTGGATGGTGCTGGGAAAATTGGACAGCCACGTGAAGAAAAATGAAACTAGACCATTCTCTTAACCAGACACTAAGATAAACTCAAAATGGATGAAAGATCTAAATGTGAGACAAGAATCCATCAAAATCCTAGAGGAGAAGATAGGAAACACCCTTTTTGAACTTGGCCACAGCAACTTCTTGCAAGATACATCTATGAAGGCATGGAAAACAAAGCAAAAATGAATTATTGGGACTTAATCAGGACAAAAAACTTCTGCGCAGCAAAGGAAACAGTCAACAAAACTAAAAGACAACCTACAGAATGGGAGAAGATATTTGCAAATGACACATCAGATAAAGGGCTAGTATCCAAGATCTATAAAGAACCTATTCAACTCAACAGCAAAGAAACAGACAATCCAATCATGAAATGGGAAAAAGACATGAACAGACATTTCACTGAGGAAGACACAGACATGGCCAACACGCACATGAGAAAATGCTCCACATCACGTACCATCAGGGAAATACAAGTCCAAACCACAATGAGATCCCACCTCACACCAGTGAGAATGGGGAAAATGAACAAGGCAGGAAACAACAAATGCTGGAGAGGATGTGGAGAAAGGGGAAGCCTCCTGCACTGTTGGTGGGAATGTGAACTGGTGCAGCCACTCTGGAAAACTGTGTGGAGGTTCCTCAAAGAGTTAAAAATAGATCTGCCCTACGACCCAGCAGTTGCGCTGCTGGGGATTCACCCCAAAGAAACAGATGCAGTGAAACGGCAGGACACCTGCACCCCGAAGTTTCTAGCAGCAATGTCCACAATAACCAAACTGTGGAAGGAGCCTCGATGTCCATCGACAGATGATGGATAAAGAAGCTGTGGTCTATGTATACAATGGAATATTCCTCAGCCCTTAGAAACGACAAATACCCACCATTTGCTTCGATGTGGATGGAGCTGGAGGGTATTATGCTGAGTGAAGTAAGTCAATTGGAGAAGGACAAACATTATATGGTCTCATTCATTTGAGGAATATAAAAAATAGTGAAAGGGAATAAAGAAGAAAGGAGAGAAAATGAGTGGGAAATATCAGTGAGGGAGACAGAGCATGAGAGACTCCTAACTCTGGGAAATGAACAAGGGGTAGTGGAAGGGGAGGTGGGGGGGGTTGACTGGGTGACGGGCACTGAGGGGGGCACTTGACGGGATGAGCACTGGGTGTTATGCTATACGTTGGCAAATTGAACTCCAATAAAAAATATACCAAAAAAAAAAAAAGACTTGGTTGTTTTTTTATTTTAACAATAGTATACAGATGGGAGGTTGGAGTGAGGGGTAAAAAGATGAGAAGGTGATTAACAGGTACACACTTCCACTTATAAAATAAGTGAGTCACAGAAATTAAAAGTACAGCATAAGGAATATAGTCAATAATATTGTAATAACATTGTATGTTGATAGATTGTGACTACACTTAATCATGGTGAGCTTTGAGTATTGTATAGAATTGTCAAATCGTTATGTCATATACATGAAAGTACCATAATGTCACATGTCAACATACTTCAATAATAAAAATTAAAAGAAAATAAATACATTTTTAAAAAATAATACACTGATAATATGAGATATTTACATTAGCAAATACTGGGTAAAGTTTCACCAAGTAAAAGAGTTTATTGAAAAACAATCTGCCCCTTAAGACATTAAAAAATATATATATTTGCTTCATTAGAGAGCAAAAATAGCTAGGATTTGAGAAGATGTGGTCTTTGAGAAAATTATGTTGACTGAGAGGATCCCGTATATTCCATATTTTTTCTATTAGCAATATTAGAAATATTGCTCTTTCTCATACAACGAATGGTAAACATCTCAACAGAAAATGGGAGGCATTTGCTCTCTTCTCTCATATGAGACTGGAGAGAAATAGTATCCACATCTATCAATGCTAACCAGGGCTTATCTTGGATAGAAAAGATGCTGTATAAAAGGAAATTGAAGATTAATGAGCTTGATATTTTGTTTTTTTTTCCTCTAAACATATTTGATAAATCCTAAATGGCAAGCAATGGAAACCTGAGAACACAAGTACAAAGCTGTAGATAACTGATGACCAATCCAAGAAGAAATTCCTGCTGTCTCCTAGTCTCTTTAGACAAATATTTGACATTTATGATTTGCCAGAGTGAAGTAGTCTGAGTAAATACCTAGGCTTTTACTTGATAACACTGAAATCTTACATCTAAGAATAAGCACAATGAACTTATTATCATTTCTCAAAAAGCATGGAACATAGAGTTGAAAAATCTCATTCCTTGTTTTGGTCAAGGTTGTCTGCTTTAAATGTGTGTCAGAATAAATGAAATCCTACTTGTAAGAATAAATCATCATCCATGCTATTAACATTTGAATATGGTTTTAAATACACAATAAAAAATTCAGAAGCATAACAAACGGAGGTTCAAATGACCAAAACCATGGACATAACAGAAATAGAAAGAGATCTGAGGGGTACCTGGGGGACTCAGTGTTTGAGCGTCTACCTTCAGCTCAGGGCAGATCCCAGGTCCTGGGATCGAGTCCCACATCAGTCTCCCTGCATGGAGCCTGCTTCTCCCTCTGCCCGTGTCTCTGCCTCTCTTTGTGTGTCTCATGAATAAATAAATAAAATCTTTTTAAAAATAAAGAGAGGGATCCCTGGGTGGCGCAGCGGTTTGGCGCCTGCCTTTGGCCCAGGACGCGATCCTGGAGACCCGGGATCCAATCCCACGTCGGGCTCCCGGTGCATGGAGCCTGCCTCTCCCTCTGCCTGTGTCTCTGCCTCTCTCTCTCTCTCTCTCTCTCTCTCTCTCTGTGACTATCATAAATAAATAAAGAAAAATAAATAAAAATAATAAAAATAAAGAGATATGAGAAGATCTACATATTTAGCATACAGCTTGTAAAATAACTAGAACTAATATTTTTGTTAAACAGCAAATAAATTAACAACTTAATAATTGGTATTGGGGGTTCAAGAAATACATACCACTTATATCAACAAAGAAGGCAAGAGTATACAATGGGGAAAGACAATCTTTTCAGTAAATGGTGTTGACTAAACTGAACAGCTACATGACAAAGAATGAAGCTGGACAGCTTACACTATACACAAAAATAATTTCAAAAAGAGAGAGGGAAGGAGGAGGGGGAAAAAATCTCAAAATGGATTTAAGATCTAACGTGAGACCTAAAACCATAAAACTCCTAAAAAATTTTTTAAAAACCCATAAAACTTCTGAAAGAAAAGAGAAGCAGTAATCTCTTGGGCATTGGCTTTTGCAACATATTTATGGATTTATCTCATTAGGCCAGGGAAACAAAAGCAAAAATAAATGATTTGGACTGCACCAAAATAAAAACCTTTGCACAGTAAAAAAAAGCCATCAGCAAAACAAAAGGACAACCTATGAATGGAAGGAGATATTTGCAAATGATATATCCAATAAAGTCTTAATAACTCCAATATGTACAAAATGTATACAACTTAACACCAAAAAGATAAATCATTTGACTTAAAAATGGGCAGAGAATCTGAATAGATATGTTCCCAAAGAAGACACATAGACGGCCAACGGACACATGAAAATATACTCAACATCATGAATCATAGGGAAATGCAAATCTAACCCACAATGAGCCATCACCTTATACCAGAGTGCCTAGGAACAAAACGACAAGAAATAACAAATGTTGGCAAGAATGTGTAGAAAAGGGAACCTTCATGTACTATTCAATGCTGGGAATGTAAACTAGTGAAGCCACTGTGCAAAACAGTATGAAGATTCCTCAAAAATTAAAATAGAAATACCATACTATCCAGTAATCCTGCTACTAAATATTTACCCAAAGAAAATAACACTGATTATAAAAGATATATGCACCTATATTTGTTACAGCTTTATTTACAATAGCCAAGATATGGAAGCAACTAAGCATCCATTGATAGATGAGTGGATAGAGAAGATGTTACTTATATTATAAAATATTATTCAGCCATAAAAAATAATGAAATCCTGCCATTTGTGGATAGAACATGGATAGAATTAGGGGATATCATGCTAAGTAAAATAAGTCAGGCAGAGAAAGACAAATAGCATACAGTTTCATTTATGTGTGGGGCCAGAAAACAAAACAAACAACAAATGAAAAAAGAGTCATAGATACAGAGAAAAAACTGGTAGTTGCCAGAAGGGAGGTGGGTGGGGCAATGGAGAAAGTAAAGGACATTAAGAAGCATAAACTTTCAGTTACAAAATAAATAAATCATGGAGATAAAAAATACACCATCAGGAATATACTCACTACATTCAATAATATTGTAATATGATTATATGGTGATAGGTGGCGACAACACTTATCATGGTGAGCATTCAGTAATGTACAGAATTGTCAAATCACTGTATTGAACATATGAAACTAATTTAATTTTGTGTGTGAAGTATAATTTGATAATATTATTATAACTTTTTTAATTTTTAAAAAAAGTTTTAAAAGAATACTTATACAATAATTGGAAGCAGAAGCACAGGGGATCATGGACTCCAAAATTGGTCAGGAAAATATCCAAAATTATTTTACAAAAAGTGCATGGAACAACATTCTTTACTACGGAACATAGTAAATAAATTAAACATACATGAACTATCAGGCCTAAGAAACAATTTTATTAATAAATACTTGAGAAAGACAAATATTACAATGATTTAAACAAAAATATTTTGTTTTTATCTTATTGAAATGTTCAGGCTGGTATGTTGAAACTCTTCTGTGAAGTCACTGTTTCTAAGCTGGTAGGACCAGCAATGGTGTCAGGAACCTGGACGTGCTCTCTCTTGTCGAGTAGCCAGCGTATTCCTAGAGTGATTACTCATACTCATGGCTCTACATGGCTTGTATCCCATGTGCCTCACAACAAGATGGGTAGAGAGGAAGAGGACAAACCCCTTTTATCAAAGAACAGTCAAAGGAAATTGCACATCTGTGTGTGTCTCATGAATAAATAAATAAAATCTTTGAAAAAAATAAAGAGATCTGAGAATATCTATATATATATTTAGCATACAGTCTGTAAAATAACTAGAACTAATATTTTTGTTAAAAAGCAAATAAATAATTGGACATAATATAGTCACATGGTCACAACAAGTCGCAAGGAAGATTAGCTATGGTGTATCTATGGGATTAATGGTGATGTATATAACTTGGAGCACAATGTTTTCTATGACAGGTTAATAAATTCTCCAACTAATATTGTCACTTTTTCATTACCAACAAAAGGAAAAATACCTACGCCTCCTTTTTTAAATTCTTATCTATATATTGGAATTCAAAACCTGACTATGCAGAAGAGCAATCACACATTAGGGAAATCTATACTGAATTCTCAGGACACATAGTTAAAAGTAGTTTTTTAGGGGTGCTTGGGTGGCTCACTCAGTTGAGCAGCCAACTCTTGATTTCAGCTCATGTCATGATCTTGGGGTCCTGGGATCTAGCCCTGCATCGGGCTCTCACTGCAGTCTGCGTGTCCCTCTCCACCTGCTCCTCTCCCCTCCTCCTGCTCTCTTTCTCTCTCTCTCCCCCTTCTCCCTTTCTCTCTAATAAATAAATAAAATATTTATTTTAAAATATTTAAAATATTTAAAATGAAATAAATTTTATTTGAAATATTATTATAATATAATATACAATATGTAATATAATATATTTTAATATAAAAACTTTTATTTAAAATAAAATTATACTTAAAATTTTATTTTACTACTTAAAATAAAGTTGTTTTTTAAACTATTTTTTATTTTAAAAATATTTGCAACTGGGGAAAATTTTGTAATAACATATAAATTTGTGATCCTTTGAGAATAGTGTTCTTGGATCTCATATCCTTCTGAGAATTCTTCAGTAATCATTAGATATTTTCCTTCAGGGCCAGAAAGCATAAATCTTCCATGGGACCAACTGTTCATTAATTTTATATGGCATTGAAGATAATACGTAAATAAGTAGTCAACACAAACATAAGTAAATTTTAGCAATGAGGAAATTTAACATACTACTATAAAAATCTGCAAAGTAAAAAACCCCACAGCTAATCATGCCACTTACAAAGGTGTGTTAAATAGATGAGAAAAAAAACAATCATGGATCCTGGGGTAGAGGGAGATCCATTCAGAGAGGATGGGAATGCCAGCGTGGTCTTTTGACATGATGATAAAAGATTCAAATTTTGAAGCAGAGGTAGTTTTATCTGAATAAATCTGTGTATGTATCTTTAAAAAATGTGCTTGAAGTTTTTTGTTGTTTTTTTTTTTTTTTTACATATTTTTTTTAATTGGAGTTCAATTTGCCAACATATAGCATAACACCCAGGGCACTTGATGGGATGAGCAGCACCGTGTTTGAAGTTTTAAGTCTTTGGCAGAATGACTCAAAAAAGTGAAAAGAATAGGTATGTCTAAAATTTAAAAACCATATTTTCTGTTAGATATGTTTAATTCATGTTGTTGTTTTTACCATTTAAGTATTTAATTTAATTTTTCTAACTTTTAAATTTTGATTGTAGGGAATATGATGAAAGAAGACAAATGGCATACCAGGAAAATTAAGTACTTAAAAATGTTTTAAAATATCACCTATATTCACAATATCTAACACAACTAAACGTCATTGTACTCATAAGCTTGACTTCTAATGGTTTTGTAATATGAACTTTGCTAATTTTTGCACAATGTGTGTTGGGAATAGGTGTGTGTAAAGGTTAAAGTCGGACAAAGAAATAATTTGACATATTAAAATTCTGATTTAGGTGTTTTGGATATATGCATACCTATAGTTGTTGCCATTGGGGTATTTGCATAAATGAAGAAAAATTTGTAATAGATTGCTTCATAATTATGTGACTATAAAAAGAATGTGCAGGAAAAAACAATAGTCCTTTCTTTTCATTTATATATGTCTACATTATTAACATAATTTTGATAGTAGATCTCATTTTTTTAACCTTTGAATACTCCGATAAATGCATCTAGATATAATTGGAAACAACTTTTATTTGTCCTTATATATTTATTTTTATTTATGTATATGCCTCTTAATAATAACTTGTGTTTTTGAGATTGAAAATAATTGTCTTGGTATCGAGACAGAAAATATTGTTTTATCTAGTGCCCAGAGCCAAACTTTAATTATTTTATTGTATTTGATGATGAAGATAGCAGGGAAGGAAATAGAGATACAAATGATTTTTTTGGAGAAATAGATCATAATCTGTCCTGTAATTACTTGTACATTTTGTTTTACTTCTAAGGTGATGACTTATTCGAACTTAAACCTGGTTTCCAACTGACTAGCCTAGCGAACTTGGACATATGACTGTCTCAATGTATGCCGGGTGTTGAAAATAGTGTTCCAGAGTTAATATTTCTTTAATTATGAGTTAGCTGAATATCGTTATGTTAGGGAAATATAGGCTTCCTAAAATTGGTGCCATCATTGTTCTGAGATACATTATGTGTTTGAAATTTACCACGCTCACTCCTCATCTCTTTAGGCTATACTGATCTCAAAATTGTTCGTATTTTCAGTCTGTGTTTTAGACAGGAAAATAGTAAATACAGAAGCAGGTGAGGAGGAATTTTTTGGTGAACTTTTTCTCCTTAAAATTTCTACTTACTAAGTTATATATTTTAGTTACAATTTGCATATTTTATATTTTTAAAATTTGTGTCTTATAATTTACATATTTTAAATCAATTAATTCTGTTTTCTCAAACTCATTATTCTATCTCTAAAAAACTTTACCATTTAGGTTTCTGTAAAGCTTTGTCTTTATCTCTGTCCATTCTTTACTTCTGATAGTTCAAACAATTTCCTGAAAAGTGATTTGTATATTTCTATCTGCCTCTGTATAATTTATTCTCACTTTCACTTTATTTTATTTGACCTTCTTTCAGAACCATAACATGCAGAGGAAACCTGAATTTGTTTGATATACACACTGAAATTACCAGACTATTTCCACTGATTTTGTTTCAGGATACAAACTGGGAAGGGTGGATATTGAGGGAATGGAAACACTAGTAAGAATGGCAAATAAATATTTTCTCAATGCCTCAGAGTCACTTATCTGAAATTGTATCCCATTAGTCATGAAAGTAAATGAAACGAGAATCATTAATCATTTGAGTTGATTAGTTGAGGCGAATGGTTATGTTATGGTAGTCCTGTCTATTGGTAATGGAAATAAACATTTATTTTATTATTACCGGTCTTTGTGCGTGTGTGTGTATTTAAAATGTAATAGATGGGCTGCTGCACTTTTAATAACAAATACCACTTTGTTTCTAGTATGCAAAACTTTTGATTGAACAGGAAATGGCTTCTATTCCAATTCTTGTGCAAATTCAAGAGAGGAAAAGCATTTTTCTATGTTTGAAATGCCCCTCTAATTTCCATCAAATTTATTAAAAAATCAACAATTTCTACCATCTTATAGGTTATTCTCCGGTAAGATTACAAACTGAAGATGGAATTCTCTGTCCAGATAATCTGGAGACACAAACTATCAGTCTTCCTGGCATAATCATCTAAATATGGATGAGCATTATGTTACTCTGAAACATCACTTTGGTGACTTTTCTTAAACATTACTTATGACTGTTATTTTTCCATTGGGATCATCAATTTCTCTCTTTCTTTTTTCTTTCCTATTTAGACCTGAGAAAGTAGAGGACAGTAATGGGAAACCACACACAAGGGATAGTGTTTATCCTGGCAGGTCTGACTGATGATCCACAACTGAAAGTTACGCTCTTTGTCTTCCTGCTTCTCACCTACTTGCTGAGCATCTCTGGCAACTTAACCATCATCACACTCACCCTGGTGGATACTCATCTCAAGACCCCCATGTATTTTTTCCTTCGGAATTTTTCCTTCTTAGAAATTTCCTATACTACTACATGCATCCCTAAATTGTTGGTTACTATGGCAACTGGAGACAAAACCATTTCCTATAATAATTGCATTACTCAATTGTTTTTTGCCTTCCTTCTTGGTGCATCTGAATTTTACTTGCTGGCAGCTATGTCCTATGACCGCTATGTTGCCATTTGTAAGCCCCTGCATTACACAACCATCATGAGCAGTAAGATCTGCATGCAACTTGTCTTCTGTTGTTGGCTTGCAGGATTCTTTACCATCTTTGTACCCCTCCTATTGGGTCTAAACCTTGACTTCTGTGCTTCCCACATTGTTGATCACTTCTACTGTGACACAACCCCCCTGCTGCAGATCTCCTGCTCGGACACACAGCTCTTAGAGACAATGGGATTTATTTCTGCATCGATGACACTTGTGGTCACATTAATCATGGTGATAATATCATATACCTTTATTGCATTAACAATCCTAAAAATACCTTCAACTAAACAGAAGAAAAAGGCTTTTTCAACATGTTCTTCTCACATGATTGTGATATCCCTTTCTTACGGCAGCTGCATCTTCATGTATGTTAAGCCATCGGTCAAACAAAGAATATCTTTCTCCAAGGGAATTGCAGTGCTCAACACCTCCGTGGCTCCACTTTTGAATCCTTTCATCTATACTCTGAGGAACCAGCAAGTAAAAACAGCCTTCATGAACATGGTACAAAGGGTTGTTTCTTTCTCAAGCAAATGAATGTCCTGTAGTATTTTATATAAAGGAAATGAACAAAAGAATCCCTGCTAATATCAGTGTATCAGTAGTAGCTTCTAATACATAGTATATTTTGGTTGTTTTTTGAGTTTTTTTTCTTTCATGTTTAAAATTCATCTTTATCTTTTCAAGCTTCCTTTGAAGAAAATCTTTGTTCCAAAGAAGTTAATTTTCTTTATATCCTTCAAGACATTTTTTTCTCATTTTGCTTCCTTTACCTGTGAATATCTGAAAGAAATGGAGATAACCTTTTCAGTCTGTCTCTGTTTGTTATCTTTGAATTCTATTCAAGAATATAAAATATTTTATTTATTTTATATTTAATGTAGCATGCAATGTAAACATTATTATTCTTTATTTGTACTTAATTACAACCTATTTAAAACTAATATTCATTTATATTTTTTATAATACTACCAAATTATTGCTACACTATTTAATAAAATGAAAAGGCAATTGTGGCAGAGAATAACCACTAGTGTTAATAATCAAATTAGAATATATTAGTTTACTTAAAAAAAGATTGTGGGGGCGCCTGGGTGGCTCAGTCAGTTAAGGGTCCACTCTTGATTTTGGCTCAAGTTGTGATCCTATGTCAGGCTCCATGCTTAGCAGGGAATCTACTTCAAAATTCTCTTCCACTGCCCCTCCTACTTCTCTGTCTCTCTCTCTCCCTCCCTCTCTCTTTCTCTCTCTTTAAAATAAATGAATCTTAAAACAATTAAAAATATTGTGCATTATATTCAATTTAAATTGGTTGTTTAATTTGTGTTAGAGAACTGTGAGCATTTACAAATATTTAAATTAAATATGACAAATGACATACTAACAATCATAAGAACGATTGAACATAGCTGCCTCATGAAGAGTGGAGCAGCATAATAATTTCAACAAATACCTAAGCCTGGTTTTGAAATAATCCAGATATGCACAGCAACTTCAGATGAATTTATGAGTATAAATATGTTAAAGAAATTATAAATCACACACATAGATTCATCAGGAAAAAATAGAAGGCACAAATTACCTATGTTAGCATTGATAAAATGACTTCACCACAGATCCTATGGATATTGAAAGAATAATGAGATATTATGATATTATGAACCACTTTATAGGAAAAATAGATAATTTATATGAAATGGCTAAAATCCTTGTAAAATATAAACTTCCAAAGCACTCAGAAGAAATTTATAAATGGAGTACTCTATAGCTGCTACAGTAAGCTATTTGTATTTAGAAATGTTCCCCCCCCACACACACACACACACAAATTGAGGTTTAGATGGCTTCACTTATGAGGTATACCAAAAATTTCTAAACATTCTCCAAAAAACTGAAAAGGAGGGAATACTTGATTCATTAGTAAGCCATCATTATCATGATACAAAAACACAGGCAAGGCACTAAAAGAAAAAGTAAATTCAGAAAATATTACTTATGAGTACAGATATAGAAAATCTAAAATAATATATGAAAATGTGATCCATTAACATATAAAAATGATAGTATACCAGTACCAAGTGAGTTTTATTTTTTAAAGATTTTATTTATTATTTATTTATTTATTTATTTATTTATTTATTCATGAGAGACACAGAGAAAGAGAGAGAGACACAGAGAGAGAGAGACAGAAACAGAGGCAGAGACCCAGGCAGAGGGAGAAGCAGGCTCCATGCTGGGAGCCTGAGTGGGACTCGATCCAAGGTCTCCAGGATCAGGCCCTGGGCTGAAGGCTGCGCTAAACCGCTGAGCCACCTGGGTTGCCCAGGTTTATTTTTTAAATGCATTGTCCATTTAACATTAGAAAACATATTGATATAATTCTTAGCATGCATACAACTAACAAGAAGACATCAAAAGGTGTGGGGAAAAAATAGTAGAATTGAGAAGAGAAGAGATGAATCCACTATCATAGTTAGAAACTTCAATAACTGTATCCAAAATGGGCAGATCTAGCAAGCATAAAATTGGTAAGGACATAGTTAAACTCAACAACACCATCAATTAGCTGTGTATAATCGACATCTATAGACTATTTTAATCAACAATAGCTAAATATCTTTTCTTCTCAAGCTCACAAAGACAGATCATATTCTGGACCATAAAACGCACTTTAAAAATTTTGGAGGGGGATCCCTGGGTGGCGCAGGGGTTTGGCGCCTGCCTTTGGCCCAGGGCGCTATCCTGGAGACCCGGGATCGAGTCCCACATCGGGCTCCCGGTGCATGGAGCCTGCTTCTCCCTCTGCCTGTGTCTCTGCGCCTCTCTCTCTCTCTGTGACTATCATAAATAAATAAAAATTAAAAAAAAAAATTTTGGAGAGTAGAATTGATACAATATTGGCTCTCAAACCACAATGGTATTACACTAGAAATCAATAAAAATGATGACTGAAAAATCCTAACTAATACATGCATCATAGAAGAAATCTCAAGAGAAATTCAAATTTTTTTAACTAAATGAAAATGAAACAACACCTATTTAAAGTTTGTGGAAGGCAGTGGAAGAAGTGCTCAGAGAGAAATTTATAGCATTAAATGTTTCTATTAGAGAAGAAGAAAAATCTATAATCAGTTATCTAAGTTTCCACTGTAGGATATGGACATTAAAAGGGTCATAAGGAAACACTATGAACAATTCTATTAACACAAATTTGATAACCTAAGTGAAAATGACCATTCTTTGAAAGAAACAATTTGCAAAAACGCAAGAATAATCTGAAAAAACATATCTATTAAAAATTCACTGAATAGTTATTACCTTCTAAAACAGTGTCAGGCATTCCATGTTCATATTTTGTTAGACAGAATTCTATTAAGATACCACCCAAAATAATTTACAGATTTAGTTCAATCTCTGTCAAATTCCAATAACATTATCTTTTTAATGGAAAACTTTTAAAAAATGGGAAAATTTCATTCTCAGATTCAAATGGAATTGTAAAGAAATCCTATTATCCAAAACCATCCTGAAAAAAAAAGACAAAGGTGAGAAGACTGACACTTCCTAAAATCATACTATGAAATAACAGTAATAAAAAAGGTGTGAAATTGGCATGAGGACAGATACATAGAAACGTGGAATAAAATGAAAAGTCCAGAAATAAGTCTATACACCTATCACTAATTTTTTTTACTAGAATATCAAAACATTGAATGGAGAAAGAACAGCCTTTTCAACAAATAGTGCTGGCATAACTAGATAATCACATGTAAAAGAGCAAAATTACACTCCTACCCTACACTGTACAAAAATCAGCACAAAGTATATCTATGACCTAGATATAAAAGCAAAAATATCCAACTCTCTTTAAAAGGGTGGATATATCTTCATGACCTCGGGTTTGGATTTGGCTATGGATCTTTAGATATGGTATGAGCAATAAAAGGATTAAATTGGGCTTCATCACAATTAAATACTTTTGTTGTTCTGAAGACATGATCAAGAAGTGAAAATAAAATCTACAGAAAAGGACGGGATCCCTGGGTGGCGCAGTGGTTTAGCGCCTGCCTTTGGCCCAGGGCACGATCCTGGAAACCGGGGATCGAATCCCACGTCGGGCTCCCGGTGCATGGAGCCTGCTTCTCCCTCTGCCTATGTCTCTGCCTCTCTCTCTCTCTCTCTTTCTCTCTCTCTCTCTCTCTCTGTGACTATCATAAATAAATAAAAAAAAATCTACAGAAAGGGAGAAAATATTTTCAAATTGTATATCTCACAAGGTTCTAGTATCCAGAATACACAAAAACTATTACAAATCAGCAACAACAACATAAAGAAATAATCCAATTAAAAGTGTGCAAGGATTTGGGGGTGCCTGGGTGGATCAGTAGTTTAAACGCCTGACTCTTCGTTTCCCTTCAGGTCATGATCTCATGGGTCTTGAGATCAACCCTCTGGCAGACCCAACACTCAGCAGGGAATCTGCTTGAAGATTCCCTCCCCCACTGGCACATGTGTATGTGCAAGTGCACACTCGCTGTCTCTCAAATAAATAAATCTTTAGAAAATGTGCAAGGATTTGAATACAAATTTCTTGAAATGAAGAACAAGCACATGCAATGGTGCTCTATATCATTTGTCATTATGGAAATGCACATCAATACCATGAGGTACCACTGCAAATTCATTAGGATGGCTCTAATTTTTAAAATGCAGGTATGGAGTAATGGAAACCCTTTTCTATTGTTAGTGGGAATTAAAATTACAGTCACTATGGAAAACAGTTTGGCGCTGTGTGTCGAGGTGTGTACGTCATTTGTGTTATGTTAAAAGAGAGTCCACTAAAAATGACAGAACTTCGAAGTCTATCACAAAGAGCAATAAACAGAGAAATATGGGCTTTCTTGGTTTCTTTCTTTGTTTTCACTTGTATATGACTATTAATGCAATATGTTATCCTTCTGGAAAGCTTACATTAAAGGAAAGCAAATTCAAAGAGTGTCATAGAGTTAGTGAAGTTCTGAGTAAAAATGATATGAGAGAATTTTGAGAGGATGTCATTGCTGGCTAACGGAATATTGAGGGAGGTTGGGTGTCGGTAACATTGTGTTTATGAGAATACTAAGAGAGTAAGTATCCTTAAAGCCTTTCCTCCTTCTCATTTTTTTCTCTTTTCCTCCTTTTTCCTTCTTCCTAGAAGTCAGTTATGAGAAACCACACAACAGTGAAAGCCTTTATTCTTCTTGGACTGGGCGGTGACCCAGAATTGCAGGTGGTTATTTTTCCTCTCTCTTTCTTTCTCTTTCTTTTTTCGACTTTACCTACATGTTGAGTGTCACTGGGAATCCAACGACAATCACTCTCACCCTACTGGACTCTCAACCAAAGAACCCATGTATTTCTTCCTCCAAAATTTCTCATTTTTAGAAATCCCATTTACAACCGTGTCCCAAATTCCTCATCAGTATGGCAACAGATGATAAGAAAGTAGGAAAGCTGAAGGTATTCCATTTTAGGAAGGCTCCATCTCTGCTGGTTTTTGCTAGACCCCATTTACTCATGTCCATATTTTGCATCTGTAGAAGCCAAAAAAGCTATGTTCCCACTTCAAGGGGGATGCAAGAAAATTTACCATTTGCTGAGTTTTGTTCTAGGCCCCAAACACCTGATAACACCCAAGAAGAGCCAGATTCCAGACGTGTTCCTGGACATTATCTTCAAATAAACCAGCTGACGCAGGCATCAATACCCCTACCTTTGGTAGTTTATAGAATAATACCTATTGTTCACCTGAAACTTGCTTTTCTATGGATTCCCAGAGAAACACCTACACTAGACCCTTTTCTGATACAAACCTTACTTAGCCCCCCAAAACAACAAAGAGACTTGTTCTCCTTTCCTTTCCAAGTCTCCCAGACACTCCATCTGCTCCTCTCTGTCTGCCACTTAAACTATTCAATAAACTCTGTTTCTACATTATCTGGCTCACATTTGATTTCTATTCTGTGTGAAGCCAGGGACCCTCTCGGCTGATCCCGTGGGACCCTCCACTGGGTCCTAGGACCCAGTCTGCATCAATAAGACCATTTCTTACAACAGTTGTGAGCACAGCTATTTTATACTGGCTTGAACACAACTGAATTTTTTCTTGTGGTTCCTCAAGCCGATGTTTATCTTTGGACAAGTACTTCACAGACTCTGGGCAGATGTCCTTAAGGATTGCTGTAGTTATACATTAACTATTTGAATAATGTAACCCTTATTAGTGAATAAAGGGGTTCAAATAAGTTAACTCTTTTAATCTAAACAATAATCTTGTTTTCCAAGGACTTTAAATTCCTAATTATGAAGCTTTCAAAAGAAATGGAAATTAGAATTATGAGATTAGAGCATTGGAAAAATGTTTTTAATAGTTTTAGAAGATTCTCAGAATCATTTAATGAAAGTAATAGTAATCATATTTTCAGTAATGAATTTTAAAAAATTGCTTGCAAATTTGTAAGTCAAATGAGAATTCCCTTTTGACCAAAATTTCTATAAAAATACCAAAGTCAGTTATTTTGTTTAGCAAATTCTAAAAACAATGGCAAGCAATTGAGGTCAGATGCATTTATATAGGGTTTCTAAACAGATGGAAGTATTAATCTAATTACCATGAACGAAAAGGAGTGAGGTAGATGAAAGATATGGTTCTATCACTTCCCTAAACCAAAATTAAGGGTGGAATATCTACACAAAGGAAATAAATCTTTCCTGGCTGGAAGTTTGCTGAATTTTTTAATATGGAGGCTTACACTATTGTTGCCAAAGGAAAAGAATCCGTGCATTTTTTCTTCAGGTCAGAATTACTTAACATAATTTTGCTAGGTAGAAAACAAACTGGAATTGAGAGAAAGATTTTGGCAAATACACCTTATATCAGGTAATGATTTAATTGACACTATGCTGCTATGGAAAACATTGCATTTATTTTACAACAATTTTAGAAAACAGATCAGTAACATAGAGTATATTGGCTATATTCCAGACAGAGGAATGAAAGAAGTAGGAATAATATAATCTACATCTGTAAGACTACCAAAGTGAGTCTTACACAAAACCTTTCAACATTACTAAAATACTAAGTTTAAGTCCAAAATACAGTTGTGGTATACAGATCCCTTCAATTTCTCTAGGCTTGTTTTCTCTATCTGTATAACAGCATATGAAGTACTAATTGAACCACATTTTTGAATGTTCAAAAATAAGTGATATCTTTTACTGAGTGCTAAAACAGTTTTAATAGCATATATTTAATGAACTATGAGATGTGGATTAAATTTCTCCTACTTTAGGGGTCCCTGGATGCTCAACTGTTAAGCATCCAACTCTTGGTTTTGGCTCAGATCATGATCTCAGTATCCTGAGATCAAGCCCCTCATGGGCTCCAGGCTCAGTGAGGAGTCCACTTCCCCTTCCGCCTGCTCATCCCTACCCCCTTCCACACACTGTCTCTAAAATAAATAAAATAAAAACTTTGAAAATTTTTCTCCTACTTTATATATGGAAAATCTGAGGCACAAAAATGTTATATATTCTGTGCAGTATTCCATTTTGTATTTGTAAGAAAACCTTTACTGGATTCAGGCTGAATATCTCAAAAACCCTTTTTAAAGCATCAGATATATGAATTCTCCAAATGTATGTCATTATCTAACACCTCTGTGCTATTCGCATATATTTATAACTCAGTCTTCTTTCCTACTGTATATTTTTAGTCTCAATATAATTATTACTTTCTCCTAAAAGTCCTCCCAGAACTCCAAAATTACTTAGAAGCTATATGGTATGCCCCATCATATTTTAATATCCCTTTATGACAACACTAATTATACACTATATATTAATATTAGAGTTAGGTGTTTGTCTCCTTACTTAAGGACAAGTTTCTCAAACATAAGGATTGAGAGCCTTGCAACATCTGAAATGAGAGATACACAAGATGTGTTTAATCAATTAACAAATTACGTATAGCAAATTATACTTATAAAAGGCATATTTTATTTAAAGTCATGGTTTCTAGTAGCTAACATACAATAAAAAATGCTATTTAAAGCTTGCATTACCACTTCAGAGAGTAAGTTATTGCAGCAGGGTGTTTTCATTAGCGAGAATAAAATATGAGGGTGAGACTGAGCTGCAGGATTCTTCAAGAGAATGTCCTATATGGGATAAGTAATGCAATAGAAAAACATGATCAGAAGAAATGAATGAGGGTGCCTGGTGGCTCAGTTGGTTGAGTGTCTGCCTTTGGCTCAGGTCATGATCCCAGGGTCTGGGAATCAAGCCCAGCATGGGACTCCTTGCTCAGCAGGGAGCCTGCTTCTCCCTCTCCCTCTGGCCCCCACTCTGCTCCCACTCTCTATCTCAAATAAATAAAATCTTTTTAAAAAAGAAATGAATGAAAGATTTTTTGTTTTTATGACAACATTGTGATTTGTAGCAATTATCACAATTTTTTTTTGAAAAATACAACATTTTTTGTAACATATCCCAGAAGACTTCTTTCACCTGCTGGTTCCTTAGGGTATAAATGAAGGGATTTAGTAAAGGGGCGATTGAGGTATACAGCAAAGCTACACCTTTGGATACAGTCACCCTTTCTTTGGCAGATGGCTTAATATACATAAAGATGCAGCTCCCATATGTCATGGAGACAACAATCATATGGGAAGTACAGGTGGAAAAAGCTTTGGTCCTTTGCTGTGCAGAAGGGAATTTCATAATGGTCTTCATGATGCAAGTGTAGGAGAGAACCACTAACACCAATGTGACCACAAGTGTCACCACGGCGAAGATGAAAGACATCAATTCTAGGACATGTGTGTCTGTGCAGGATATCTGCAGGATGGGGGAAGTTTCACACATAAAGTGATCAATCGTTTTGGAAGCACAGAAATCCAGCTTGAGTCCCATGAGCAATGGGGGAAAGATGATTAGGAATCCAGTCAGCCAAGAAGCAAGTACAAGCTGATAGCACACTCGGCTGTTCATAATGATTGGGTAATGCAAGGGTTTGCAGATGGCAACATAGCGGTCATAGGACATAGCAGCCAGAAGGTAAAACTCTGTAACTCCCAGTAAAAGAATAAAAAATAATTGAGCCACACAATTATTATATGAGATGGTTTTTTCTTTAGTCACTAGGGTTTTCAAGTATCTGGGAATACATACCGTTGTGAATATGATTTCTAGAAATGAGAAATTACGGAGAAAGAAATACATTGGCATCTTGAGGCGAGGATCCAGCAGGGTGAGGAGGATAATGGTTAAGTTTCCCATCAGGCTCAAGGTGTAATTAAGAAATAAAAACACAAAAATCACAACTTGCAATTGTGGGTCATCTGTCAGTCCTAGGAGAATAAACTCTATTTCCGTTGAATGGTTTTTCATCTCTCTTTTATAAGCCTTATCAAATATACATAAGAAAAGAGGACAAAGTCAAACATATACATGAATATAATATACTGTAGTGTAATGTGAATTAACCTATATATACACACATTAACATATATATATATATATATAAAACCTAAATATATATAAATAGGCCTAAATGTATATAAATTGAATATATAGAAATTAACCTAAATACATATAAACTAAATGAATAGGTGCAGCCTGAGTGCCTCAGAGGTTTAGCGCCACCTTAGGCACAGGGTGTGATCCTGAGGTCCCAGGATGGAGTTCCACATTGGGGTCCCTGCAGGTAGCCTGCTTCTCCCTCTGCCTGTGTCTCTGCCTCTCTCTCTGTTTCTCATGAATGAATAAAATCTTTTTTAAAAATCCAAATGAATATATATACTAATTACATATTTTAACTAAATATATATATATATTAACCTAAATATTTATATATTTACCTAAAGTGGAAAAGGACATATATTCTCTAATTTATCTATTTGTAAATTATTTTTCCATCTGAAATTTACAATGATACCTAATTACATGCTAAAGATAACTCTAAATTCTTTCCTATCCATTTTTTCTCTTTATAGTAATATTTCTCACAATTTTTTCTCTGGAACTTGAATATTTTCTTTGGCTAATATGCATTTTTACCCATTCTTCCTGAGTCAACTCAACTCTGTATGCATAATTTAAATAAAAGAAGATGAATCATTTTTAGTGTAGTTTTCCATCATTTTTATTTCACCTGAGCAAAAGAGACTAAGTTGTTATGTGTTTTAGAAATTGTATCCGAGTGATTTTCAAAACCAGGATTTAGAGTTATATATGATAATTCCTATGATAGTCAATGACTAAACAGGATTGATTTCCATTAATTAGATAAAGTGAATTTTTTTCTGCACTAAGAATACACAATTATTATCAACTTTCTTGACTGGCTATGCTATGACATTCAAATGGTTGGTTGTCTTTCAGGATATATAATAAATACAACAAAGGAAAACATGACAAAACAAACAAATTTTAATAAAAATATTCTATTTTTTTCAATTAACCTTTTTGAGGTGTATTCCTAATATATCCACATAATTTGGGTCACTGCTTTTTAATATTCCCCCATATTTTTATAAAACTATTGATTACTTCAGAAATTATTGTAGGAAAGTAAAATCTGCCACCCCAAAATGTGTCTCTTTGACATGACGATTAAGTTGATTTTTTTAAGAAATGGAGATCTCAGAATGTTTTCCTTTTTACCTCCTCAAATGTCTAAAAGAATTTATGTAAAAGACTTGCTCCAAAAAGGGAGATATTACCACAAATAATTATGGTTGTTTGTATGCTAATATGAATTGGCAAGATCTAAAATGTGGTCGAGAGGGAGGACCTTAGCAAAGTCTGGTTCTTAAAATTCTTCCTTATGTTCATTCTTTCTGTGTGACCCAGCAAAAAATTGTTTCCCAAACACTTACTCTTTTTCATTTTCCTTTGAATTCTCTTCCTTGTCTTTGAAGTCCCAGACCCCTACATCCTTTGTAGCTCAAAATGGTAGCCTCAAATGCCTGACTGCCCAAAATTCTCATAATCTTACAAAGCTCCCATCCCATATATATGCAATTAATTTGATATTGTCCTGTTAATGTCTCATGTCAATTTAATTCTTAAACCAGCAAAAAAGAATCTGAATAGTAGAGTAAAATTTTTCCTCTCAAACATTATATTACTCTCTGTCCTTTCTAAGTATAAACATTTTATTTATTTCCATGATATAGTATTCCATTTTATGTGAAACATGCTAGTCTGTTTCATTATATGTGTTACCTGCAACGTTTTAAAGGAAATAAATTATTAAAGCACTCTGTTATTTTTATTCTTTTGCTTTTGTCTAATTAATATTGCTATCTGTTTCTTAATTTTTTTGTTAGGAGAGGAACAAAACTAGGATTCTCTATGCTTAATGTGGTTTTCTGAAACAGATTTTAGGGAATAGCTTAAATTTTATTAATGGCAATTGAAGACTTGTAGTCTTCAGCTACTGAGTGGTCACAAACTTTTTTATAAAAATGTATGTTTATGTTCATCTTAAAACTCCCAACTTTGCTCTATTTCTGACTTGAAAAAGTATGCTCTAGGAGTTATTCATACAATTTTGGTTACCAGGTGGATCTATCAGACTGTTCTAGAACTATGTTATTCCATTTGAGAAAACAGTTGCTCAGCATTTTTTCCACATCACTTAACCAAGGGCAATACATGATTCATACAGAGAATCAGAGAAAAATGAAATTTAGATGCAACTGTATATGAATAAAATAGATTACAATATCTGTTAATACACACCCAACAAATGACTGTAGCATATAAGTGTAAAAACACTTACAGACCTTAAAAATTGAGAACTCAAATTCAACTCCCTGAATTGGACTTGTGCATTTGATATAACTTCTGATTTTGAAGTCAAGTTAAAATTATAGTTGCCTTACCTCCTTGAACCTATTGTATCTAGTGTTCCCTTAAGTGTGCATGGCAGAGATGTTTCTTGACATAATTAATTATGATTTTACTCTCTTATCATCATATTTTATTTTCTGAGCTGGATACTTACTATGAATGATTTTTGTGGGAAGGACCATGTATATACAGTGCTTCTGTAAAGAATTTCCACATTCCCTCAGATTCATACTCACTTTGAAGCCCAGAACTCAAGTATTAATAATTTTAATGGACATCCATCTTCTATTCCAGATAAGTTGCATTTTGTGAAAGCTTGTTGTTACAATTGCTGTCATTCAAAACCTCAAAATGAGTAGTTATACTTTAAAATAAAATGAAATACGGCAACTGAAAAAGACTCGGGGCATCATCTGATGAAAGATAAGCAGCTGTTCCAAGAGAAATTCCATATTGATCCCTGTACACTTATGAAATGCTGCAGTTTTATCACTTTCTACTTACTATAGATCCAGGGTTTCTACTGAAATAAAGGAAAAGAAAACCTAATCTTTGGGGATCAAAGGTCCAAAAGTACTAATGACTGGCAATAAAAGACACCACTGTAATCCACTTTAAATAAAAGTTGAAGTAAAAGTATCCCAGAGGAGTATAATAAGTGATTTATAATAATTGATGAAATATTTAACAGGATCATCAGCAGTTCACTGTCCTGGCACAACACTGAAAATTCCCAAACCGGTTTATACAAGCCCAAGACACTACCTTGCTTCCAATTAGCAAAGAAGCAATTTCAGACATTAATGTAAACCATCTTACACTCTGACACCTGGTAGTGAGTTATATTTGCAAGTAACAAGCATAATATTTTATCAGATTAATAAGTTGAGGCTTCAGATGGATGTTTGATGAAATTATTTTGATCCTTCAACTGAACTGATTTTACCTGTAAAATACATTTTATGTTAATGCCCAAAACTAGAAACGATCCAATATCCACCATCTTGTAAATAGTTTAACAAATTACGGCATATGTATATAATGCAATGAATTAGATATAAAAAATGATTGAGGGATCCCTGGGTGGTGCAGCGGTTTGGCGCCTGCCTTTGACCCAGGGCACGATCCTGGAGACCCGGGATCGAATCCCACGTCGGGCTCCCAGTGCATGGAGCCTGCTTCTCCCTCTGCCTATGTCTCTGCCTCTCTCTCTCACTGTGTGCCTATCATAAATAAAAAATTTAAAAAAATTTAAAAAAATGATTGAGGGGATCCCTGGGTGGTTCAGCAGTTTAGCCCCTGTCTTCAGCCCAGGGCATGATCTTGGAGTCCTGGGATCGAGTCCCACATCGGGCTCCCTGCATGGGGCCTGCTTCTCCCTCTGCCAGTGTCTCTGCCTCTCTCTCTCTGTCTCTGTCTCTCATGAATAAATAAAAAAATTTTTAAATGATTGAATCTTAGAAATATTATGCTAAGTGAAAGAAGCCAAATGCAATATCTATATACTCTACGATTATATTTCTATAATTCAGAAAATCACTGAACTATAGGGGTAGAAATCTAATCAAAGGTTTTAGAGGCTAATAGTGAGAATGAATGACCATAAAAGTGTCATGAGAAAACATTTTACAATGGACATATTTTATATCTTGATTGCAGTGGTGGTTGCATGACTATATATTTTTCAGAGTTCATCAAAATATATCCCCCCCCAAAGGTGATCTTTTTGTAGTTAAATTCTATCTCAGTAATCTAGCAAATATATTTGGATGTGACCTACTTTTTTTTACTAGACTATTAATTAGATTACTTAGATGTGTACTGTCTAACAGCCATTAGCCATATGTGGATATATGCATTTAAATTTAAAGTGTTAAATATTAAATTAAAAATTAAATATTTAGTTCCTCACTTGGGGGTCATGGGATGGGGAACTGCTACTGTGCTAAGATCTAAAATCACCAAAATTAACAGTAATTTATCATCTCAGCCTTCCTCTGGGAGTTACAAGCCTTCATTAGACTCTAAAGTTCTAAACTGATTCCATCAGACAGATTCTCCCAATGCAAATGATGCCCAGGTAGGGAGCAAGATTCGGGGTGCTTCCTATTTCACTATCTTCTTAAAGTTCCCTCAAGGATCCACTTATTTTCATGACAAGGTTGTAAACTCCAAGTAAATAACATACTTGACTGGAACAGATTCATATTTAAAGTCAATATATTCCTCTTTTTTCTACCTTGATCAGTGTATCAGGTTTTTTTTTTTTTTAAACTTTTATTTATTTATGATAGTCATCACAGAGAGAGAGAGAAGCAGAGACATAGGCAGAGGGAGAAGCAGGCTCCATGCACCGGGAGCCCGACGTGGGACTCGATCCCGGGTCTCCAGGATCACGCCCCAGGCCAAAGGCAGGAGCTAAACCGCTGCGCCACCCAGGGATCCCTGTATCAGGTTTTAAATAACCATTCTTTAATAATTTGAATACAATATATTATAAGTATTCACATTTTGCAGATAAACTCCAATATCGATTTCTTTTATTAAAAAGAAATAAACTATGTCCTTAACATATTAATTTGGTTTGGTGAGATTTTTGTTTTGTTTTGGTTTGGTTTGGTTTTGGCTTTGGTTTTATCTTCTTTTTCTCTAATTCATGAGCTACAGATACGCCTAGAAAGGAATTCCCTCTAATCTTGTGACAACTTCCTGACTTTTTCCATAGTGATACATTTGTCAAATTTCACATAATCTATTTAGAATCTGTGAAACTGTAATAAATAAATGCCACAAATAGCTGTTAGTTTTCTTTTTTTTTATTGGAGTTTGATTTGCCAACATATAGCATAACACCCGCCAAGTGCCCCCCTCAGTGCCCATCACCCAGTCACCTCCACCCCCTGCCCTCCTCCCCTTCCACCACCTAGTTCGTTTCCCAGAGTTAGGAGTCTCTCATGTGCTGTCTCCCTTTCTGATACTTCCCACTCATTTAGAGGCTAATAGTGAGTCCTGGGATGGAGTCCCACATCAGGCTCCCTGCATGGGGCCTGCTTCTCCCTCTGCCTGTGTCTCTGCCTGTTCGCCCCCACTATTTTTTATATTCCCCAAAAGAATGAGACCATATAATGTTTGTCCTTTTCTGATTGACTTATTTCACTCAGCATAATCCCCCCCGTTCCATCCACGTCGAAGCAAATGGTGGGTATTTCTCATTTCTAATGTCTGAGGATATTCCACTGTATACATAGACCACAGCTTCTTTATCCATCATCTGTCAATGGATGCTATGGCTCCTCCCACAGTGTGGCTATTGTGGACATTGCTGCTATAAACATCGGGGTGCAGGTGTCCGGGCATCTGTATCTTTGGGGTAAATCCCCAGCAGGGCAATTGCTGGGTTGTATCTGCCAACACTTTGATTTTGGCCTAGTGAAACTGATTTCAGATTTTAGAATTCCAAAATTGTGAAAGAATAGTTTTCATTGGTTTCAGCCATCTATTTTGTCATAATTTGTTACAGTATCCAAAGAAAATTAATACATTGTCCAGTAAAATAAATGGCAATATATACAGTTATAGTAAAAAAAAAAAAAACAGTAATAAAAATCAAGCCTTGGGAACATAAAGAAGAGCCTTCATTTCCTAATAGATGGCACTCAGATCCTTCAAAGATCTTCCTGGCAAAAGAATTCTAAAAATTCTGAAACAAATTTAAAAAGAAAATGAAAGGATGAGTGGCTGAGCTGGTGGAAAAGTAAGTAAAATCTACAATGTCTACAAAGGTAAAAAGAGTGAACAAATCCTGAAACAGATCATCATAGGTAAGAGGAAGTGCCGGCCCATGTTTTGGATTTTTCTGGACTTTATACAATTAAGTAACAAAGCAGTTCAGTGTTCATACACAGTGGATAATTTGTGTTGCTTGTAGATATATTGAACCTGAACCAGGAAAATCCATCTCTCTCAAAACTCGAATAAGAAATATAAATCTTCACCAAAGAAAGATAAATGTGGACACTTGCCTCCTTGATTGAAAACAAGTGCAAGAAAAGCAAAACAAAACAAAACAAAACTTTCTTTAGGATTTTTTTAATTTAAAAAAGGATGTCAGAAAACCAGAGAAGCTGAATTTCATGAGTTCTTACAAACAGAGGGACTCAAAGCCTGGAATTTTAAAAATCAGTGGCTCATTGGTGGGCCTGGAAGGCAATAGAAAGCTGAACCCCTGTCCTTAAAAAAAGCACAACAATCAGCCCTGCAGAGAAGCAGCAGTTTGAAAAACACCTGGGGTGGGGTGGAGCTAGGATAGCAGAGAAGTAGGGGGATCTGGGCTTTCCTCATCCCTGGAACACAGCTGTATTGATCACTTGAAATACCCAGGAAATGGATCTGAGGATTGGAAGAAAGATTTCCATGGTTGGAGGGAGACAGTGCGGCAGGTGGAGGTGTGTGGAAGTGAGTTAGGGGAGAGGGCTGCCCTGTTTCACAGGGGAGAGAACCCTTTGCACAGGGAAAGAGAAGGGAAAGAGAGGTTGAGAGAGGAGATGTAGGGTTCACAAAAAAAGAAAACCTATTGGACCACAGACTGGGGAGTTGGGGGAGCTGCGTGGCACAGGTTTTTTATGGTCAAACTCTGAGCTTTGAGAAGTGTGATACTCCAGAATGGAGCTGTAGTGAGTGCTCCTGGTGAGAAGGAAGACTTTGGATGGGGAGGAGGCACAAAGTGGTGTAGGGTTCTCATGGGTCGCACTGGGAGAGATTGTTCCCCTTCCTGGATTACACAGGGAAGAGGATATATACCGTCTCCAAGGACAAAAGACACTGTAGACATCAACAAATGGCCTTTCATCTGCAAGGGACAGAAGCCTGTGCAGAGAGGGGATAACCTGGTTACTGCTATTTGAGGTGCCACAGCATAGAATGTGCCCACTTCAAGGGCAGGAGACTGGTTTTCTGGGACAAAGAACACTAGTCAGAGTGCAGGGAGCCTCTAATCCAGAGGAGGGAGCATATCCAAGTGGTGGTGGCTCCTTTATGAGTTGGAGCTTTGAATCCCAGCCTCACCAGAGATAAATGCAAGATACCTGGCACTGGCCTCCTGATGGCCCTGGCTCCAGTGAGGGCTTCCTGAACAGAGGGGGGGTGTCACCAATTTACCCAGGCTGCAAACACTGTTGGACATCAGAGGGCAACACAGTGGCCCCTAATGGAGGTGGAAGCCACTGACATCAACCCCCGCCCCCTAATGCTAGGCAACTGCTTTTTCTTTACTGGGGCAGGTGACTCAGAGCCAACTCAGCTACCCTTTCCCCCAGAAGAGCACACAGACAGGACTCTACATGAAACAAGTTTACTGAGAATACAGTGCCCCACAGTATCCCCTTCGGTTCTGGTAGAAATAGAACCTGGTGGCATTTTTTTTCTTTTGTCTTACTCTTTTTTTTTTTTTTTCTTTTTCCTTTGGAATTGGGCTTACAGTTTTCTGTTTGTTAGTTTGTTTTTACATTTCCTTTTCTCTCTTCTCTTTTATTCTTTTTATTTTTTGAATCAGGATTCTTTTTTTCTTTTCTTTTTCTTTGAAATCAGGCTATAGTTTTTTGATTGTTTGTTTTTGTGTTGTGTTGTTGTTCCCTTTCCTTTTCTTTTTGAAGCAGGCTTCGCCCACCCACTCCCTTTTTTTCTTTTTCTTTCTTTCCTTTTTTTCCCCGGCTTTTTTTAACAAACAAATCAAAGCATACCTCAATAAAGGTCCCGAAACTCCTCACTGCCACCAAGGAGGAACTCTACAGAGGATGGACCTGTGGGAAAGAGCTGCCAAAACAGCAGAATTCACACGGCATACACCAAAAACACTTCCTTAAGTGCCAGGCCCTGGACACTGTATGACTTTTTAAAATTTAGTACTACTCCGAGGTGCAAGAAACATAACAACCCTTCATAACATACAAAAGATAAAAACTTAGCCAACATGACAAGATGGAGGAATTTGCCCCAAAAGAAAGGTCAGGAAGACATCATAGCCAGGGACTTGTTCAAAGTAGATATAAGCAATATATCTGAAGAAAAACTTAGAACAGTCCTTAGACTACTAGCTGGACTTGAATAAAACATAGAAGATACCAGGATAACCCTTGCTTTAGAGGAAAAGACCCCAAAACTGGTCAGGCTGAAATAAAAAATGTTAAAGCAGAGATAAAAACCTGATGAGATATAATTACTATGAGGATTGAAAAAGCAGAGGAGAGCATAAGTGATATAAAAGATAAAATTATGGGGATCCCTGGGTGGCGCAGTGGTTTAGCGCCTGCCTTTGGCCCAGGGCACGATCCTGGAGACCCGGGATCGAATTCCACGTCGGGCTCCCGGTGCATGGAGCCTGCTTCTCCCTCTGCCTATGTCTCTGCCTCTCTGTGTGTGTGTGTGTGACTATCATAAATAAATAAAAATTAAAAAAAATTTTTAAAAACATTTTTTTTAAAACTTTAAAAAAAGATAAAATTATGGAAAATAATGAAGCTGAAACTAAGAGGGAAATAAAACCATTAAACCATAAAGGTAGACTTAGAAAACTAAATGATTCCATAAAGTGAAATAATATCTATAGCATAGGAGTCTCAGAAGAAGAAGATGGAAAAGGGGGTGCAGAAGGTTTATTGGAACAAATTGCAGCTGGGAACTTCACTAATCTAGGGAAGGAAACAGGTATTCAAGTCAAAGAGGCACAGAGAACTCCCCTCAAAATCAACAAGAACAGATCAACATCATTACATTTCATACTGAAACTTGCAAAATACAAAGATAAAGAGGGAATTCTGAAAGCAGTGTGGGAGAAAAGGTCCTTAACCTACAAGGGTAGACATATAAGGCTGGCTGCAGACCTGTCCACTGAGAACTGGAAAGCTAGAAGGAGAGGCATGATATATACAATGTGCTAAATGGAAAAAATATGCAGCCAAGAATACGTTATCCAGGAAGGCTGTCATTCACAATAGAAGGAGAGATAAGAGTTTCCAAGACAAACAAAGACTAAAGGAGTTCGTGATCACCAAACCAGCCCTGCAAGAAATATTAAAAGGGAGCCTTTGAGCAGAAACAGAGACCAAAAATAACAAAGACTAGAAAAGGACAGAGACATCTCCAGGAACAGTGACTTTACAGGTGATACAATGGCACTAAATTAATATCTTTCAATAATTACTCTGGCTGTAAATGGACTAAAGGCTCTTATCAAAAGACATAGGATATCAAAATGAATAAAAAAAACAAGACCCACTGATATGCTACTTACAAGAATCATGCCTGTGGCATATGGGAGGAAGTGTTATTTACCAATCTGAGAGCACATCCTGGAGGGACAGAGACCCCTGGGAGACTCTCCAGGAGCAAAGGAGCTGACAGGCAACATTTCTCTCCCCACCCCCAGCATAAACACAGAGCCATCTGCAGGCAGTGCCAACATTCATTACCCAACTCACTTATACTATGGCCACCCTGCCCATCTTTCCATCTTCAGCAGATCTGCTATTTTCAGTAACAGTTGCCTCAGTCCTGGTGCTGCAAATGCCCTCCTCCAGACTACCAGTGAAAATCCTGCCAACACTGCATCTCTGGACCTGTGCATTGTGCAGGGCCTCAGTCCCAGTTGTATTGGTGGCTCCCTTCCCACGAACACTTAAACACATCTTGTTAAAACTGCACAACCCACCCTCACCAACCCATTCCTGGTGGTGAGTATACATCCTCTCTCACTACTAGGCAAACTTTAAAGGCATTGTGTGCCCCACTACCCCCCCCCACCAATATGTTCTTAGCCAGAGCCCATTCAAACCAGGCAAAAGCCTGGCACTGTGCAAGTAACCCTGTGAAGGGCCAGCATCACTCCAAAGTGCCTGGGGTGAAGGAGAGATAACAACTGCAGCCCTAGCAGTGGGCTGGGGGACGACAGTTGGACCCACCCACCTTGAAAGCTTCTCAAGGGACAACGCAGGGAAAACACCCTGCACTTTGGTGCTACTGCATCTTTGGCAAACACCTGGTCCACCTAAACTCAGCCCAAGGCAACCCCAGATTGATCCAACAACACCACAATGACACAACACTGCTCACAAGAGGCAAGGAGCACTACTGTAGATGACTGTAATGAAGGAAAAAGTGGCTAACACACAACAGCAAGGCATGTGGAGCACACAGAGGAGACACCCCTGCAATGCCTGGTTCTGGTGAACAGGGAGCACTCCACTGCAGGGCAATGCAGGGACTCTTCTTCATAAAGCTATTATTTTCAAAAACTGGAGAAGTAGCTGACTTTCCTAATATGAAGAAACAGACACAGTGTTAGAAAAAAGGAGAATGAGGCATATATCCCAAATGAAAGCCAGAAAAAAAACACAGCAAAAGATCTAAGTGAAATGGAGATAAATAATATGCCTGATAGAAAAATTAAAGTTATGATCATAAACATACTCACTGGACTTGAGAAAAAAGTGGAGGACCTCAGTAATACCTTTAACAAAAAGATAAAAGGAAGCAATCAGAAATAAAGGACACAATAAGTGAAATTTTAAAATACTACATAGAATAAAGAGCCACTGAGAGGAAGCACAAGAAATTAGCGACCTGAAGGATAGAGTAATGGAAACTAATAAGGCTGAGCAGATGAGAGGAGAAAAATATGCAAAATGAAAACAGACTTAAAGAACTCAAAGACTCCACTAAGTGTAATCTCATTCACATTATAGAAATCTGATAAGAGAAAAAAGATGGCAGAAAATTTAATTGAATAATTAATAGCTGAACATTTTCTGAATCTGAGGCAGGAAACAGAAATCAAGATCCAAGAGGCACAGAGATGCCCAACCAAATCAACCAAGGCGGTCCACACCAAGACACATAATTATTAAAATGGCAATAAGTAGTGATAAAGAGAATTTTAAAAGCAGCAAGAGAAAGAAGACAGTTACATACAGAAGAACTCCTATGAGGGTTTTAGCTGTTCATTCAGCAGAAATTTTGTAAGCCAGAAGAAAGTGCCATCACATATTCAAAGAGCTAAAAGAAAAAAAAAAAAACCTATAGCCCCAAATACTCTATACATGAAGGCTCACACTTAGAATAGAAAAGAGATAGACAGTTTCATAGATAAACAAGAGTTAAAAGATTTCATGACAACTAAACCAGCCCTACAAGAAATGTTAAAGGAGGACTCTAGTGGAAGGAAAAATTTTAGGTAGGAGGAAAATAGTAGGAAGGACAAAAGAGGTAAAAATGGTATACGTGGGATTCATAAATGGAGTTTGAGGAACTCATAAGTGAAAGAATGTAAAGAATGACACCATATATCTAAATAGGGAGGGAAAGGCGTTAAGAACGGGTGCAAATTTGGGGATCCCTGGGTGGCTCAGCGGTTTGGTGCCTGCCTTTGGCCAAGGGCGTGATCCTGGAGTCCCAGGGTCAAGTCCCCCATCGGGCTCCCTGCATGGAGCCTGCTTCTCCCTCTGCCTGTGTCTCTGTCTCTCCCTCTGTGTGTGTGTGTGTCTCTAATAAATATATAAATAAAATCTTAAAAAAAACAAGTACCCTTCCAAATTAACTAGTACTTGAAAAATAAGAAAATATGCCAAAGACCAGAAAAATATGTCTACCGGATAAGTAGATGTCATGAATATACTGAATGCAATGTAGTACCCTGGATTAGAGCTTGCAAAAGGGAAAGAAAATTAATGATAAAACTAATGGAATACAAATAAATTCAGACATTAATTAATAGACTTGCTTGTTTGGTGGTATCTTTTCATTTTGACAATAGAATACTGATAATACAAGATATTTACATTAGCAGAAACTGGGTAAATTTTTCTCAAATAAAAGGGCTTGTTGAAAACAAGTAGCCTTCTCTAAAACATTAGCAAAAACTCCTTATGTCATCAGAGAGTAAACATAACAGCAGTACAAAGCCACGGGTAACTGATTTAGAATCCAAGAAAAAATTCCTGCTGTCTCCGAGTCTCTGCAGACAAATATTTGACATTTATGATTTGCCAAAATGGAGAAACCCGAGTCAAAACTTAGGCTTTTATTTGAGACCACTGAAATCTTACTTCTAGGAATAAACACAAAGAACTTATCATTTGTCAAAAACATGGAATACAGAGTTGTATAATCTCATTCCTTGTTTTGTCCAAGGTTGTCCGTCTTTAATACATGCCAGAATAAACTGAATTCATTGATTAATTACATTTATGTAATAAATTTATTTGAATAAATTAAATAGATTAAATTTTTAAATGAAGTAAATTAAATCCTATTTCTAGGAATAAATCGTCATCCAAAATCATTGGCATTTGCAGTTTTGCATATATGATAAAAATTGCAGAAAGGTCTAAAGACTAAAAAATCATGAAAATAACAAAAATACAGAGACCTGAATGCATGGTCAGTGAAATATTTAGAATTAATAATTTTTATTAGATCTATAAAATTAACAATTTAAAAATAATTGGTATTAAGAGTTCAAGAAATATTTGCCCAACAATCTGAAGCAAAAAAAATGGGGATCATGGACTGAAAAATTGATAGGAGGAAATACCCAGAATCACTGTTACAAAAAAGTGCATGGAACCTACATTCTTCACTATGGAATATAGTTATGTCAGAGGAAACAAGTTTTGATAATACTATAGATTTCACAGAGTATAAGGAAGACAAATATTACAGTACTTTAACAAAAATAACTGTATTTTTGTCTTATTTAAATTGTTCAGACTAGGATGTTGAAACTCTCCCATGAGGTCACTGTGTTTCTAAGCTGATATGACTTGCAATGATGTCACAAACCTAGGTGTGTTCTGTGCTCTCTCTTGTTGATTGGCCAGTGTATTCCTAGTGTGATTGCTCATACTCATGGCTTCAAATGGTTTGCCCTCCCATGTGTGGATATCACAACGAGAGAGGGTAGAGAGGACGAGGAGGGCAAACCCCTTTTACCAAAGAAAAAACAAAGGAAATTTCACATCATTTCCGTTTACATTTTTTGGACATAATTTGTACACATGGTCACAAGTTGCAAGGAAGACTAGCCATGGACATAGATAAATATTCCATTAACACAAAGTGAAGAATACTTGGGTATTTTATTTTTTTAATAATAAATTTATTTTTTATTGGTGTTCAATTTGCCAACATACAGAATAACACCCAGTGCTCATCCCGTCAAGTGCCCCCCTCAGTGCCCGTCACCCATTCACCCCCACCCCCCGCCCTCCTTCCCTTCCACCACCCCTAGTTCATTTCCCAGAGTTAGGAGTCTTTATGTTCTGTCTACTTGGGTATTTTAAATGTCAGTTTAAGATCACTGAATCATATCACAAAGACTATTTGGGGTAAAGACAGCTTTCAGAAAAGAAAGTGAGGATATGTAGGAAATGCATCAACTAAAATAATCTTTTTATTTCTGTCTTTAAATCCTTATCTATATATCTGGGACTCAAGGATTTTTTTAAATGTGCGTGAAATAATTAATTAATTAAAATGACTGTGCAGAAGAGCAGATTATGGAAATCTATACTGAATTCACAAGAGACACAGTAAATAGTAGGGGTTTTTAAATATATTTTTTAATTTAAAATTTTTTAGTTCCTGGGGAGAATTCTTACATAACATATAAGTTTGTGTCCATTGAGGAATACACTTCTTTGAAACCATATCATTCTGAGAAATCTTTGTAATCTTTAGATAGTTTCTTCAGGACAAAATAGAATAAGTACCCCACAGGGTCAAGTGTTGACCATTTTATATGGCGCTGAGTAATACATAGAAAAGTATTCAAAAAACAAATAAGTATGCTATAGTAATGAGGAAGTTTAACACATTAGATTAGAGCAGAAATAAATAAAATAGAACCTAAAAAAAAAAAAACAGGAAAAAAAGGAGCTAGTTGGTTTTTTTAAGATCTATGCATTTTGTAAACTGTTAGCCAGACTCATTTTAAAAAAAAAAAGGACTTAAATAAACAAATCACAAATGATAGAGGAGAAATAACAACTGACAACACAGAAACACAAGATTTATAAAAGATTATAAAAACATTGTATGCCCCAGAATTGTGCAACCTAAATGAAATGAAATTAATAAATATCTCAACACATAAAAGCTACAAAAACTGAAACAGGAAGAAAGAAAATTTGAACAGAACAATTATAAGCAATGAACTGAATCAATAATTTTAAAAATCCCAACACACAAAAGTCCAGGACCAGACGGCTTCACAGGTGAATTCTACCAAACATTCTAAAGAAGAGTTAAGACCTATTCTTCTCAAACTTTTCCAAGACATAGAAGAGGAAGGAAAGCATTACTTTGATACAAACACCAGATGAAGACACCACAAAAGAGAAAACTACAGGCCAATATCCCTGATGAACATAGATGCAAAAACCCTTAACACATTATTGAAAAACTATAATATCCATTTCGTGATAAAACGCTCAACAAAATAGATGTAGAAGGAACATATCTCAACAAAATAAATGCCATATTCTCAACAGCTAATATCATACTCAATGGGGAAATAATGAGCTCTTCCCCTAAGGTCAATAACAAGACAAGGAAGTTCCCTCTCACCAGTTCTATTCTACGTAGTATTAGATGTATTAGCCACAGCAATCAGACAAGAAAAAGGAATAAATGCCATGTAAATTTATAAAAAAGAAGTAAAATTCACTATTTGCAAAAGACATGATACTATATAGAGAAAATCCTAAAAACTTCACCAAAAAGTGACTACAACTAATCAATGAATTCATTAAGATCACAGGATACAAAATCAATGCACAGAAATCTGTTGTATTTCTATACATCAATAACGAAGCAACAGAAAGAGAAATTAAGAAAACAATCCCATTCACGACCACACTGAAAACAATAAAATATCTAGGAACAAACTTTACCAAGAAGGTGAAAGACCCATACTCTGAAAACTATAAAAGACTGATGAAAGAAATTGATGATGATACAAACAAATGGCAAGATATTCCATGTTCCTGGGTGGGGAGAACAAATACTGGTAAAATGTCTATACTACCCAAAGCAACCTATACATTTAATACAGTCTCTATCAAAATACTAACAGTATTTTTCAAAAAAACTAAGAAACCCCAAAACCCTAAATTTGTATGTAACCACAAAAAAACTGAAGAGCTAAAGCTAGTAGCAAAATTAGAGTTATCACAATTCCAGACTTAAAATTACAATATTAATTGTAAAAAATATTATAAATATTATAATTATAATAAAATACTATATTATCATATATTAAAATATTATATTAATATATTACAAAGTTTTAGTCATCATTAGTACTGGCAGGAAACTAGACACATAGATCAATGGAACAGAATAAAAAGCCCAGAAACAAACCATGATTCAATTACTCTTTGACAAAGGAGACAAAAATAGGCAGTGGGAAGATCATCTTTTCCACCAGTGGGGTTGGGAAAACTTGAAAGCTACATGCAAAAGAATGACGCTGGATCACTTTCTTACTCCATACATAAAAATCCATTCAAAATGGATTAAAGACCTAACTGTGATACCTGAAACCATAAAAATCCTAGAAAAGAGCACTGGAATTAATTTCTCTGACTTTGGCTATGGCAACGTTTTTCTTAAGATTTTATTTATTTATTTGAGAGAGAGCACAACCAAGGGGAGCGATGGAGGGAGAGGGAGAAGCAGACTCTCCTCTGAGCAGGGAGCCTGATGCAGGACTCAGTCCCAGGACCCCAGGATCATGACTCGAGCCAAAGGCAGACCCTTAACTGAGCCACCCAGGCATCCCAACTATAGCAAAATTTTTCCTGAGGCAAGGATACAAAGGCAAAAATACACTATTGGAACTTCATCAAAATAAAAAGCTTCTGCATAGAATATTCTTGTTATAAATACGTACCACTATATTGAATGGCAGATGGAGCATCAAATGGTGCTGGTATAAAATATATTCATGGTGTATTTGTTCATTTTTTTTCTTTATATTTTCTATTGTTTCAAAAATTTTAAAAATAGCAAAACATTTAAGTACTTCAGTACACCTTCAATTTGAGGTATTAGGTCCCCAGCTAATGAAATCTTGACATTGACTAAGGAAGCAAAAGAAAAGTTTCCTTTTGGGGTAAATCCTCTTAAAGCTACATATGGTCAAACTAACTCAGGGCAGTGGAATATCTGAAATTCGTGTTGGCATTAATTGTAGGGTTTAAGTTATCTCTAGTTCTCTTTTGGGAGAATATCTGTTTTGTTTTGTAGTTAAAGAAATTCAGCTTTTTGCTGAAAGTGATTCACAGTACTTTTAATTTCCTTCCTTCTTTGTTTGTTTGTTTGTTTGTTTTGGTTGTTGTTTTATCTTTTACACAAATAATATTATTCCTGACACCAGTCTCCAGGGGCATTTCTTTTTCTTTCCTTTTCTTCTGTTTTAATTAATCCCTTGTGTCTCTTACGAACAAAATAATAAAACTCTGCATTTTGCTAGTGCACAATTTGAAGCAAGAATTCGTTGTTAAAAACTTTGGGTTCTGTTTGTATGCGGGATTTCCCATTTACAGCATGACATTTTCATGTAGAATTTTTATGGAGATATTTTCTTTCATTTTAATATATAAGAAAAGAAGACAGAAAATAAATTTTACCTGGCCTGAGAGAGGAATCCAATTATTTGTAATAACTGGGTCCCGTCATTTTAATGGGTGTAAGTGGAAGTGAAAGTTATAAACAGATGCATATAATTTCCAGAATGAATATCTGTTTTTATTTTATTTTATTTATTTATTTATTTATTTATTTATTTATTTATTTATTTATTTTCCATATCTGTTTTTAGAATACTTCTGGAGAAAAGCTTTACAATTAACTTTCCTTTTAAATGATTGATTTTTTTTTACAATATTATAAAAGAGAGAATATTCATCATTTCTTTTTGACCCCTGTTTCTTCCATATCCCCATAGTGGGAAAATTATATCAATGTATCCTAGATAGGGTAAGTCACTTATAGTATACACCTAGGTCATAAATGAGAGCATTCCCACAAGTAAGAGTCAGGTAATATCCACTGACTTTTGTTTTGTTTTGTTGTTGTTGTTGTTTTTTTCCACTGACGAACTGTCATATAGTCTTCCATTTTTATGTAGATGCAACAGTCAAAATTTCATGATTAAATGTAACTGATAGGAGATGACTGATGTATTTGAAATCAAAGAAAAATAATAACAGTGAAATGAGATATAGGAACAATGGGAAATTACTGCATAGGGACAAAATAATGGTATATATCAGAATATTTCAATCAGAGAAAATATGAAACTGCCATGATTTGTATATTTCACAAATTTTTAATTGTTTTAATGAGCTAAGTAGTTCTGTATCAATATTGCAAGTTGACTTTGGTACTAATTTTCAAGATGTTACCAGAATTTTTTCCGTAATTCTTAAGCTATTTGTTGTGAGGCTCCTTCCACAGTTTGGCTATTGTGGACATTGCTGTGATAAACATTGGGAACAAGGGGTGGTGGAAAGGGAGGTGGGCGGGGGGTGGGGGGACTGGGTGACGGGCACTGAGGGGGGCACTTGACAGGATGAGCACTGGGTGATATGCTATATGTTGGCAAATTGAACTCCAATAAAAAAAAGAAACAAGTTTTTAAAGTTTTATATTTGCAAAAAAAAAATAATAAGTCTTAAGCTATTCATAGAAAATACATTTTAAAGTCAAGCTATTTTCTGTCTATTTAGAACACTGAAACAGAATTCAACTCTTTTAGAAATGATCAGCTAAAGTTTACATTATCTTTCAGGTTCAAAAAGGGACAAGAAAAAAATTTAATAGTGTCGTTATCATACCTGTCACTTCAATGGAACCAGCACTCAGAGGCGCCTAGGTTAACCTGTGTTAGAATTTTAAAGATTATCTGTCTTGTTAAATTGGATCAACTTTTTAAACTTGCTTAAATTTCTGATTACATATATTTTTTTTCTGTAGCTTTTTAAAAATCCTCTTGTTTCCACTTCTGGAGTTGTTCTCCAATGCCGATTTCATAAGCCTCAAGTCTAAAATGAGGAATCAGTCAACAAAGATCGAGTTCATTCTCCTGGGACTGACCGATGACCCACAACTGCAAATTGTGATTTTTACATTTCTCTTCATCAATTATGTGCTGAGCATGACTGGAAACTTAACCATCATCCTTCTCACCCTGCTACATCCCAGCCTCAAGACTCCCATGTATTTTTTCCTCCGAAATTTCTCCTTTATGGAAGCTTCACTGACAACAGTCTGTATTCCCAGATTCCTGATAAGCCTCATAACTAAAAACAAAGTCATTTCCTACAATTGTTGTGCATCTCAGTTATTCTTTTTCCTCCAATTAGAAATTGCAGAATTTTACCTGCTGGCTGCCATGTCCTTTGACCGTTATGTAGCAATCTGCAAACCCCTGCATTACCTGATCATCATGAACAACAAAATGTGCTACCAACTCCTGTTCAGCTCATGGGCCGTGGGCTTTCTGCTATCGTTTCCACCATTGGCTGTGGGCCTCACACTGGATTTCTGTGCTTCCAGAGTAATCGATCATTTCATGTGTGACATTTCCCCTGTGCTGCAGCTTTCCTGCACTGACACTCATTTCTTGGAATTGCTTTCGTTTGTCTTATCTCTTGTAACACTTCTGATCACGTTGCTGTTACTGATTCTTTCTTACACATACATTATCAAGACCATTCTCAAGATCCCCTCTGCTCAGAAAAGAACCAAGGCTTTTTCTACTTGTTCTTCTCATATGATTGTGGTCTCCCTTACGTATGGTAGCTGCATCTTTAATTACCTAAAGCCAACAGCGAAGGAAAGGGTGACTTTGTCCAAAGGTGTAAGTGTTATTTATACCTCGGTTGCCCCTTTATTAAACCCTTTCATTTACAGTCTCAGAAACCAGCAAGTCAAACAAGCCTTCAAGGATGCACGCCAAAAGATTTTCTCTTTTTCCAAAAAATGAAGAGAAATGTTAAGTTTCAAATCTTGGAGGAAAAAAATAAACAAAAAATTTGACTTTATTTATAAATTTACTTAATCTATCCTTCAATTAGTTCACCTCATAATAATTATTCACCTCATAATGTTTTATTTATTTTATTTTTTAAAAGATTTTCTCCATTTATTCATGAGAAACACACAGAGAGAGTGAGGCAGAGACACAGGCAGAGGGAGAAGCAGGCTCCATGCAGGGAGCCCAATGTGGGACTTGATCCCGGGTCTCCAGGATCACGCCCTGGGCCGAAGGCAGGCGCCCAACTGCTGAGCCACCCAGGCGTCCCACTTCATAATATTTTAACTGAATCTTTCAGCACTATGCATCTTTTCCCTTCCACTTCTCTTTATGATCAGCATTCCTTTCTGTACTACGGTAGGATTCTTCTATTAAGTCATCAACACAAAGGTGAAATTTCATTTGCTCTATAACATATGTTACTGACCTCCTCAAAAAACCCTGTTTTAATTAGATATTCATCATAAGAAATTTATAGAATTATACAGACATCAATATAACAACATGGACTACCGTGGGGACTCTAGGAAGTTCTTCAAAAGTCTCTCAAAATGTTTTCAACAAGACAAGCTTTGAAGTCATAAAAAGCTCATATGTTCTAAAATGTGGCAAGACTTTATCTGTTAGAGCCTTAGATCTGGAAACTTGGAGTGAATAAGAATCACACACCTGGTTGGCTTATTTAAAAACAAAGTCAGTGTTCTCATTTCAAAAATGTCTTTTCAATTTACCTGTAGTACAATGTAGAAAAATGGACTGCAGCAATTCTCAGTAAGTGGTTTCTATGAAGATTTCCTTTTTAAATATAAAAACCTATGTGAGCAGGTTTTTAGTTTATAAAAATAGTTATGTTAAAGGTACTGGATGGGTTTTTGGATTGGAGTCAGGAAGACAAGTGAGAGAGTAATGTTTTAAACTAAATGAGCTATTTCAGAGTTGAAATGCAACAGTGTCAATGAATTTGAAGCTTCAGTAGATGGTTCCTGAGATATTTAGGAGAAAAAAACTGAGAGAAACTGTTGAACATTTGGTTATAAGGGATAAGTGAAAGAATTTAAAAGAATGAACTGTGTCCTCCTTAAACCTTCCTTCTGCCCATCCCTGCACTTACTTCCTTATAATTTCAATATTTTTAAAGAAGAGAGTATTATTAGTATCCTGTCAGATTCAAAAAAAAAGACTTAAGACTACTTAATTTGCTGACCTTATTATTTCAGAAAAGATTTTGTATGTATTATATTTGTGGGAAGGTAAAATAATGGTTTGAAATTGTTATCAAATATGGAGAGTAGTTATTTATGAAAAACAAAGAAATGTCTATTTTTGTTTCTTTGTTCCCAATTGATGTAGATACATTTTAAAGTGCATTAAAAGCAATGGTAAAGAAAATAAAAAGATTCTGTGCACGTCCTTTTCTCCTCATGCTTTTATGGAGACACACACTGCTTTCTAAGAGTACCTGAGGAGATATGTGGATTCTAACTTCACAATCTGATTTCTCAGATGGTACTTAAAGCGGCAATGTTTTTATTCATGTGAAAATCAAGCAAATTCCAGTCACCAGAAGCAAAACTAATGAAAACATGTTTTACTTGAATATGCTTCATAGGTTTCTTCTGCCGATCCTGTGATTGTATCATGATTCACTTGGAAGAAATGAAGGGGAATACATGTAAGACCAGAGGGGGGAAAAAGGGATTTAAGGCAATTATAAGGGAGTAAGTCCATGTTATTATATTCAAGCCCTCAAAACATTCCAATAAGCTCTTTAAAAACTACTCCAAAATTACTAGATTGGGTTTGTGAGTATTTTTCTCATTCATCGGGTTGTCTTTTCACTTTCCTATTAGTGTCCTTTGGTCACAAAAGTTTCAATTTTGATGAAGTCAATTTTTAATTTAATTAATTGTGTGTGTGTGTGTGCGCGCGCGCGCACACACATGCTTCCGGTGTCATATTTAAAACACCATTGCTTGGGATCCCTGGGTGGCGCAGCGGTTTGGCGCCTGCCTTTGGCCCAGGGCGCGATCCTGGAGACCCGAGATCAAATCCCACGTCGGGCTCCCGGTGCATGGAGCCTGCTTTTCCCTCTGCCTGTGTCTCTGCCTCTCCCTCTCTCTGTGACTATCATAAATAAATAAAAATTAAAAAAAAGAAAAAAAAAGAAAAGTTTAAAAAAATAAATAAATAAAATAAAATAAAATACCATTGCTTGATCCAAATTGCAAAGATGGATGCTGACTACTTACACTAAGAAATTTGTAGCTTTATATCTTACCTTTAGGTCTGGTTTTAACTGAGTTAATGTTTGCATATGGTTTGAGGTAGACACTAAACTCATCTTTTCCATAAAAATAGTTGGTTATCACAACATGTTTTGTTGAAAAGACTATTATCCTCCAATGGAATGGAATAATCTTGGCACCCTTGTTAAAAGTCAACTGACCATAAACAGATCTATTATAGGGCTCTGAGTTCTATTCTTTTGAGCTATTGCTCAATTGCTATGAATGAACAAACAAAATGTAGGACAAGTATGCCTCATTTTTATTGCACTTTGCGTTGTTGCACTTTACATACACTGCATTTCTCACAGTTGGAGGTTCGTGGCGATCCTGCATCAAAAGTCCATTGGTGAGGGATCCCTGGGTGGCGCAGCGGTTTGGCGCCTGCCTTTGGCCCAGGGCGCGATCCTGGAGACCCGGGATCGAATCCCACATCAGGCTCCCAGTGCATGGAGCCTGCTTCTCCCTCTGCCTGTGTCTCTGCCTCTCTCTCTCTCTCTCTGTGACTATCATAAATAAATTAAAAAATAAAAATTAAAAAAAAAAAGTCCATTGGTGACATTTTTCCAACAGCATTTGCTCATCTCTGTATCACACTGTGGTAATTCAAATGATATTCCAAGCTTTTTCAATGCTACTAACTGTCACAGTCATCGGCGATCCGTGATCTTCGATGTTAGTATTATAACTGCTTTGGAACACCATGAGCACTGCCCATACAGGACAGCAAATGTAATCAGCACAAGCTGTGTGTGTTCTGAGTGCTCCACTGACCAGCTGTTCCCTCTCTCTCCATCTCTTCTGGCCTCTCCATTCCTTGACACACACCAATATTGAAAACAGACTAAATAATGACTCTAAAGTGGCCTATAATGTCCAATGTTTCTTACTTTAGGTCAAAAGCTAGAAATGATTCAGCTAAATGAGGCATGTCAAAAGCCAGGGTAGGCCAAAAGCTGGTTCTCCTGCACCGGATAGCCAAACTGTGAATACAAAGAAAAAGTTCTGGAAGGAAATTAAAGTGCTACTCCCATGAACACATGAGTGATAAAAAGGGAAGCGACTTGCTGCTGATAGGGAGAAAGTTTTAGTGGTCTGGATAGAAGATCAAAGCAGCGTCAACATTCTCTTAAACCAAGGCCTAACCCAGAGCAAGGCTCTAATTCTCTTCAATTCCGTGAAGGCCGAGAGAGGGGAGGGAGCTACAGAAAAAAGTCTGAAGTGGGCAGAGATTGGTTCATGAGGTTTAAGGAAAGAAGCCGTGTCCATAGTACAAAAGTACCAGCAGCAAGTATTGATGTCATCGCCACAGCAAGTTTTCCAGAAGATGTAGCTAAGGTGGTACACGAAGGTGGCTGCACTTAAGGACAGATTCTCCATACAGACGAGAGAGACTTCTAGTGGAGAAAGACGGCATCTGGGACTTTCATGGTTAGAGAAGAGTAGCCGATGTTTGGCGGCAAAGCTTCAAAGAAAGGCTGACTGTCTTGTCAAGGCTAATGCAGCTGGTGACCCCAAGCTGAAGCCAATGCTCATTGATTCTGAAGTCCTAGGTCTCTGAAGAATTAAGCAGACTCAGGGACGCCTGGGTGGCTCAGCGGGGCCTGACCCTGGAGACCTAGGGTCAAGTCCCACGTTGGGCTCCCTGCATGGAGCCTGCTTCTCCCTCTACCTGGGTCTCTGTCTCTTTCTCTGTGTGTGTGTCTCTCATGAATAAATAAATAAAATCTTAAAAAAACAAGAATTAAGCTGACTCTCTTCTGCCTGTGTTCTCTAAATGGAATATTAAAGCTGAATGGCAGCACATCTGTTTGAACAAGGCTTACTAAGGTTTTAAGCTCACTGTGGAGACCTAGTGCTCAAGGAAAGATTCCTTTCAGAATATGGCTCTCTATTGGCAGTGCACCTGACCATTCAAGAGCTCTGTGTAGAGGCACAATAAGATTCATGTGGTTTTCACGACCGCTAACACAATAGCCATTCTGCAGCCCACAGACCAACGGGTAATTCTGACTTTCAAGTCTTATAATTTAAGACAGACATTCATAAGGCTAGAGATGCCATAAACACTGATTCCTATACTGGATCTGGGCAGCAAGGTAAATAGAACATTTTCTAAATGCCATTAAGAATATTTGTGATTCAAAGGAAAAGGCCAAGGAGTGTAACCATGAAGAGGAGTTTGGAAGAAATTGATTGCAACCTAGGGTATTTAAAATATTTTCTGTGTGGAAATAATTGAACCGCAGACTTTGGTCAAAGTTATTCATATTATACAAATGGTAGTGACCCTTAGAGGAAATTAGAGGTATGATTTTTTTTATGTCTGTGTTTGGGGAACTTTTCATATGTTAACCCATTTTTTTTATTGGAGTTTAATTTGCCAACATATAGCATAACACCCAGTGCTCATCCCCCAAGTGCCCCCCTCAGTGCCCCAGTCACCCCAACCCCCACCCACTTCCCCTCCACTACCCCTTGTTCATTTCCCAGAGTTAGGTCATTTTTGAATTAAAAATTCCCAATTCATTCTAGTTATGTCAATGTAATCAAATTTTATACCTTACATGAAAGCATATTCAATCATTTTATTCTAACAAATGTTGTCAAGTATTGAGAAAGCATATATAGATTTTCTGCAGGATACTAAATGATTCCCTTTGCGTCTTCAGAGCCATTCCCTCTACTCCCCATTCCTGCCACTGAATTCAGGTATGCACTGTTGTCTTAGGCCACATAAGTTACTTTTGCTTTTTCTGGAATTTCATATAAAAGAAATCACAAATTGTCTGGATTCTCTTCCTTAGCCATATTTTGGAGGTTCATGCATTTTATTGCATGCATCCTTAAGTTCTTTCCTTTTTAGTAAATATGATTTAGCCAAATCTCACTGTATCATATTTGATTTAGTAAATTTGGAATCTCTGGCATTCTTTCGTCATAGCCAGTTTTCCCTCCCCATTCCCACACATTGGTGTTCTTATATCTGAGGAATCTCTGCACAAGACTGAATCATTTGCTTTGACCATCCTAATAAGCAAGTACACACCATATCCTGAAATATCAATCCCTAAAAGCATGTATCGCCCTATAATGGCCTTCTGACATAAGTATCTGCTAAAGGAAAATTAATCGGTAGGAGCTATTCTCCTACGCCTTGGTGACTACTCCTCAATTCCCATTCTCCATGGCAATTGGAATTACAGAATTATGGGAATTGTCTTTAGAGGAAAGTAACAAAGATACATGAAGAGGAAAAAATTCAACAAAATTCACCATTTTGTTGCTCTGTTTGGCATCTCATCCCAAGTCCAAATTAATACCATCTACTCTCCTTTTTGGATGCAGCATGTTGCAAGATTCAACCTACATTTCTCCTTTGCACTAGTAGCTCACTTGACCCTTTGGTTTTTACACCCACAAAGACTTGCTGTAGAATAGTACACTGTCCTACCTCGTGTCTTTGCTAACCTCTCACAAATCTGCATATTTGGATTAAAGTTCTACTGTCAGTTATATATGGAATCACAAAACATTGTAATTATAAGAAATCATAAATGTGCATATTCTTACTACATGAGTCTTATATTGATCAAGTTTCAGCTGAAGGTAGGATTTCTGTAACCACACTGGAAAGAAAGGAGCTAGGTAGTGGAGGCAGTACGGCTTTTAAAAGTAATGGAGAAAGGGAAAGAAAAGTTTGAGCACCGGAGAGAATGCTGTTGAAACAAACCAAAGATCTCATTTCAAAACCCTGTGAGGAAAAAAAAAAAAAAAACCCTGTGAGAATGGTTCAAGTAGCTTAATGAGAAATCACAGTGACTCTCAGGTATTTCTGAGAAAGCATCTACCTACGGTCTTAGCAGTAACGTTGGTAGTTTTCAAATACTTTTGAAAATGCACTGTGATTCTACCTTGCGCTCTCCAGCCTGAGTACAAACTGAAATGCCTCTGCTTCCCTTCCAACTTCCAGATTTTGCACCAAGTCCTCTTACCGACAAATCATAAACTAGAACCAGACAGCAAGGGACACCCTCAGAAGCAGCATCCCAGTGTCTCCACGGTGCTGAGAGAACAACTAAGGATGTATAATGTGATGTTGAGTTGGCAACAGACAGTTCAACACAGATACTTTGAAAATAACCAATTCAAGTCTCAGAAATTGCAAATTAGTGCTTTCATCACTGCATCAGCCCAAAGTGTGATGCCAGTATTTGGGCAACTTAGAAGAGATGAGATTTGGGGCCTCTGCGTGGCTCAGTTGATTAAGCATCCAGCTTTTGGTTTCAGCTCAAGTCATGTTCTTATGGGTGGTGGAATTGATTCCCATAGGGCACCACCCTCAGAGGGGAGTCTGCCCTCTGCCCATCCCCCTCATCATTCTCTCTTACTCTCTCTCTTTCTAAAATAAAATAAAGTTTTAAAAAGAAAAAATAAGAGATGAGATTTATTTTGCACCTTCTTTTCAATTTATTCCCACTATATAGGACACTCTTTCTTGATCCTGACATTATGAATGCTTAAATCCATGCAATCCACTCATATTATTCCTAATACGTTTACTACCTGGTTGAAAATTACATTTCTACACAGTGGAATAGAGGAGCTTCTCAGAGGAAAGAATGAGAAGAAAAGTGAATAAAGTAGGGTAATAAATTATTTTATTTAGTAATAGTGTAATTCCCCATGAAGCTAGTGCAGGTCTAAATATTAAGCTCTAGAATGTTTGAAGGAGAATAAGACCACTGTAACAATGTCTTCTAAAGGAAACTCTTTTTACTCAGTAAATCCCAGATCTTGAATGGATCGCTGATGTACATTTATTCACTAATCAATGAAATATTTTTTTATATTTGTATTTATTTATTTTTTAAAGTCTGTATTTAAAATCCAGTTACCATACAGTGTAATATTAGTTTCAGGTATACAACCCAGTGACTCCACACTTTCACACCACACCCAGTGCCTATCACAACAGATGCACTACTTAATCCCCATCGCCTATTTCATCCATCCCCAACCCATCTGCCCTCTGGTAACCATCAGTTTGTTCTCTATAGTTGAGAGTCTATTTATTGATGTGTCTCTGTCTTTTTTTTCCTTCCTGCTTATTTGTATTGTTTCTCAAATTCCACGTATGAGTGAAATCATATGGTGTCTGTCTTATTCTGACTGACTTATTTAGATTCACATAATATTGTCTAGTTCCACCCACATCATTTCAAATGGGAATATTTCATTGCTTTTTAATGGTTGAGTGATATTCCATAATATATCACATTTTCTTTATCCATTCATCAGTGGATGGACACTTGAGCCTTTCCATAATTTGGCTATTGTAGCTAACAATGCTACAAACATCGAGGTGCATGTGTCCCTTGAAATTAATATTTTTGTAAATACCTATTAATACAATTGCTAGATCATAGAGTAGTTCTGTTTTTAACTTTATGAGGAACCTCCATACTGTCTTCCAAAGTGGCTGTACAGTTTATTCCTCCCAAAAGTGCAAGAGAGATCCCCTTTCTCCACATCCTCGTGAACAGCTCTTATTTCTTGTATTAGTGATTTTAACCATTCTGACTGGTGTGAAGTGATATCTCATTGTAATTTTGTTTTTTATAATAAATTTATTTTTTATTGGTGTTCAATTTGCCAACATACAGAATAACACCCAGTGCTCATCCCGTCAAGTGCCCCCCTCAGTGCCCGTCACCCAGTCACCCCCACCCCCCGCCCACCTCCCCTTCCACCACCCCTAGTTCTTTTCCCAGAGTTAGGAGTCTTTATGTTCTGTCTCCCTTTCTGATATTTCCTACCCATTTCTTCTCCCTTCCCTTCTATTCCCTTTCACTATTATTTATATTCCCCAAATGAATGAGGACATATAATGTTTATCAATTTGCATTTCCTTAATGAGTGTGTCTGTTAGCCATCTGGATGTCTTCCTTGAGTATGTGTCTATTCACGTCTTCTGCCTACCTTTTTTATTGGATTGTTCATTTTTGGAGTGTTGAGTTTTATAAGTGCTTCATATATTTTGGATACTAACCCTTTATTGGATATGGCATTTGTAAATATCTTCTCCCATTCTGTAGAATGCATTTTAATTTTGTTGGTTATTTCCGTTGTTGTGCAGAAGCTTTCTATTTTGGTGTAATCCCCATGGTTTGGTTTTGCTTTCATTTTCTTTGCCTCAGGAGATATATCTAGAAGAAAGTTGCTACAGTCAGTGTCAAAGAGGCTACTGCCAGTGCACTCCTTTAGAACTCTTATGGTTTCATATCTCACATTCAGGACTTTAATCCATTTTGAATTTAATTTGTGTATTGTATAAGAAAGTGGTCCAGTTTCATTCTTTTGCATAGTGCTATCTAACATCATTTGCTGAAGAGAATATCTTTTTCCCTTCGGATATTCTTTTTTCCACTGTTTAAATGAATTGACCATATAGTTGTGGGCTTATTCTGGGTTTTCTACTCTATTTCATTGATCTATGTGTCTATTTTGTGCCAGTACCATACTATTTTGAGCACTACTGCTTTGTAATATAACTTGAAGTCAAATTGTGATTCCTCCAGCTTTGCTTTGCTTTTTCAAGATTTCTTCCACTATTCAGGGTCTTTTGTGGTTCCATACAAATTTTAGGATTGTTTGTTCTAACTGTGAAAAATGCTGTTGATATTTTGATAAGAATTATTTTAAATCTGTAGAATGCTTTGGGCAGTACAGACATTTTAACAATATTTGTTCATCCAATCCATAAGCATGGAATGTTTTTCTATTTGTTTTTCCTTTCCTTTCATCATTGTTTTATACTTTTCAGAAAATAGTTCTTTCACCTCTTTGATTAGGTTTATTGCTAGGTATCTTATGGTTTTTGGTGCAATTGTAACTGGAATTGATTTCTTCATTTCTCTTTCTGTTGTTTCATTATTGGTGTATAGAAGTGCCAATGTCCAATAGATTTCTGGACACTGATTTTATGTCCTACAACTTTACTAAATTGTGTATCAGCTCTAGAAATTTTTTGATGGAGTCCTTCAGGTTTTCTACATAGGCATCATGTCATCTGCAAATAGAAAAAGCTTTGCTTCTTCCTTGCATTTTTCAGTGCCTTTTATTTCTCCTTGTTGTCTGATTGCTAAGGCTGAGATTTCCAGTACTATGTTACATAAGTTGTGAGAGTGAGATCCCTGTCTTGTTCCTGACTGTATGAGAAAAGTTCTAATTTTTTTCTCCATTTCAGATGATATTGGCTGTGGGTTTTTCATCTACAGCCATTATTATATTGAATTATGTTCCCTCTAAACCTAATTTCTTGAATTCATACTTATATGTATATAGCCACATGTGAAACTTATTCTAACAAGGGTGTCACCTCATTAACAATTAAAATATGATTACTAATATGAAAATGTTGCATAAGGAATTATGAAAGTTTGCAAAAACCAAAGAATCAAGAAGATTACTATAAAGGGTGAAATAAAGCTAGCATTTACAAGAACAAATGAATAAACAGATGAAAAGCAGAAATAGACCATAAATACAGAGAACAGACATGTGGTTGCCAGAGGGGAGGGGGGCTGCAAATAGCTGAAGAGGAGTGAGAGGTCCAGGCTTCCAGTTATGGAATTAATGAGTCACAGGAATAAAATGTGCAGCATAAGGAATATAGTCACCGCTCCTGTAATTGCTCTATATGGTAACAGATCATAGCTATACTTGTGGTGCACATAGCATAACGTAAACTTGTCAAGTCATTATGTTTTCCACCTGAAACTAATATAACAATGTAACTAATGTACTAATGTAAAGAATAGTTATGTGTCAACTATATTCAAGCATAAACAAACAAACAAACAAACAAACTCACATCGATGAATGATTAGAAGTGAATTGAGATGCCAAATAAACCACTTCCAGCAGGGAAAAGAACATATGTGAATGTGAATGACTTTCATTCACTATTTCATTTAACCTTTACAATATCCTATAAGAGTACTAGTCTTCTCATTTTCTGAGTAGAGAAATTGATAGAAAGGTTAAATAAATTTTGTAAGTGTACAAAGATATTGAGTCTCTTAAGGAACCTCAAAATTTAGGCACAGTGATCCGGTTTTTAAGATAATTCATTATGTGAATTGTGGTTTCATTTCTGTCTCTCTGTTTATAGAATGTATGAATGGTTTCCAACATCTGTGAAGGCTAGAAAGCAATAAAAAGGGCTCATTCTTGTCTGTAGGAGGGAAATTTTGAAATGTCATCAAAATATGGTACTCATATATATATTTTATTCTAGTATTTGTATATGTGCAAATGAATGCATAAAATGGACTTAGCATTTAAGCTAATGATGTAAAATTGTTAGCAAGCTAATTCCTTGAATCTTAACGAATAATGAAATTATTAAACTATTAGAAGTTTCCTCTGGCATTCTATGAAGAAGAGGAGTCCCATCTGTATAAATTTTATACTTTATTTACTAATTCAGAGACAGAGACACAGGTAGAGGGAGAAGCAGACTCCATGCAGGGATCCCGATGTGGAACTCAATCCCAGGATCCCGGGATGATGCCCTGAGCCAAAGGCAGAAGCTCAACCACTGAGCCACCCAGGTGTCCCCATCTGTACAATTTGACAAGGAATGATTTCCATTACATATTGTTAACTTAAAAAAAGAAAAATTACCAAACATTTTCTGTAGAAAAATTGTATTACCACTGTATTAAAAAATATGCTCTCCAACTATGTGAATATCACTATGTTTATGAATGAAATTTCTGATAGAATATTTAATACTGGTTAATTTGAAAATCTGAGGGCAATTGGAGGGTTAGTTAGTAACATAAGGGCCGTTCTGTCTGTCGTTATATACCACTGATTTGATAACTGATTCCTTGACACTTATTTCTCATGGTATTATATCTATATACCTCTTGAAATTAAAATATTAAAAACTGAGTTTTGTAGTACAACCTGAAATCTGGCATTGTGATGCGCCCGGATCTGGTTTTCTTTTTTAAAATTCTCCTGGCTATTCGGGGTCTTTTCTGATTCCACACAAATCTTAAAATAATTTGTTCCAACTCTCTGAAGAAAGTCCATGGTATTTTGAGAAGGATTGCATTAAACATGTAAATTGTCCTGGGTAACACTGACATTTTCACAATATTAATTCTTCCAATCCATGAGCATGGAACATTTTTCCATCTCTTTGCGTCTTCCTCAATTTCTTTCAGAAGTGTTCTATAGTTTTTAGGGTATAGATCCTTTACCTCTTTGGTGAGGTTTATTCCTAGGTATCTTATGCTTTTGGGTGCAATTGTAAATGGGATTGACTCCTTAATTTCTCTTTCTTCAGCCTCATTGTTAGTGTATAGAAATGCCCCTGACTTCTGGGCATTGATTTTGTATCCTGCCACACTACCAAATTGCTGTATGAGTTCTAGGAATCTTGGGGTGGAGACTTTTGGGTTTTCTATGTAGAGTATCATGTCATCGGCAAAGAGGGAGAGGGAATAAAGGGGAAAGGAGAACAAATAAGTGGGAAATATCAGAAAGGGAGACAGAACACGCAAGACTCCTAACTCTGGGAAACGAACTAGGGGTGGTGGAAGGGGAGGAAGGTGGGGGGTGGGGGTGACTGGGTGGCGGGCACTGAGGGGGGCATTTGACGGGCTGAGCACTGAGTGTTTTTCTGTATGTTGGCAAATTGAACACCAATAAAAAAAATAAATTTATTATAAAAAAAGAGTATTGAGCCTTGAAAACATATTCTAAAGAAAAAAATAAAAATAAAAAATAAAAACTGAGTTTCAAATATGCCTCTGAGTTTCAAAATATTACAAATCTCTCTTGATGGATTCATTCTTCTTTGTGCTAGTGGAGATGTATAAATGAATAAAACCTGAGTGCTATCTTCAATGAAGCATTGGAGCTCAGCTCTATATTTAATGAACCCTAAAGGAATTGAGAATAAATCATCTTCTGAGTGAAGACCAAGTGCCATGTGCATACTAGAAAAATGAAATACAGCCAAGGGGAAACTAGTTTGATTATATATGCTGGTAGCTACAGTTTTGCTTTTGTCACTATATTGCTTGGCTCTCTGGAAGATGTATGTCATGACATCACTATACCTCTTGGGTCCATCTCTCTTACCTCTTGCCTTTCTTTATTCTGGTCTCTCATACATTTATACAGGGACTAGCAAAGGTAAATTTGTTTTCCTTTTATCCATTGAAATGGCTTACCTTTCGGTCATTAAGCAGTGTTCCCTGGAAATTTACCTAAAGAACTCTCAGGTTTACAATAGTAGCTTTTAAAAATTCATATCAGAACAATGTTTATGTTTATATAGAAAGATAAAATAAATAAAGAAACCTTACTTTACTTATAGGAGAAGCTGTAGAAAACTGGTATGCAATCAAGCCTGCATTTTCTTTGTGTAAAAGGCTTTCATGTCATAAAGGAAGGATGAACTAATGACAAAAAGTCTCAGGAAGTAGCTTATGAATGCATTGCCTCTAATATTTTAAGTGAATTGAGAAAATCCGGGATGATATTTCTTTTTTTAAAATATTTTATTTGTTCATGAGAGACACCGAGAGAAAGGCAGAGACATAGGCAGAGGGAGAAGCAGGCTGCCTGCAGGGAGCCCGATGCGGGACTTGATCCCCGTACTTCGGGATCAAGACCTGAGCTGAAGGCAGATGCTGAACCACTGAGCCACCTAGGCGTCCCTGGGATTATGTTTCTGTCTGGAATCATTATACATATCAGAAAGTAAGTGTATCCTGCATTTGTCGAAAATATATTTTTTATATTTTTAGTATATCTTCTCCCATTCAAGAGTTATTTTTTGGAATACATTGCAGGATCCCCAAATGATCACTTTAACATATTTACTATTTATAATTTTATATTTTAATGTTTCTTCAAAATAGAATAGTAGTCTCTGCCTTTTGGTATGCCAATTTTGTTGCAATGTGTTGCAAAAATGTGTCTAAAGGAAGACAATGCTGATATTCAGGAAAAAATTAAAAGAAGGAAAACTATACAAGCTTTGACACTTCGGACCTACTGACTTGTCCAGTTCATGCTATAAAAAGAAGTACAATAGATATTATTGAGAACTATAGCATAAATAAAATGCTTGTTGCCAAGATAAGGGGAGAACAACACAGACAAAAGCCATATAGACTATAGTTTAGCAATTTGTCGTTCTATAAAGTAAATCTTAGAATTTTCTTTATTCTACTTAGTCTTCTCCTTCTAGAAAGAAGGCAATGAGATATACTGGCCTTAAAAAAAACCCTTTATGATTCCTTCTTGTTCTCAAAAAAGTTTGAGTGAAAAGAAAAAGTGAATATAATTACAAAACAAAGCTCATTGTTAATTTACATAAGGAACATAATAAAAATGATTTAAATGGATCAATATGGAGTAAGGACTATATTATTTTTTTTTAGGACTATATTATTGATGTAAGGTCTATCTATGTGACAATATTTCTGGCTTCACTTTTGTTTCCCATAAATTAAGAATTTTACTTTTATTTATGAAAATATAATTCTAGTCCTATATTTATGTAATTGGAAACACTTCTATTCCAGTGGAGCATATTTAAAAGAATGCACAGTAAGGATAAAATAATTATAGCTATTATTAAGCTCTGGAATTGAGGTTAGGTCGTCAATTTCGACCAAAGCCTTACAATGCAATAAAGTTTTTAAATGGCCTCAAAATTAAAACTGAAAATCAGATATTTCAGTCCTTAGAGCACACAATTTTGGAAACTGGAACACAATGTCTCAATATGAAAGTAAGATACAATTACTACACATTGTTGTAGAAACATATAATTAAGAGATGTATTGTACATATAGACAATGTGGTTACAGGTACATATGTAAAGTCACTCATGAAGGGACTTTTAACATAGACCTGTGAACATGGTTTTCCTTTGCAAGAGTGGATGTTTTAAATATTTCTGTTTAAACAGGATTGAATGGATATTGCAAAACTAAAAAAAAAAAAACAGGAAAACAATTCCATTGCTTCATTCCTTGGAGCTGATAATGTGAACATTTAAATCTTTAATTCTGGGATGCCTGGGTGATTAAGCATCTGCCTTTGGCTCAGGGTGTGATCCTGGAGTCCAGGGATCGAGTCCCTCATCAGGATCCCTGCATGAAGCCTGCTTCTCCCGCTGCCTGTGTCTCTGCCTCTGACTGTCTCTCTCTCTTTCTGTGCCTCTCATGAATAAATTTTTAAAAATCTTATGAAAAAAATTATTAAAAAATAAATCTTAAATTCCTTTACTATTCACATACTCTTTCTTTTTGTTTTGTTCTTCAACAGGAGATTTTGCTTAAAGAAAATAAGAAGCAGCATGAGAAACCATACAATGATTACAGAGTTCGTTCTCTTGGGCATCTCAGATGACCCACAGCTTCAGGTTGTAATCTTTATCTTTTTATTTATGGCTTATGTATTAAGTGTCACTGGAAACCTAACCATCATCATCCTCACCTTGATAGACTGTCATCTCAAGACTCCTATGTATTATTTCCTGCAGAATTTCTCCTTCTTAGAAATTACATTCACCAGTGTTTGTATCCCCAGATTTTGGGGGACAATCGTTACTAAAATCAAGACTGTTTCCTATAACAGTTGTGTAGCTCAACTATTTTTTATCATCCTCACGGGTGTTACTGAATTTCCTCTTCTCACTGTCATGGCTTTTGATCGTTATGTTGCCATCTGTAAGCCTCTTCATTATATCATCATCATGAACAAGAAAATCTGTACCCTGCTTGTCTTTGGGTCCTGGTTACTAGGATTTCTTACCATTTTCCCACCACTCATCCTCATCCTCCAGCTAGATTTCTGTGCTTCCAACGTAATTGATCATTTCTGTTGTGACTATTTCCCCATTTTACAACTCTCATGCTCAGATACATGGCTTTTAGAGATGATTGGCTTTTACTTCGCTTTTGTTATTCTGTTCTTCACATTGGCATTAGTGATTCAATCCTACGTGAGCATCCTTAGCACCATTCTGAGACTCCCATCTGCTAGTCAAAGGAAAAAGGCTTTATCCACGTGTTCCTCTCACTTGATTGTCATTTCCATCTCTTATGGGAGCTGTATATTCATGTATGTCAAGACTTCAGCAAAAGAAAGAGCATCACTGACCAAGGGAGTAGCTATTCTCAACACCTCGATTGCCCCCATGTTGAACCCTTTTATTTATACCCTGAGGAACCAGCAAGTTAAACAAGCTTTGAAGAACTTGCTTCACAAAGTAGCATTTTCTATCAGAGAGGGAGACAAAACATGGAAGACTCCTAACTCTGGGAAATGAACAAGGGGTAGTGAAAGGAGAGGTGGGCGGGGGGTGGGGGTGACTGGGTGACGGGCACTGAGGGGGCACTTGGCGGGATGAGCACTGGGTGTTATGCTATATGTTGGCAAATTGAACTCCAATAAAAAAAAATTTAAAAAACAAAGTAGTGTTTTCTAGAAACAAATGAAAGTATGTATTAACATGAATGGCTGCCATAGTGAAGATCCAGCAATGGAAAAATGAAATTTCAACTTCTACAATATCCTTCAATACTCATCTCACAGATACTTGCAAGGCTGTGCTCATTTCCTTAAGCTTTCTTTTCTTTCTTTTCTTTTCTTTTCTTTTTTTTTTTTTTTTTTGCTTATTCCTTTTTTTTATAAATTTATTTTTTATTGGTGTTCAATTTGCCAACATATAGAATAACACTCACTGCTCATAAGCTTTCTTTTAAACCAAAAGTAACTATTGTGTCTTTCTTTCAAACCCTCTATAGTTTCCTTTTCCTCATTGATTTACAAATCTAGATCGAACGCTAGTGGCTATAAAACAAAAATCATTTTTCTGATCATTCGAAATAATAAAAGTACTTATTTTTACTTTAAAGACTTGAATAAACACACTTTGAATTAACTAATTCTTAAACCCTACATTGTTACTAACATCACATTTTTTCTTACATTTTCTTAGAGCTATAAAAAATATGAAATAAATTGGGGATTTCTGGGGGGCTCAGTAGTTTAGCACCTGCCTTCGGCCCAGGGCATGATCCTGGAGTCCTGGGATCGAGTCCCATGTCAGGATCCCTGCATGGAGCCTGCTTCTCCCTCTGCCTGTGTCTCTGCCTCTCTCTCTGTCTCTGTCTCTCTCTATCTCTCTCTCTGTCTCTCATGAATAAATAAATAAAATCTTTTAAAAAATATTAAATAGATTATCTAACAATCATATTTTGTGCATACTAGTGGCAATATCTGTCCAGTTCTTCCCACTCACCTGAGTGTTTATTTTACTGCCTATAAATTATTTAAAAATCATACATCTTTTGCTTTCTAATTATGCTTAAGGCATGTGTTATGTCTTTTTAATGTATGCCCCTTGTTTAACTGTATTATTATTTTTTAAAGATTTTATTTATTGGGGTCCCTGGGTGGCTCAGTCAGTTAAGTGTCTGCCCTCAGTTCAGATCATGATCACAGGGTTCTAGGATCAAGCCCTGAGTTGGGTTTCCTGCTCAACAGTGAGTATGATTCTCCTCTTCCTCTTGCTCTGTGATCGCTCTCACTCTTGCTCTCTCTTAAATAAATATATTAGATTTTATTTATTTCAAAGAGAGAGAGAACATGAGGAGGGGAGGGAGAGGGCCAGAGGGAGAGGATCTGAGCAGGAAGCCTGATGGAGACGCAATCCCAGGATCCTGAGATCATGCTCCGAGTTCAAGTCAGATGATTAACCAACTGAGCCACCAGCCATCCCATATCTGTGTCATTTTTTAAAATACGTAACAGAGAAAGATGTAGACAGTCACCCTTATACCTATGCCATGTGAAAGTTTGATAGGAATTTCATAAATAATAATGCATCTTCTATAGAGAGCAACTATTCTGTGCCATATGCTCAACCAGGTATGTTCTAATTAGCATCATGTTTAATCTTCACAGCTATATGGCAACTTAGGCTAATCATATCTTTCTTACGAATGTGCAAATTGATGCTTTGAAAGATCGAGGAATTTGCCTGAGGTCTTGAGGTATAATAGCCTATGTGATAACTGGATATGAAAAACACAACAAAGAGACAAAACCCTGTGTTTATTTCATGCATATTTAAAACTGTGGGAACTGGCAAATATCTATAGCTTTTACTTAGAACATGCACAATTCTACTGGTATTTTACACTCTCATATCATTTGGGCATGATTATATTATTATAGTCTAGTCAGGGAGGGTACTAATTCCTAATATTATACTTGCATATATAGTAGAACTTTAATAAACCAAAGCAAGAAACTCTTCAGCTGCCATTGATGGTGAGCAAAGACAAAAACGTATAAAGTATTAGCAGTATTATAGTACCAAAAATTGTTATTGGAAGGAAGATTAAATATATGGAGTAAGAAATGGACTTAATACTATATAGAGAATTGTCAATTTTTAAAAATGGCATAAGGTAGATGTTCACTCAGTAACAATGTGCATAAGGAACTAGATGTTCAGTTGTTAATCTCTTAAAAGTGATGTGAAGGGAAACAAACGTTACCTAGTGTGGTTGTTTGCTTGCTTTTTTTTTATTTTTTTCTGTCTCTTTGGACACTGTGCCCCAAGATTCCTTTTCAAATCCATTACTAATGTATATGATGTTTTATATTCCTTAGTGCTTTGTGTGTAGTCCTGTTCTGGCAATTTTGATTCACTGAATTATTCCCTGTGAGCCAGTGCCAAAGAGATCGGGTAAAACATTAAGTTGCTCATGTTACACAATATCTGTGGAGAAACCATGCCACATAGTTTTAAAACATCGTCTGATATTTTTTTCTTCTTCATATATTTGCTCCTTTCTCATGCTCTGTACTCAAGGAAATATATTCCCTCCAGATAAAATGGAAAGTGTAAGACAAAGACGTTAACATAGAAAGCAAAGGGGTTCGCTGGAGGACCTCTATCCAGGAGTGCTGGTTTCCCGCAGTACAACAGTGGCAACTGCTAATGTCTTTTATGTTCCAGCCACACAGCCTGTTAGTGAGCCTGCGTGAAAATCAGAGCTAAGTCAGAGTCTAGGGAGGCAAAGGAGTCTCCCAAACCTTATCATTGCTTCATTACTTATCAGCTCAACTTGTAATTCGATTAAATAGGGTATACTGGAGTCCTATTTTGCAACTGCATATAGATATTAGTATATTTTGTTTTTTTGTTTTTTTTTAATTTATTTTTTATTGGTGTTCAATTTACCAACATACAGAATAAACCCAGTGCCCGTCACCCGTTCACTCCCACCCCCCGCCCTTCTCCCCTTCTACCACCCCTAGTTCGTTTCCCAGGGTTAGCAGTCTTTAAATATCAGAAAGGGAGACAGAAAGTATATTTTGTTTTATTGGATCAATTTATTCATTCTCCGTTAAATGAAAAGCATGAAATTACCATTTCTGTGCCTCTGTTTCTAATTGAATATAGGCTATATAATACTTTCTTTAAGAAAGTCTAGACTTTAATTGTAGGTAGTTCCTGGCTATATTGAACACTTATTAGTTATATGAATATATCTAAGGTACAAAACCAGACTGACCCTAGTGCTTCATTTGGGAATAAAGACAAAGTTCCATAGGTGTGTCATAAAGACTGAATGAGATAGAACATATAAACCCTTAGTATGTCATTGGAATAAATGTCTTTGCTTAATCACAGTTACTATCAATATTCTGCCCAAAGTTGGAGATCAATTCCAAGTTAAGGAAAAGAAGATAAATAAGCCAGCTCTTCTGAAAGTGTAGTAAGTGCCACGTGGTTCATATAGCACTTTCATTTATACTACTTCAATTAATTCCCAAAACACCCTTGAATTTCACATCCATGGTAGAGAAAACTGATACTTAAGGAAATTAAGTACCATTTAAAGTTACATATATATATGAAGTTACATATATACTAAGTGGCCCATTTGTATTTAACCCACATTTCTGAAACCACAGAGCCAATATACTTTTTGTGATAACGATATAACTTAGAATTTGATAAATAAGAAATAATATTGTTTCAAAAACATCATCTTATTATTAGGTTTACATACTTTTCCTTTTTTCTTTGAATACTGATGACTAAAGAGCTGAAAGTTTGAGGGCAGTAGTTGGTATTTGCTATAAACTGCTAGCGATTCAATCCCTCCACCCACTCAGTGGGTTCTCTAGAGGAGTCTTTGCTTCTTTCAGGCCAAGAGAAGTTCTTAAAGAAAACATCTCATGGCCTAAAGCCCAGAATATTGAGTAGCTCCAGTAACGTTTGCATTGTTCAGTTATTGTTTTTCATTCTGTTGGGAGTCACTGAATTTTACCTGCTGGCTGCCATGTCCTATGACCAATACAATGCCATCTGCAAACCTGTGCATTACATGACCATCATGAATCCCAGAGTCTGCATACTCCTTGCTTACTCTTCATGGCTGATTGCCTTCTTAATCGTATCCCCTGTGCTCATGTTGCTCTTAATTACTGTAAGCCTGATATTATTGACCATTTCACCTGTGATTATTTTCCCCTGCTGCAACTTTCTTGTTCAGACGCAAAATTCCTAGAGATACTGGGGTTTTCCTGTGCTGTGTTCACATTAATGTTCACTCTGGCATTCATAGATCTGTCCTGCACATATATCCTCAGAACAATTTTGAGGATTCCTTCTACTGGTCAGAGACCAAGGCTTTTCCACCTGTTCTTCGCACATGATTGTCATCTCCATCTCCCATGGCAGCTGCGTTTTCATGTATAGTAAACCCTCAGTGGAAGACAGAGTGTCTCTGAGCAAGGGAGTTGTTGTGCTAAACACATCAGTAGCCCCCATGATGAACCCCTTTATTTACAGCCTAAGGACCAAGAAGTCAAGCAGGCCTTCATGAACAGGGCAAGAAAGATTGTATTTTTCTCAAGGAAATGAAATGCTGTGGTATCATGAATTAGACACACATTTTGCAGAGCAACTAAAAATATACAAACATGAAATTTGAGCAACTTCTTTGAATCACAGTTGCACTTATTCTTTTTTTCTTTGATTTTCTGTTTTCCTTTCTAATAATTCACAAGCACATTTAATATATTTTGTGTTCAATTGAAAGAACTTCATATGTCCTTCTGGTTCCCATTTTTCTGAACCCTTTGTTAGTTACACTTGTGCAACAAGCATAAAGCAAGTAATTATTTTACTTTGTAAGGTTTTGTTTATGAAGACAATTACCATTTGAAATGGAGGAGACACTGTTAATATTGATGTGATATTTTACTCTATACAGAAAGTATAATTTTTTTATTTTCATTGATCTCTGTCAGAAATTCCCTTTACCATATTGCAGTGTCTCTAGGAAAAAAACTTCAAATGCTATATGATTTATTGAAAACTGTGAATGCTTTCTTTTAAAAACCAAAAAATACTCCTTACTACATAGGGTATGTCCAATAATTCATCTATTAGTAAACAAAACAAAACAAAACAAAAACATAGATCTTTAACAATATATACTTTTGCAGGCATGGTGCCAAAAGTATATGTATTATCCCCATATTTTCAATATGTATTATCCCCATATTTTCAAATCCCCTAATGACTCAATAGATATACAGGTAGATGGGTAGATGGACACATACATACATTTGTATACACATATTGTAAAAAGTAGTGAAGAAATAGATGCCTTAGATATGTAGGATAATTCCACTTTCTCTTTGGCACTAGGCTCTGCTTCCTGTCTATGTGAAACATGTACGTATAGCTCCTCCTGTAGGTTTGGACTAGTTTGAAACTGGGCATGTATTTAAGTTAATTTAATGCCTAAATGGCAAAATCATTTAAATTTTGTAGGAGATAAAAGTTTCTTAATGGAGGAAAAGTTTCTATTTCATATTAAGTTATAATTTCACCTGTTAATATACTCTCCCACTCATTCCACTTAAGGTATTAAATATCTAAAATATTTTGGAAAGACATATTTGTATTGTGCAGATGTGTGTGTGAGAAAATGAAAGATCATGAATTCTATAAAGTATTTTAAATAATATAAACCACTTTTTAGTAAGAGAAAATATACTATCCTCCTAATTAGTGGTGCAAGATTCCTAATGATCCCTAAGCAATATATTCAATTGAGAAATACAGAGCAGGAGTTGTTGAGAAAAAATTAAGTGATAGAAAATTGAAGAAGACTCAAAATGTAAAAGAAAACTTATGAACGGTATTTCAATTTCATCCTATCTGATGTATAATTTGGATGTTAAAGCAGGCAAATCATTGACACATTTAGGGTTTCTATAACCTCTTAACATATATTTTCCCACTGGTGAATCAGGTGTCAGATAAATCATATATAATATACTATAGGGATAGAAATTAATTTGTCAAGCAGATAGCATAATTAGCTATCAATAAGTAGTAACAGGTGTTATTAATATTGGTCTCTATAGCTCCCTGCTAGAATTGTGAATAAGTACAAATGATATTTGTGAAAATTTATTTTGCAATCTATCCATTTATATTTTTAATGGAATGATAGTGTTGTTAACACTAGGCAATATGTGGTGCAACAATGTTCTTCAAAATAATTCATCTTCAACATCTTCAGAACTTATTCATCTTACAGAATTGAACTTTATACCAGCCAAAAGCAAGTCCCTATTTCCCACAATGCTCCTTCCCAAAGCAGCAACCATTCTACTCTCCATTTCCATGAGTTAGACTAATTGTAACATCTCATATAAGTGGAATCATGCAATTTTTTATCGTTCTGTGTAGCTTGTTTCACTTAGGGTAATGTCCTCCAGATTAATTAATATTGTCTCATATCTCTAAAATAAATGAAATGGAAGAGAAAGGAATAACCATCAGCGAAATAACCAGATTTTGTCCTGCAGAGCCTTTCTGATGATCCTGATCTTCTGACTGTGATTTTAGTCTTCTTAGTTATCACATGTATGTTAGGCATCAACAGAAACCTGACTATTACCACCCTAACTTGGGTGGGCTTTCATCTACAGATGCCTGGGAATTTCTTAGCTACAAATTCTCTTTCTTAAAAATCTCATTTACAATTATATGTATACCTAGATTTCTGGGAGCAATTGCCACCAGGGATAATATCATTTTATATAACAGTTGTGCAGCCCAATTATTTTTATTTATTTTCATGGGGGTGACTGAATTCAAATTCTAATTGCCACATCCTTTGATCACTATGTTGCCATTTGCAAGATCCTTAGGTATACAACCATCATGAACAGGAAACCCTGTAACCTATTTATGCTACGTGCATTGCTGGGCAGATTTCTGACAACTTATACTCCTCAGCCAACTGGATTACTGTGTTTCCAATGTCATTGATCACTTTGCATGTGGCTGGCTATCTTTCCCTTTTACTACTATCTTATTCTAATGCATAGCTCCTAGGAGTAATTGGCTTTTTACTTTGTTTGGCTACTTTACTATTTACTTTGGCATTTGTGATTTTGCTCTATATATACATCACATCTGCTAATCAGAGAAAAACGTTTTTCTCTACTCGTTCTATTCACATGATTGCCATTTCTGTTTCCATTTGTGTTAATTCTTCTGCAAAAGAAAAAAAAGAAGCATCATTGACAAAAGGAGTAGCGATTGTCAATAATTCTGTTGCTCTCATGCTGGATACTTTTATTTACATCCTAAGGGACCAGAAAGTACACAATCCTTCAAAATTTGGTCCTTGAAGTACTGTTTCATGCAAACAAATACAAGTTTTGGGTAGTATTAATGAATGTTATCATAAAGATTCAACAAAAGAAAATGAAATTTAAACTAATTTGTACTATCTTCCTATATCCATGTCACACTACAGGAAATGCTGAACTCACTTGCTAAACAGGTTTGATAATATGGATGTGGCTGATTGTGCCTTCCTTTAAAACTATCTCTAGGTTCCATGTCAGTGATTTATGACTGTGAACATAAAACGTAGTTATGGAACATAAATCATGTGTTAACTATTCTGATTAATCGAAATGTCTTATCAAACACACTAATTCCAAAAGATATATAAACTCCTGTGTCTTTTGCCATATTATTCACAATTGCCAATACAGGAAGCAATCCAAGTATACACTGATAGATGAAAGGATAAAGAAGATGTGGTGTGTGTGTGTGGGGGGGGAGTGTATCTAATGGAATATTGCTCAACCATAAAAAGGGATAAGATCCTGCCATTCAAAACAATATGGATTGACCTAAAGGATGTTTTGTCAAATGAACAAAGTCACATAGAAAGATACCATACAATTTCACTTATATGGAATCTCAAAAACAAAACAAAGCAATAAAAAAACAAGCAAACAAAACAGAAACAGATTCATAAATACAGAGAACAAACTTATGGTTGCCAGAAGGAAGGGATGGAGAGATGGGCAAAATGTGTGAAGGGGAGTAGAGTGTCCAGACTTTCAATTATGGAATAAATAAGTTACAAGGATAGAAGGTACAGCATAAGGAATATCAACGCTATTGTAATAATCTCCATATGGTGGTAGATGGCAGCTACACTTGCAGTGAGCATAGCATAATGTTCAGACTTGTTGAAATGCTGTTGTACAACTGAGACTAATGTGTGTTAACCAAACTCCAATAAAAAATGTTTTATACTGTTATGACTTATAGTTAACACTGTTTCAATCAATTTATTAAAACTTTTTTCTCTTACTGATATAAAAGTATTTTTCCTTTTAAAGTTATCTGAATCAGGAAATAAATATCTATAGCACCATTGTTTTTCCATACTATTTGTAGTGCCTGTCCAATTCTTCCCTTTGATTAATAAACTTGGATGCATATGTTACTACTTACAAATTATTTGAAAGTCATGTATTGTATTTTGCTAGACATGAAGCCATGCAGTATGTCTTTTTTAATAAACTTATTTTCTTCATTATTTTTCTAAAAAAAGTATAACATAAATGTTTAGGGAGGCACGAACTTTTAATTTTTAAATTTTTAAAAAAACTTTCTTTCTTTCTTTCTTTCTTTCTTTCTTTCTTTCTTTCTTTCTGACAGAGAAAACATATGAGGGTTGGAGGACAAGTAGATGGAGAGGGACAAACAGATTCTGCACTGGGTACAAAGCTTGAAATGGGGCTTAATCTTACAACCCTGAGATCATGACCCTAGCAGAAATCAAGAGTTGGCCGCTAAACCAACTGAGCCACCCAGGTGCCCCAAGGCAGCCACTAACTCTTGTGTTGCCTAAAAGTTTGATAGGAATTTCATAAATAACAACTCTTCTATAGAGAGCATACATTCTATATCATATGCAAAACCAGGTGTGCTCCATACCATATTATATTTAATCTCCACGGCTATATGACAAATTAGACATGATTATCCTTTTTTACCAATGTGTAAGTTGTTGCATAATTTGCCCAAGGTCTTGAGCTACAGCAGTCAATATAATAACCTAATTTGAAAAACAAAACAAAGAAAATCTTGTTTGCTCTCTTTTACACATATTTGAAATCCTATAAAGACTTGCAAATTTTGCATAGCTTTTACTAGAATAAGCACAATTTTACTGGTGTTTTTACTCACATTATCTGGTCTGCACATAATTATATTATTACAGTCTAGTCAGGGAAGGTACTAACTCTTACTGTAATAATTGGCATATAAATTAGAACTCTAATCAATTAAAATGAGAACTTTTCAACTGCCACTGCTGGTGAGCAATAAACAGGAAAAACAATATTATAACAGTATTATGATACCAAAAACTCTCACTAGAAGGCATATTAATAATAATGGAATCAAGGAATAGTCTTAGTACAATGTGGTAGATTACCAGTTTAAAAAAAATGGCATGACATAGAGACGCATTCAGTAGAGATCTACATTAGGAATTAAGATATTTGGTTGGTAATTTCTGTCTGAAAAACAATGTCAAGGAAAGCAAACTTCACACTTAGTGAGGTTGTTTCCCTGTTCGGGTTTTTCTTTTTATGTCACATTGGACCCTGTCCTCCAGGATTTCCTTTCTAATGACAATATTTTATGTGTTAGTAGTTTATGTACCTTCCTGTTCCTCTTCTGACAATTTTGATTCACTGATTTATTCCCCTTGAATGAGTGGCAGAGAGAATAGATAAAATATTAAGTACTTGTTCAAGTTGAATCTCCATGGAAACCATGCCAAAGAGCTTTAAAACGCTTTCTGATACTTTTTTTTTTCATTTTATATATTTGGTCCTTTCTTACTCTATACAGTTAAATAAGCATATTCCTCCTGTGGGAAAAAAAATGGGAAGGATAAGACAAAATGTCAATAATAGAAAATATACTTTTTCAATGGCAAAGGAAAGGCTATCAGAAATGCTGGCTCCCCTAGATGACAATGATGGAATTTACTAATATTTTACTATTCCAGCCATTCTGTGTTTGCGAACCTATACAAAAAGTAGAGGTAAGTCAGGCATATAGAAGGTAGTGAACATCTCTCAAACCTTATCATTGGTTCATTACTTAGTTCAACATTTTATCAGATTAAATGGAATGTATTAGGGTTATAATTTGCAGCTGTTTGTATCAAATAAAAAGAGGATAGTACATTCTTTTATTACATCAGTGTAGTCTTTCAGTTAAAGACAGGAAGTTACTGTGTTTCCATCTGTGTGTTTCCAAATGAATACGGGCTATGTGGTACACAATTCAAGAGAACAGACTTTAACTGCGTATCACATTTGACACTAGTTGCTAGTATATGAATTGATGTAATGTGCATAACCTCTCTGAACCTCAGTTCTTCATTTAGGAACAAAGATAATAAAGTGTAGTAACTGTGTTATAAGAACTAAGTGAGATAAATAAGTCCTTAAATACTACTGAAATAAATAATGACTTTGCTAATGTTAAGAATTAATTCCAATGAAAAGAAAAGTAAAATAAATAAAACAGCTACTTATCTGTCCTAGTAAGTGCCACATAAATTATAGACCATGAGGTTTTGACCAGATATTCGGCCTAAACCCCTACAGATATGTGCATTACTATTTCTGAAAATACTATTAAATGTGATTTAGTGATTTTTCTCTTGATTTGTTTCTATATACAATTGCATGACTACTAAAAACCTGAGTCTACTCATCTTCATTGAATCAAAGAAGCATAAAATATTCAGATTGATTCAGGGAAATGGTCATCTAAAATGATTATGAGGAAGAGTAAAAGATAATTCCAACAGAGCAATTCTTCCAACCATTCAGTGGGATCAACTGTGGAGATCTTGTCTTTCACACAGGCAGAGAGAAGGATTCCCATGAACTTGAATTAGTCAAGAATGAATAATCAGTGCCAGAAGTGTATTTTAGTGTAATTATGAAGCTGAGCTAGATGTTATTGTCATTATTATTAAATAAATAAATTATTAATTAGTATTAATTAACTTCTTTTCCTTTTCTTTAATATATTAAGTTGAGCATGATCAATTACTTTATTGAACATTTTAATAAAGGAAAAAGAAACAGGAAAACATGATCAGAAAAGCAGATTGCTTTGGAGATACCCTCAAATATATTTTTTAAATTACTTTTATTAGGCTTAACTAAAGAACTCAGTAAATGCATAAGATGAAAAAAATAGACTTTCAAAATTAATACATTACTAAGGGAGTTTTCCACCTAGCACAATAGAAATCACTTTCTTTTATTTAAAATACCAGAAATTAAGTGGAACCAGTCAAAATATTCTCTTGGACTGTCAAATGGACATTCTTTAAGACTTAAATCTCATGTATTTTTTTAGAGTCCTTTTCTTACCTTGAGCATCAATGAAATTGCCATTGACTAATTTATCAGATGTTCACTGTTAATATTTACTTGATGGTAAGGATTTCAGAAAGGTAAGATATTGATATGTTTTAAGAACAAAAGCCCTGAAGATGTTTTCTAGCCTTCTTATTTAGCCAATGTTCAGTATTATTTTTTTATTTAAATTTTAAATGGCTCAGTGAATCTGCCTCCAAAATCCTTAGAAGGCAAGTCAAAATTAATTGTGATGAAAGGAGTGGAAGGAAATGTGTATCTTAGTAGCATAAGTCATTACACCGAACTGGAATAAATATAAATAAATGTATATTTAGATGATGAGATAACTAAATGAAGCAGAAGTATTCCAAACGATCTTAAATGTTATAATCTAACTGTACATCCAAGTGGGATTTAATCTAAGGGCAGAAAGAATAGCTTAAAATGTCTTAAATTGCTCCTAGGTAGGAATAATATCATGGATGATAGTGCTGTCACTGCTATTCTAATGCTGTTGTATGTGCAGTGTGAGGAAAAGAAGTAAATGAAGGTTAGTGTGATACAATTTTATCTAATTCTATTCATAGCCAGGGCTCTTATTCTGAGATAAAGCTAAAAGTGGTTTCATAAAAATACTGTAGTTCTAAGTTCGAATGGTACATTGAAATTGCACTGATAGGCATTTTGCTTTGAAATTATATATATATATATATATATATAATGTTCGCTGGCCCTGTCCACTGAAAATACCTAGAAAGGATGATCGAACTCATAGTAATTATCACAGCTAGTCCCCAGATTCTTCTTCTTGATTTACCATTTCCTAACCAATGTAAGGAGATTTCTTTGGAGAAATGACTCAGTCTAGGTCCAATACAGAAAAATACAGCATGAGCCTGGGAACACTTGTGCTGCAAGATGAGAAGGAAACAATTAAGAAGAAAAGTATACTGTCCAAAAGAGGATTTTTTCCCTGTAGCAAAAGCACTTCAAAGAGAGAGTGATGCCAATTTAAGCCTCCCTTGAAATATTTATGGCAATCATTAATGTGACCTATACAATAAATACAAAATTTATAAAGCCATGTATTCATAAAGATACCAACAAAAAGATCCTAGAGAACCAACTTTGACTACTGAATAGAAATAAGGTAGTTTTTCATCTGAGCTTTTCCATATAAACTGTAACAATATATAAACAAATGGTAAATGACAGATTCAGAGCATAACTATTTGCCACACATAATCAATTAATGGATCCAGCCATTAATCAACAATGGCTGCTAAGAATAAAAAAAAGAAGACAATTAAACACGTACCTCTTGCTGAAAGTTGCCAAAAATAAATCCCAAACCTAAATTTCTGCAAAACAAATCCCAAACCTAAATTGGGATTAAGCCTCTATATCTAAGCAGCAATTACAAAAATTCATGAAGATGAGCATGCTACCAATTGAAGCATTATTGCACATGTGCCCTCCATGAATATAATAGAGTTTCCTGTGGCCTATTAATTGGGCTTTTAGGGTAAAAACAGAACACCATTTCATTATTGCAACAAAACTGATCTACAAGATTACCTTATTGCATACTTAAAGTTGCTGAGAGTAAATCTTAAATGTTCTCACCATAAATAAATAAATAAATAAATAAATAAATAAATAAATAAAATAAGAGAGAGAGAGAGAGTAAATATACAAGTTACAAGTGATATATTGTTAAGTAACCCTATCATGGTAATCGTTTCACAATGTACAACTATATAAAGTCAACACTATCATATGAGTTCTCCTTTACTAGATTAAATAAACACAGTATATACTGTCATAAATTTGAGTTATGCCTGCTTTTCTTCCATTTTTCTCCACAGTCTAATTCCCCTCTTCTGATAAGTAATTTCCAAAAAATCTTGCATCCCCGCTGTGATTTACTTCTGCATTAGTAACTATGTCACTATCTGAACTTATGTCACTATGTGAACTGACAATTGTATTTTTATGTTAAATGTATGTTTTATTATTTTATTTAGATATACACTTATTTGATATTAACTAATATGCATTATTAGTTTATATAATTATGCATTATTAGTTTATATAATTATGTAACAAATGTATACCTTTCTACTAGTCACATATAATTTTTATTACCAAAATATTTTAGAAATATAAACAACATTAAAATAATCAAAATAATACATTTTCTAAATCTTGAATAAACAAAATATTAGTATTAGTGGCAATATCTCTCTTTAAAATATTTAAAATATGATGAATAAATATATAGGCAATGATGAATATTGGATGGGCAAATTGACACTGAATTAAATATTGCTATTTGTGGGGCACCTGGGTGGCTCAGTGGATGAGCATCTGTCTTTGGCTCAGCTCATGTCGTGATCCTGGGTTCCTGGGATAGGGTTCCACATCAAGCCTCCATGGGGATCCTGCCTCTCACTCTGCCTATGTCTCTGGCCTCTGTGTGTGTGTGTGTGTGTGTGTGTGTGTCTCATGAATAAATAAATAAAAATCTTTTTAAAAATTGCTATTTGTACTAAGGTTTAAATTAACATGTGTATTAGCATTTTAAAAATGACCAAACTATGTGCTTTATAATAGCTATTATTTAAATTAGAACTATGAAATAAACTTGCTTCTCAATGCTTCAACACCAACAAAGCCTAAGGAAAAACAACAAAGAGGATATATTTAGAAAAATTTATATTTCCAGATGATTAAAAATAGATTGAGGGTTTATTTTTTATAAGAAAGTAAGTTTCACAACTGCTTTTATTACTCATGAAATGTTAAGTAATTGTGATTAATGGAAGTAATTATTTTGTAGAAGTCAACATTTCAGGTCCTCTGTGGGATACAAAGATGAACACAATTATTCTCAAGGGAGATTCACCATAGAGAAGAGTTAAAAGGCTATTGAGAAATGCAACAATGGCTTCCAGAAATCCCTCATGATCTATAATAGAGCACAGATATGGCCTGGACTTGGCCTTGTTCCCAGGAGATCAATGAACAACTTTGTTTTGAGGCCCAAACAAGTAGACTTGGAAAATTTGAGCTATAAGTGCAAGCGAAGGGAAGCCAAACTAAGAATGTGTACTCATAACTCAATGATGGTATATCCCTCTCAGTCCTCTCTTTAAATATTGCTTTCCTAAGTTTTAAGATTAACATTATTGAAGAGGACTATCATATTATTTCCACATTTTTTTAAGGTTTCTAACATTCCATATGTATTTTGTGACTGTTTATTTTGAGCAAATATAAAATAGAGACAGGGCAAATCAAATTTGACTAGGGTGAACTTTGCTAGAGAGTGGCAGAGAAGCAATGATTTGCATTCTATTCTTCACGGCACAAGTGTGACTGTTTAAAATAAAGGAGGAAACTGACATAATTTTAGCAAAGAAAATCTACAATATAGTATATCCGGCACAGGTGGGAACTGGCTGAATATGCTAGCACAAATAGAAGACATTTTCCTGTATGTTTCTGAAGTAATCTTATGGCTCATCGGTGTCATATAAAGGTAAGTATGAGGAAGAATTTCAAGAGAATAAAATTGCTTTTCATAAAGCTAAGAAAGGAAGATGTTCAAATGGAAAATGCACTGGGCAACAATCTTGGTGACAGAGCTGCTAAGATCTGAGGCCAGTACTTAATTTCCCCATTTGTGCTTCAGTGTAGAATTTTAAAAAGGTAAATATTGCCTGTCCCTTAAGCAAGAGGTGAAGGACCTGTACTCTGAAAACTGTAAAACATCAATGAAAGAAATTGAAGATGATACAACCAAATGGCAAGATATTCCATGCTCATGGATTAGAATAACAAACATTAGTAGAATATCTATACTACCCAAAGCAATGTAAACATTTAATGTAATCGTTATGAAAAACTAACAGCATTTTTCATAAAAGTAAAAGGAACAGCCTAAAATTTGTATGGAATTACAAAAAAAACCCAAGTAACCAATGCAATCTTGAAAAAGAACAAAATTGGAGGCATAACAAAACCATACTTAAACCAAACTCAAAACAGTATGGTACAAGAGGGAAAGTAGATACAGACATCAATGGAACAGAATAAAAAGCCCAGAAACAAACCATGATTCAATTACTCTTTGACAAAGGAGACAAAAATAGGCAGTGGGAAGATCATCTTTTCCACCAGTGGGGCTGGGAAAACTGGAAAGCTACATGCAAAGGAATGAAATCAGAACACTTTCTTACACAGAACATAAAATTAAATTCTAAATGAATTAAGGACCTAATGTGACACCTGAAACCATAAAAATTCCAGAAGAGAGCACAGGCTGTAATTTCCCTGATATCGGCTATAGCAACATTTTTCCTGACGTGTTTCCTGAGGCAAAGAAACAAAAGCAGAAATAAACTATTGGGACTTCATCAAAATAAAATCTCCAGCCCACTGAAGGAAACTATCCACAAAACTTAATGACAATCTACCAAATGGGAGGAAATATTTGCAAATGACATATCTGATAAAGGGTGAGTCTCCAAAGTATAGACAGAACTTATGCAACTCAACTCCATAAAAACCAAATAATTCAATTAACAAATAGGCTGAAGACATGAACAGACATTTCTCCAGAGGACGCAACCAGATGGCCATCAGACATTTGAAAAGATGCTCAGCGTCACTCACCATCAGGAAAATGCAAATCTAAACTAAACTGAGATATCATCTTACACCTGCCAGAAAGGCTAAAATAACAACTAAAGAAACAGTAAGTGTTGACAAGGACGTGGAGAAAAAGAAACCCTCATGCACTGATGGTGAAAATGTAAACTGGTGCAGCCGCTGTTGATGGCAGTATGGAGGTTTCTTTAAAAAGTAAAGACAGAACTACCATGTAATCCATTAATCCCACCTCTGGGCATTTGTCCAAAGAATATGAAAACTCCAATTTGGAAAGATACATGCACTCCTATGTTTTTGCAGCATTCTTTACAGTAGCCAAGATATAGAAGTAGCTCAAGTGTGCATGGATAGATAAATGGATAAAGAATGTGTGTGTGTGTGTGTGTGTGGAGAGAGAGAGAGAGATGAACTATTACCATACAAAGACAAGAATGAAATTGTACCATTTGCATCAACATGGATGTATGTAAAGAACACAATGCTAGCAGCATAATATAATGCTCAGCAACATGAGTCAGAGAAAGACAAATATTTGATCTCACTATGTCGAATTTAGCAACAAAACCAATAAACAAAGAAAAAAAGAGGCGTACCTATAAAGAGCAAATACATGGTCACCAGAGGAGAGGTGCATGGGGGAATGAGTGAAATCTAAGAAGGGGAATAAGATCTCACTTACTGGGGCAGCCTGGGTGGCTCAATGGTTTAGCACCGCCTTCAGCCCAGGGCGTGACCCTGGAGACCCGGGGTCGAGTCCCGCGTTGGGCTCTCTGCGTGGAGCCTGCTTCTCCCTCTGCCTGCGTCTCTGCCTCTCTCTCTCTCTCTCTCTCTCTCAGGAATAAAATTAAAAAAGAAAAAGATTGCACTTATCTTCAAGAGCACTGAGTAATGTGTGGGATTGTTGAATCACTGTATTATACACCTGAAACTAATATAACACTGTACGTTAAGTATATGGGGTTTAAAATTCTAAGATTGACTTAGAGTCAATTTAAGAAGAAAAAAAAAAGAATTTTCAAGGAATGTTCTTGAAAGTTAGGAGAGACTAGGGAACTATGTCAAATTAAAGGCGACCAAAACATTATGGAAATTAAATTAACATGTAGTTATAAACAGTGTTTTTTTCTATAAAGAAAAATTTTTAGTCACTGGTGAAACTTAAATAGGCTTGGAGAAGTACACGTTAATAATGTATCAATGTTAATGTCCTGAAAATAACGATTCTATCATGCTTATCTAGTAGAAGATTCTTTTTTGTTATAAACACATACTACTATATTGAGTAGCAGATGGAGCATCAAATGGAACAGATGACCTACATGGTGTATTTGATGGCTTTTTTTCTTTATATTTCATGTTGTTGCAAATTTTTTAAAATCGCGCAACATTTAAGTATTGCCACACTTCCAATTTGGAGCGTGGGTCACCAGCTAATGAAATCCTAACATAGACTAAGGAAGCAAGGGAGAGGTTTCTCTTTGGGGTAAACCTTCTTAATGTGCAGAATTGGTCATATTGTTCCAGGACAGTGGAATATCTGAAATTTGTGTTGATATTAACTGTAGAGTTTAAATTATTTCTAGTTTTCTTTTGGGAGAATATCTGTTCTGTTTTGCATTTCATGAAATTCAGTTTGTGCTTACAGTAATTCAAAGTAGTTTATTTCCTTCTTTGTTTTTTGGTTTGGTTTAGTTTTATTTTGTACATAACTGGTATTCCCCCAGCATTAGTCTCCAGGGGATATTTATTTTTTTCTTTCTTTAAAATTTTTAATTAATCCCCTGTGTCTCTTATGAGCAAAACAGATCAAACCGTTCTGTTTGTTAGTACACACTTTGAAGCAAGAAATATTCGTTACAAAATTTGGGTTCCTTTCATATGAGAGATTTCCCAAGACGTCTTTACATTTAGAGCATTACATTTTCATTTATGATTTTTATAGAGACATTTTCCTTCATTTTAATATACAAGAAAAGAAGATAGAGAAAATGAATCGTATCTGGCCTCGAAGAAGATTCTAATTGAATTATTTGTAATATCTGGGTTGTCATTTAATGACTGTGAGTGGAAGTGAAAGTTATTAACAGATGCATATAATTTCCAGAATGCATATCTGTTTTTAGAATCCTTCTGGAGAAAAGCTTTGCAATTAACTTTCCTCTTGAAATATTGAGTTTAAAAATATATTATAAAAGAGAGAAAATTTATCCTTTATTTTTGACCCCCGTTTCTACCATATTCCCATAGGGGGAAATTCACATCAATGTATCCTAGATATGCTAGGTCACTTGTAATTTGTGATAAATATCTAGATCCTAAATGAAAGTAATCTCAGAAGTACAAGTGAGGTAGAATTCCCTGACTTTTGAACTGTCATATATTCTTCTTTTTTTTATGTAGATACAAGAGTCAAAATTTCATGATTAAAAGCAACTGATATGAGAAGACTGAGGTATGTGAAACCAAAGAAAAATAATAAGTAAGTAAAATGAGATAAAGAGACAATGGGGAATTACTGCATCGGGACAAAATAAATAATAGTATATGTCAGGAAATTTCAATCATACAAAAATGTGTATCTCATTATTTCCATATTTCACCTCTGTTTAAAACATGTTAGTGAGCTAAGGAGTTTTGAATAAACATTACAAGTTGACATTGGTATCGTTTTTGATGTGTTAGAAGAACTTTCTCAAATAATTTTTTAGATATTCAGAGCAAATACAGACAAGCTGATGTTTTACCTAGAACATTGAAACAGAATTAAATAATTTGGAAATGATCAGCTAAAATTTCCATTTTCTTTCAGGTTCAAATAGGTTAAAAGAAAAACAAATTGGTAATGTCGTTATCATGCCTGTGCAAAAGTGGAACAATCAGTCAGAGGCGCCTAGGTTAATCTGTGCTGTATTTTTAAGTATCATCTGTCTTGTTAAATTGGATCAACCTTTTAAACTTGCTTACATTTCTGATTATATTTTTTCTGAGGTTTTTAAAAAAAAAATCTCTCTTCTTTCCACTCTTGGAGATGTTTTCCTATGTTGATTTCATAAGCCTCAAGTCTAAAATGAGGAATCAGTCAACAAAGATTGAGTTCTTTCTCCTGGGGCTGACCGATGACCCACAACTGCAAATTGTGATTTTTACGTTTCTCTTCATCAACTATGTGCTGAGCATGACTGGAAACTTAACCATCATCCTTCTCACCCTGCTACATCCCAGCCTCAAGACTCCCATGTATTTTTTCCTCCGAAATTTCTCCTTTATGGAAGCTTCAATGACAACAGTCTGTATTCCCAGATTCCTGATAAGCCTCATAACTAAAAACAAAGTCATTTCCTACAATTGTTGTGCATCTCAGTTATTCTTTTTCCTCCAATTAGAAATTGCAGAATTTTACCTGCTGGCTGCCATGTCCTTTGACCGTTATGTAGCAATCTGCAAACCCCTGCATTACCTGATCATCATGAACAATAAAATGTGCTACCAACTCCTGTTCAGCTCATGGGCCGTGGGCTTTCTGCTGTCATTTTCACCATTAGCTGTGGGCCTCACACTGGATTTCTGTGTTTCCGGAATAATTGATCATTTCATGTGTGACATTTCCCCTGTGCTGCAGCTTTCCTGCACTGACACTCGTTTCTTGGAATTGCTTTCGTTTGCCTTAGCTATTGTAACACTTCTGGTGACCTTACTATTAGTGATTCTTTCTTACACATACATTATCAAGACCATTCTCAAGATCCCCTCTGCTCAGAAAAGAACCAAGGCTTTTTCTACTTGTTCTTCTCATATGATTGTGGTCTCCCTTACGTATGGTAGCTGCATCTTTAATTACATAAAGCCAACAGCGAAGGAAAGGGTGACTTTGTCCAAAGGTGTAAGTGTTATTTATACCTCGGTTGCCCCTTTATTAAACCCTTTCATTTACAGTCTCAGAAACCAGCAAGTCAAACAAGCCTTCAAGGACACACTCCAAAAGATTTTCTCTCTTTCCAGAAAATAAAGAGAAGATTCAAGTTTCAAATCTTGGAGAAAAAAGTAAATAAAAATTTGAAATCATTTTGTAAGTTTAGTTATTCTGTCCTTCAGAGAAATATGAGTGGAAAAATTAAAAGATATTTAATGCTGTAACTCCTATCCATGTGGCCCTAAGAAGAAAAAATTTAACTTCAGGTTTATGTTCTGATTTATTTTACTATGTTAAGTCAGGACTGTTAACCATCTTCTTTTCTAAGGCAATTACAAGGGATAAGTTCATGTTATTATATTCAAGCCTCACAAGGCTTTCCAATAGGTTTCTTTAAAACTACTTAGACACCTTTTAGATTGGGTTTGTGAGTACTTTTTTCATTCTTGGTGTTGTCTTTCTACTCTCCTGTTAGTGTCCTTTGGTCACAAAAGTTTTAATTTTGATGAAGTCAAATTTTTTATTTTTTGTTTTGTTGCTTGTGCTTTGGGGGTCATATATAAGACACCATTGCTTAATCCAAAGTTGCAAAGATGGATACCTACCGCTTACACTAAGAAATTTGCTGTTTTATACCATACTTTTAGGTCTTTGATTTCTTTTTTTTATATAATTTTTTATTGGAGTTCAATTTGCCAACATATAGCATAACACCCAGTGCTCATCCCATCAAGTGCCCCCCTCAGTGCCCATCACCCAGTCACTCCCACTCCCTGCCCACCTCCCATTCTACCACCCCTAGTTCGTTTCCCAGAGGTAGGAGTCTCTCATGTGCTGTCTCCCTCACTGATATTTACCACTCATTTTCTCTCCTTTCCCCTTTATTCCCTTTCACTATTTTTCATATTCCCCAAATGAATGAGACCATATAATGTTTGTCCTTCTCCGACTGACTTACTTCACTCAGCATAATACCCTCCAGTTCCAAATGGTGGGTATTTGTCGTTTCTAATGGCTGAGGAATATTCCATTATATAGAGACCACAGCTTCTTTATCCATTCATCTGTCGATGGACATCGAGGCTCCTTCCACAGTTTGGCTATTGTGGACATTGCTGCTATAAACATCGGGATGCAGGTGTCCCGGCATTTCACTGCATCTGGATCTTTGGGGTAAATCCCCAGCAGTGCAGTTGCTGGGTCGTAGGGCAGATCTATTTTTAACTCTCTGAGGAACCTCCACACACAGTTTTCCAGAGTGGCTGCACCAGTTCACATTCCCACCAACAGTGCAGGAGGCTTCCCCTTTCTCCACATCCTCTCCAACATTTGTTGTTTCCCAATCCAATCATGAAATGGGCAAAAGACATGAACAGAAATCTCACAGAGGAAGACATAGACATGGCCAACATGCATATGAGAAAATGCTCTGCATCACTTGCCATCAGGGAAATACAAATCAAAACCACAATGAGATACCACCTCACACCAGTGAGAATGGGGAAAATTAACAAGGCAGGAAACAACAAATGTTGGAGAGGATGCGGAGAAAAGGGAACCCTCTTACACTGTTGGTGGGAATGTGAACTGGTGCAGCCACTCTGGAAAACTGTGTGGAGGTTCCTCAAACAGTTAAAAATATACCTGCCCTACGACCCAGCAATTGCACTGTTGGGGATTTACCCCAAAGATACAAATGCAATGAAACGCCGGGACACCTGCACCCCGATGTTTATAGCAGCAATGGCCACGATAGCCAAACTGTGGAAGGAGCCTCGGTGTCCAACGAAAGATGAATGGATAAAGAAGATGTGGTTTATGTATACAATGGAATATTACTCAGCTATTAGAAATGACAAATACCCACCATTTGCTTCAACGTGGATGAAACTGGAGGGTATTATGCTGAGTGAAGTAAGTCAGTCGGAGAAGGACAAACATTATATGTTCTCATTCATTTGGGGAATATAAATAATAGTGAAAGGGAATATAAGGGAAGGGAGAAGAAATGTGTGGGAAATATCAGAAAGGGAGACAGAACGTAAAGACTGCTAACTCTGGGAAACGAACTAGGGGTGGTGGAAGGGGAGGAGGGCGGGGGGTGGGAGTGAATGGGTGACGGGCACTGGGGTTATTCTGTATGTTAGTAAATTGAACACAAATAAAAAAAATAAGAAAAAAAATTTGTTGTTTCCTGTCTTGTTAATTTACCCCATTCTCACTGGTGTGAGGTGGGATCTCATTGTGGTTTTGATTTGTATTTCCCTGGTGGCCAGTGATATGGAGCATTTTCTCATGTGCTTGCTGGCCATATCTATGTCTTCCTCTGTGAGATTTCTCTTCATGTCTTTTGCCCATTTCATGATTGGATTGTTTGTTTCTTTGCTGTTGAGTTTAATAAATTCTTTATAGATCTTGGATACTAGCCCTTTATCTGATACGTCTTTTGCAAATATCTTCTCCCATCCTGTAGGTTGTCTTTTAGTTCTGTTGACTGTTTCTTTTCCTGTGCAAAAGCTTCTTATCTTGATGAAGTCCCAATAGTTCATTTTTGCTTTTGTTTCTCTTGCCTTCATGGATGTATCTTGCAAGAAGTTACTGTGGCTGAGTTCAAAAAGGGTGTTGCCTGTGTTCTCCTCTAGGATTTTGATGGGATCTTGTCTCACATTTAGATATTTCATCCATTTTTAGTTTATCTTTGTGTCTGGTGCAAGAGAGTGGTCTAGTTTCATTCTTCTGCATGTGGATGTCCAATTTTCCCAGCACCATTTATTGAAGAGACTGTCTTTTCTTTAGTGGATAGTCTTTCCTCCTTTGTTGAATATTAGTTGACCATAAAGTTGAGGGTCCACTTCTGGATTCTCTATTCTGTTCCATTGATCTATGTGTCTGTTTTTGTGCCAGAGCCACACTGTCTTGATGACCACAGCTTTGTAGTACAACCTGAAATGTTTCTATTGAGTTAATGTTTGTGCATGGTTTGAAGTAGAGAGTAAAGTCACCTTCTCCATGATAATAGTTATCACAACATGCTTTGTTGAAAAGGCTATTATCTTCCCATTGGATAAACTTGGCACCCTTGTTAAAAATCAATGGACCATAAATGGGTCTATTACAGGAGTCTCAGTTCTATTCCTTTGAGCTATTGCTCAATTGCTATGCCAGTATCACATGGTCTTGATCACTGTAGCTTTATATTAAGTTCTGAAATTGGAAAGTATTTCTCTTTCAATTTTGCCCATCTTTTTCAGTATTGTTTTGGTTACTCAGGGTCCCTTGCAATTCCATATGAATTTTAGGATCAGAATGCTCATTTATGCAAAAGATTCAGTTGAAAACTTAATAAGGATTACATTGCATTAACTCTATGGGTCAGTTTGAGACTATTATCATCTTAATTAACAATGTCAAGTCTACTATACGATAACATGAGATGTCTTTTTATTTATTCAGGACTTCTTAAATTTTATGTTTTTGTTATTTCTTGGTAAAAATGTGGCACTTCCTTGGTTAAATTTACATAAAATAACTCCTGCAACTGAACAACAAACACTCCATAATATATAGACAAAGGACTTAAAGAAGCTATACAAACAGGCAAAGAGCACATAGAAGGACACTTGAGAAGAGTAGTCATTAGGAAAATGAGAGTTAAAACCAGACACATACCACTTTACAGCCAGTAAGACAGTTAAAATACGTATGTGTATGTGTGTGTACCTTTGTGACTCTGTTCGTACATATATGTTGGTTATATCTATCACAAACAATAACAAGTGCTATTGTACATAATAACAAGTGATCGTGTACAGAATTTGGAACCCTCATACATTGCTGGTGGGATTGTAAAATGTGCAGCCCCTTGGAAAAATACAGCAGTTCATCAAGTTAAATACAGAGGGGCCATATAACCCAGAAATTCTTAACCTAGGAATTGAAAACATAGGTTCACACAAAAACTTTTACACACATTTTCATAGAAGCATCAGGCATAAGAGCCAAAAAGCAGAAGCCACGGAAGTAACCTCCAAGTGATGAATGGACAAACAAAATGTAGGACAGGTATATGTCATTTTTATTTGTTTTGCACTGTTGCACTTTACATACACTGCATTTCTCACAGTTGGAGGTTTGTGGAGATCCTGCATCAAGAAGTCCATTGGTGGGCAGCCTGGGTGGCTCAGTAGTTTAGCGCGGCCTTCAGCACAGGGCATGACCCCGGGGTCCCGGGATCGAGTCCCACATTGGGCTCCCTGCATGGAGCCTGCTCCTCCCTCTACCTGTGTCTCTGCCTCTCTCTCTCTCTCTCTCTCTGTGTCTCAAATAAATAAATAAATAAATAAATAAATAAAGTCTTTAAAAAAAAAACAAGAATTAAGCTGACTGTCTTCTGCCTGTGTTCTCTAAAGGGAATATTAAAGCTGAACGGCAGCACATCTGTTTGAACAAGGCTTACTAAGGTTTTAAGCTCACTGTGGAGACCTACTGCTCTAGGAAAGATTCCTTTCAAAATATGGCTTTCTATTGGCAGTGCACCTGACCATTCAAGAGCTCTGTGTAGAGGCACAATAAGATTCATGTGGTTTTCATGTCTGCTAACACAATAGCCATTCTGCAGCCCACGGATCAACAGGTAATTCTGACTTTCAAGTCTTATAATTTAAGACATTCTTTTTTTTAACTAATAAATTTATTTTTTATTGGTGTTCAATTTGCCAACATACAGAATAACATTCTTAAGTCTAGAAATGCCATAAGCATTGATTCCTATGCTGGATCTGGGCAGCAAGGTAAATAGAACATTTTCTAGATGCCATTAAGAACATTTGTGATTCAAAGGAGGAAGCCAAAGAGTGTAACCATGATCAGGAGTTTGGAAGAAATTTACTGCAACCTATGGTATTTAAAATATTTTCTGTGTGGAAATAATTGAACTGCAGATTTTGGTCAAAGTTATTCATATTATACAAATGGTAGTGACCCTTAGAATAAATTAGAGGTATGATTTATTTATGTCTGTTTGGGGAACTTTTCATATGTTAACCCATTTATGAATTAAAAATTCCCAATTCATTCTAGTTATATCAATGTAATCAAATTTTATACCTTACATGAAAGCATATTCAATCATTTTATTCTAATTTATTGGCGTATAGCTGTTCATAACATGTTTTTAAAATCGTTTGTATTTCCTTGGTGTTGGTAGTGATCTCTCCTTTCTCATTCATGATGTTATTAATTTGAGTCTTCTCTCTCTTCTTTTTAATAAGGCTGGCTAATGGTTTATCTATCTTATTAATTCTTTCAAAAAACCAGCTCCTGGTTTTGTTGATCTGTTCCACAGTTCTTCTGGTCTCGATTTCGTTGAGTTCTGCTCGAATCTTTATTAACTCTCTTCTTCTGCTGGGTGTAGGATCCATTTGCTGTTTTTTCTCTAGCTCCTTTATGTGTAAGGTTAGCTTTTGTATTTGAGTTCTTTCCAGTTTTTGGATGGATGTTTGTATTGCGATGTATTTCCCCCCCAGACCTGCTTTTGCTGTATCCCAAAGATTTTGAACGGTTGTATCTTCATTCTCATTAGTTTCCATGAATCTTTTTAATTATTCCTTAATTTCCTGGTTGACCCTTTCATCTTTTAGCAAGATGGTCCTTAATCTCCACGTGTTTTAGTTTCTTCAAAATTTCTTGTTGTGATTTAGTTCTAATTTCAAGGCATTATGGTCTGAGAATACGCAGGGACGATCCCAATCTTTTGGTATCGGTTCAGACCTGACAAATCATCATATTTGGATTAAAGTTATGCTGTCAGTTATATATGGAATCACAAAACATTGTAATTGTAAGAAATCATAAATGTGCATATTCTTACAACATGGGTCCTATATTGATCAGGTTTCGGCCGAAGGTAGGATTTCTGTGATCACACTGGAAAGAAAGGTGCTAGTGGAGGCAGTACGGCTTTTAAAAGTAACGAAAGAGAGAGGGAAGGAAAAGTTTGAGCACCGAAGAGATCTGTTGAAACAAACACCGAAGATCTCACTTTGAAACCCTGTGAGAATGGTTCAAGTAGCTTAATGGGAAATCACAGTGACTCTCAGGTATTTCTGAGAAAGCATCTACCTATGGTCTTAGCAGTAAAGTTGGTAGTTTTCAAATACTTTTGAAAATGCACTGTGATTCTACCTTGCACTCACCAGCCTGAGTACAAACTGAAATGCCTCTGCTTCCCTTCCAACTTCCAGATTTTGCACCAAGTTATCTCATCGACAAATCATTAATTAGAACCAGACAGCAAGGGACGCTCTCAGATGCAGCATCCCAGTGTCTCCACGGCGCTGAGAGAACAACTAAGGATGTATAATGTGATGTTGAGATGGCAACAGACAGTTCAACACAGATACTTTGAAAATAACCAATTCAAGTCTCAGAAATTGCAAACTAGTGCTTTCATCACTGCATCTGCCCAAAGTGTGATGCCAGTATTTGGGCAACTTAGAAGAGATGAGATTTGGGGCCTCTGCGTGACTCAGTTGATTAAGCATCCTGTTTTTGGTTTCAGCTCAAGTCATGATCTCATGGGTGGTGGAATTGATTCCCATAGGGCACCACCCTCAGAGGGGAGTCTGCCCTCTGCCCATCCCCCTCATCATTAGCTCTCTTTCTCTCTTTCTAAAATAAAATAAATAAATTTTTATTAAGAAAAAAATAAGAGATAAGATTCATTTTGCACCTTCTTTTCAATTTATTCCCACTATATAGGACACTCTTTCTTGATCCTGACATTATGAATGCTTAAATCCATGCAATCCACTCATATTATTCCCAATACGTTTGCAACCTGGTTGAAAATTACATTTCTACACGGTGGAACAGAGGAGCTTCTCGGAGGAAAGAGTGAGAAGAAAAGTGAATAAAGTAGGGTAATAAATTATATTATTACTAAATAGTGTAATTCCCCATGAGGCTAGTGCAGGTCTAAATATTAAGCTCTAGAATGTTTGAAGGAGAATAAGACCACTGTAACAAGGTCTTCTAAAGGAAACTTTTTACTCAGTAAATCCCAGATCTTAAATGGATCGCTGATGTACATTTATTCACTAATCAAATAATTTTTTTGCCTATCACAACAGATGCACTACTTAATCCCCATCGCCTATTTCATCCATCCCCAACCCATCTGCCCTCTGGTAACCATCAGTTTTTTCTCTATAGTTGAGAGTCTATTTATTGATGAGTCTCTGTCATTTTTTCCTTCCTGCTTATTTGTTTTGTTTCTCAAATTCCACATATGGGTGAAATCATATGGTATCTTATTTTCTTTGATGATTTATTTAAATTATCATAATATTGTCTAGTTCCACTCAAATCATTTCAAATGGGAATTTTTTATGGCATATTGATAAGTGTAGGCATAGGGGTAGGGGTAGTGATAGGGGCACAGATAGGGATGGGTAGAGCTATTGTTAAGGATAGTCTGGGTTAGGTGTCATGACAGGGCTTAGGGGTGGGGCTATGGGTAGGTTAGAGGAGTGGGTAGAGTTAAAGTTAGGACTAGGGTTATCAGTGGGTTTGGGGTATGGTCAAGTGTAGAAGTAGAGGTATATGTAGGGTTCAAGTTAGGAATAGAGATTGGGGTTGGTGATGGGCAGGGTTAGGGGAAAGTATTGCTGTAGTGTGACCAGTAGGAAGATAGACATGGGTAGGGGTAGAAGGTTGATTAGGTGTAGTAGAAGGTGTAGGACAGGGTTATTGGTAGGGTTAGTTTGGTTTTGAAAGGACAGTGTATGTTTAGGGGTAGGGGTCATTGTAGGAGTAGGGTTAAGGTTAGGGATAAGATAAAGGAGAGGGATAGTGTTAGTTCTGGCATACTACTAGTAGTAGGGAGAGTGGTTACATGTAGGGGTACATGTAGGGGTAGGTTTAAGGATATGGGTAAGGGTAGGGTTAGGAGTGGGGTTAGGGGTAGGGGTTACATGTACATGTAGGGGTAGGTTACATGTAGGGGTACCTGTAGGGGTAGGTTTACATGTAGGGGTAGGTTTAAGGATATGGGTAAGGGTAGGGTTAGGAGTGGGGTTAGGGGTAGGGGTAGGACTAAGGTTATAGTTAGAGGAAGTGGAACTCAAGAGGTAGGCATAGGTGTAGTGGTAGGGGTAGGAATCAGAAGATTAAGGGTAGAGGTAAGTTAGGATTAGGGTTAGGAAGGGGTAGACTTAGGTGTAAGGATTGGGTAGAGGTAGGTTTAAGGGTATGGTAGGTTTAAGGGTAGGGTTAGGGTTAGGGTTAGGGCTAGGGCTTAGGTGTTAGGGTTAGGGCTTAGGGGTTAGGGCTAGGGCTATGGCTTAGGGCTAGGGCTAGGGCTAGGGCTAAGGGTTAGGGCTAGGCCTGGGGCTAGGGTTAGGGCTAGGGTTAGGGCTAGGGTTAGGGTTAGGGTTAGAGGGTTAGGGTTAGGGTTAAAGTTAGAGTTTATGGTAGGGTTAGGGATTAGGGAATAGGGGTTGTGGGTTAGGGTTCGGGTTTAGGGTTTAATGTTTAGGGTTTAAGGTTTGGATTGGGGTTTGGATTAGGGTTAGTGGTTAGGTGTTATGGTTAGGGGTATGGGTAGGGGTTAAGGGTTAGGGGTTAGTATTAGGGGTAGGGTTAGGGTTAGGGGTAGGGGTTGGGTTTACGGGTTGCCATTAGGGGTGGGGTTAGGTATTAGGGGTTAGGGTTAGGGTTCGTGTTCAGGTTAGAGTTAGGGTTAGGGTTTGGTTTAGGGTTCGGGTTTAAGGTTTTGGTTAGGGCTATGATTAGGTTTAGGGTTAGAATGTTAGTGTTAGGGTTCGTGTTCAACTTATGGTTAGGGTTTGGGTTCTATTTAGGCTTAGGCTTAGTGTTAGTTTTTAGGGTTAGGGTTAGGGTTTATATCACTATAAGTCTGAAATTGTGATGCCCCAACTTTGGTTTCTTTTTCAACACTGCTTGGCTATTTTCAATGTTTTGTTTTTCCATACAAATATTAGGATCATTTGTTCCAGCTCTGTGAAAAAATTTATAGCTATGTTGATAGGGATCGCATTAAATGTGTAGATTGCTTTGAGTAGTATAGCCTTCTTAATAATATTTGTTCTTCCAATCATTTAGCATGAAATGCCTTTCTATTTTATTTGTGTCATCTTCAATTTCTTTCGTCAGGGTTTTATAGGATTTACAGTACAGGGCATTCACCTCTTTGGTTAGGCTGAATTCTACATATCTTATTGCTTTTGGTGCTAGTATAAATGGGATCGAGTCCTCAGTTTCTCTTTCTGTTGCCTCATTATTGTTGTATAGAAATGCAACCGATTTCTGCTAGTTCACCTCGTATCCTGTGATTTTACTGAAATTATCAGTTTTAGCAGTTTTTGACGGATATTTTTGGGTTTTCTATACAGAAAATCATTCATCATCAAATAGTGAAAGCCTGACATCTTCCCAGCTGATTTGGATGCCTTTTATTTCTTTTTGTTGTGTGATTGCTGTGCCTAGGGACTCCCGGGCTGTGTCGAATCAGAGTGATGAGGGCGGACATCCCTGTCTGGGTCCTGGCTGTAGAGGAAAAGTTCTTGGTTTTTCCCTATTGAGGATGATATTCTGGGTTTCTCATCTAAGGTTTTTATTATGTTGCAGTTCATCCCCTCTAAACTTAATCTGTTGACGGTTTTCACCATGACTGGATGTTGTGTTTTGTCAGTGCTTTTTCTGCATCTGTTGAAATGGTCACTTGGTTCTTATCCTTTATTTTAATAATGTGGTATATCACAGTGATTGATTTGTTAATATTGAACCATCTTGGCAACCCAGGAATAACTCCCACTTGATCATGGTGAATAATTTATTTAATGTATTGTTGGATTTACTGTGCTAGTTTTTTATTGAGAGTTTTTTATCTCTGTTAATCAGGGATATTGGCCTTTAATTCTTTCTTTCTCTCTCTCTCTCTCTCTCTCTCTCTTTGTAGTGGGGTCTTTTTCTGGCTTTGGTATCAGGGTAATGCTGGCCTCATAGAATGAATTTGAGTTTTCCTTACTTTTCTTCTTTTTTTTGGGGGGGGGGATACTTTGAGAAGAATAGATATTAATTCTTCTTTAAAGGTCCAGTAGAAAAGCCCCGGGAAGGCCATCTGGTCCTGGACTTTCTTTGTTGGGAGATTTTTGATTGCTGATTCAATTTCTTTGCTGATTATATGTCTGTTCAAGTTTCTTATTTCTTCCTTTTCATTTTTGCTATGTTATATATTTCCTGGAATTGATCTATGTGTTCCAGATTTTCTAAGTTGTTGGCATATAATTTTTCTCTTATAAAAGTTTGTGGTGTTTGGTTTGTGGTCTTATAAAAATTTCTGTGGTGTTGGTTGTTATTTCTCTTCTCTCATTTGTGATTTTATTTGGGTCTTTCTTCATCTTTTTTCTTTTTTTAAGATTTTATTTATTTATTCATGAGAGACACACAGAGAGAGGCAGAGGTATAAGCAGAGGGAAAAATCAGGCTCCATGCGGGGAGCCTGATGTGGGACTCAATCCCTCAGGACCCCGGGATCCTGACCTGAGCCAAAGCAGACACTCAACCACCGAGGCACCCAGGTGCCTTGCTGATTCAACTCCTTTGCTAGTTATGGGTCTGTTCACATTTTCTATTTCATCTTATTTCAGTTTTGCTCATTTGCACATTCCTAGGGATTTGTCCATTTCTTCCAGGTCTCCCGTTTGTTGCATATAATTTTTCATAATATTCCCTTATAACTGTCTTATTTTTCTGGTGTTGATTGTGATCTCTCTTCTCTCATTTGTGATTTTATTTATTTAGGTCCTTTCTATTTTCTTGTTGACAAGGCTGGCTAGGGCTTGATCCATTTTATTAATTATTTTGAAGAACCAGCTCTTAGTTTCGCTATTCCATTCTACTGTTTTGTTGTTTCTGTATTGTCTATTTCTGCTCTTATCTTTATTATTTCCCTTCTGCTGCAGGCTTTAGGCTTTGTTGCTGTCCTTTTCCAGCTCCTTTAGGTGTAGGCTTAGGTTGTGTATTGGAGACTTCTTGTTTCTTGATGTAGGCCTGTATCGCTATGTACGTCCCTCTTAGGACTGCCTTTGCTGCATTCCAGAGGTTTGGAGAAACATGTTTTCATTTTAATTTGTTTCTATATATTTTCTAAATTTCCTCTTTAATTTCCTGGTTGCTCCATTCATTCTCTAGTAGGATGTTCATAATCTCCACGTATTTTTAGTCTGTACAAATTTTTTCTTGCTGTTGACTTCGAGTTTCATAGTGTTGTGGTCTGAAAATGTACATGGTATGATCTCAACCTTATTGTACCTGTTGAGGGTTGATTTGTGGCCTATGATGTGATCTGTTCTGGAGAATGTCCCATGTGCACTTGAAACCAATGTGTATTCTGTTGCTTTAGGATGAAATGTTCTGACTATATCTGTTGAGTCCCTCTGGTCCAGTGAGTCAAGGCCATTGTGCCCCTGTTGATTTTCTGCGTAGATGATCTGTCCATTGTTATAAGTGGGTGTTAAAATCCCCTGTCATTGTACTATTATCAGTGAGTTTCTGTATGTTTGTTGTTAATTGGTTTCTATATTTAGGTACCCCCTTTTTGGCGGCATAAATATTTACAGTTGTTTGATCTGATAATCAGATAGAGATTGATAGTCTTCTTAATTATGAAATAATGCCCTTATTCATCTCTTCTTATAGTATTTGTTCTTTTTTAACTTAAAGATTTTATTTATTTATTCATGAAAGATACACAGAGAGAAGCAGAGGCAGAAACATAAGCAGAGGAAGAAGCAGGCTCCCCAAGGGAAGGCCGATGTGGGACTCAATCCTGGGACCCCAGAATCACACCCTGAGCTGAAGACAGATGCTTAACCACTGAGCCACCAGGTGTCCCCAGTGTTTGGTTTCATATCTAGTTTGTCTGATATAAGTATGGGTCCTCCAGCTTTCTTTTGATGTCCATTAGCGTGATAGATGATTTTCCATCCCCTGACTTTCAATCTGCTGGTGTCTATAGGTCTAAGGTGAACATCTGTAGGCAGCATATACATGGATCTTGGTTTTTTTAAAAAGATTTTGTTTATTCATGAAAGAGATGGGGGGCAGAAACCTAGGCAGAGAGAGAAGCAGGCTCCCCACCAGGAGCCTGATGTGGGACTCGATCCCAGACTCCAGGATCACACCCTGAGGCGAAGGCAGAGGCTCAACCCCTGAGCCACCCAGGCGTCCCGGATATTGTTCTTTTAATCCACTCTGATATCCTATATCTTTTGGTTGGAGCATTTATTCCATCTGTATTCAGAGTGATTATCAAAAGATATGAATTTTGTGCCTTTGTGTTACCGGTAGAGTTGGTGTTTCTGGCGATGTTCTCTGGTCCTTTCTAGTCTTTGTTGGTTTTCGTCTCTTTTTTCCCCCACTAGAAGAGTCCCCCTTAAAATTCCTTGCCAGACTGGTTTAAGGGTCATGAACTCCTTTATTTTTTGCCTGTCTGGGAAACTCTTTATCTCTCCTTCCGTCCTGAATGACAGCCTTGCTGAAGAAAGAATTCTTGGCTGCATACTTTCCCATTCAGTATATTGAATATTTCCTTCCACTCCTTTCTGGGCTGCCAAGTCTGTGGACAGATCTGCTGCAAACTTGATTCATCCTCCCTTGTAGGTTAAGGACTCCCTCCCCCCACAAACCCCGCCTCCGCCGCTTTCAGGATTCTTTCCTTGTCTGTGTATTTTGTGAATTTGACTACGATGTGCCTTGGCGATGGTCGGCTTCTGTTGAATTTAGTGGGAGTTCTCTGTGCTCTAGTTTTCAGTGTCTGTGTCCTTCCTCAGGTTAGAGAAGTTTACATAATTTGTTCAAATAAAATTTCTGCCCCCTTTTCTCTCTCTTCATCTTCTGAGTCTCCTATGATATGAATGTTATTGTTTTAGTAAGTGGCTGAGTTCCCTACGTCTGTCTCTGTGGTCCATAACCTTTCTTGTTTTTAAGGCTTCCACTTGGGACTGCATCTCAGTTATAGCATTTTTAACGTTAGCCTGACTAGATTTTAGTTCTTTTATTTCTACAGTAAGGGATTCTCGAGTTTTCTTCTGTGCTCTTTTGCCAGCCCAGGTGCTATCTTTATAATCATTGTTTTATTTTTTTAATTTTTATTTATTTATGATAGTCACACATTGAGAGAGAGAGAGAGAGAGAGAGAGGCAGAGACACAGGCAGAGGGAGAAGCAGGCTCCATGCACTGAGACCCCGACATGGGACTCGATCCCGGGTCTCCAGGATTGCGCCCTGGGCCAAAGGCAGGCGCCAAACCACTGCGCCACCCAGGGATCCCTTTATAATCATTGTTTTAAACTCTAGTCAGACATCATATATGTGTATTGATGAACTTCCTAGCTGTGAGTACAAGGAGGTTTTTTTGGAGGTGAATTTCTCCATTTCATTATTTTTTCCAAAAAGAAAGAAGGAAGAAAAAGAAAAAACAAGAAAACAACAATAACAACAGCAACTGCCCCCCCAAAAAAGAACCACTAGATCCTGTGTGTTTTGGCCTGCTTGTTAAAAGAATCTAAATTCCAAAATAAGAAACAAAATCAAAGTACAATGAAAGTAAAAAATAAGTAATATATAAGGTATATACATAAAAATTAAAATTAAGCAATTAATAAAAAAAAAGATTCAAGGAAAATAATGAAGGTAAAGCCAACACAAAGTACGGAGGAAGCTCAACCCCGCCCACCCCGCAGAGCTGGAACTCGGTGGCCTCTGCGTCCGTCCACCTGGTGGCAGCGAGGGGGCGGGGCGGGGTCTGGGGGCGGGGCCGCGGCTATGACGTCAGGTGCGCGCCTGCCTCGGGGGCGATGCATCTGCCTCGGGGGTGCTCACCTCCCTCGGGGGCGATGCACCTGCTTCGGGGGCGGTGCACCTGCCTCGGGGGCCATGCACCTGCCTCGGGGTTGCGCACCTGCCTGGGGGAGATGCACCTGCCTCCGGGGTGTGCACCTGCCTCGGGGGCGATGCACCTGCCTCGGGAGCGATGCACCTGCGGGTCAGAGGCGGGGTCTGGCCTCCCGCGGGAGGCGTTGTGCTGCCCCCAGCCTCGGCACTGAGGGGCGGGGTCGCCGGGTCCCCTGGGCCTGGGGCTGAGCATCCCGCCCCCCCGGTCTGCAGGGGCCTCCACAGAGGCCACTTCTACAGACCCTGCGTTCACAGAGGCCACTTCTGCAGACCCTGCGTTCACCCTGCCTGCGGCCCAGCTTCTGTTTGTTTTTTGATCTCGGACAAGTGACTGAGTTTCAAACCTCCAAGTTTTAGAGGCTGCCCTGGGGGAGACCCGTGCTCCTCCTGCCTGGAGGATCTCCTCCCACTTCTGGCCTTTGCTGGCCTGGCCCAGGGACGCGGCCCCGTGACTGCACAGGGGTCTGCAGTTTGTGGCCACACAGGGCAGACAGCTAGCCCTAGTCCCGCGGCTCTCGGCCGGGGTCCCCGCTCCTGGGCCTGGGAACCGTTGGCGCCACCATCCTTGGGACCCCGGGGATCCTGAGCCCACCCTGTCGCTCCAGGGGCCGCCCCCCACTTCGCCTCCCGAGCACCGTCAAGGCCGGCGTGTCCCCCACTCTAGCAGACTTCTGAAAGTTCTGACTTTGTGCTCTGCTGCTTCTAATACAGTGCGTAGACCCGTCAGCTGGCTCCCTGCCCCTGTGGGGTCTGGGGCTGTGTCTCCCCCAGACCGACTGATTGATTTTATTTTTAAGATTTTATTTTTCTGTCATCTCTACACCCACATGGGGCTTGAACTCTCCGCCCCAAAAACAAGACTTGTGTGTTCTTATGAACCACACCGAGCGGCCAGGCTCCCTTTGATTGATTGATAGGTAGTAATTGAAGCCGACGTGCTGCCTGTGTCAGGGCAGAAACTGAGCCCCCGCGTCGAGTCGCGGTGGAGTCATTGGGACCTTGATCGATGTTAAAGAAAGCAGAGCCTCCCCGGGAGCCCAGGGAGCGGGGCCCACACACATGACAAGTTGGCCATTTCCTTGACCAGGAGTCATTTGACTGCTGATTTATTTAAATTGCTATTCAATGGCGAAGGTCGTTCTAGGATGGGGATACAGCGAGAACGTTCTGGGTTCGGAGGTAGCTAAAGCTCCCCCGTCGTGGACTCGATGTCCCAGTTGGGTGCAGAGATAGGCGAGCCAGCAGAGAGATGAGAAACATGGCCTTGGGGTGCCTGGCCGGCCTGGTCGGGGGGCCTTGATCTCAGGACTGTGAGTTTGAACCCCATGTTGGGTGTAGAGAGGACATAAAAATAAAATCTTTAACAAATAATAAATGGATGAACTAACAAAGCATGACATCGAAGGTGAGTGCTCGCTTCAGGACAAACCTCAAAGCGGACTATGTCTAACCTGCGACCTGTTCTTGATCGCCCCGCTTGCACTCCTTGACCCAGATGACGTCCTCCACGAGGGAGGGTCCCGCCCTAGTGGGAGTGGGCTTCCTTCCCTGTAAGGCCCCTGCCTCCCCTCGTTCTGCAGGAGAGAAGAGCCGGGAAGGCACAAGCTCGGGGGATCAGCATAAACC